>NW_026645679.1:0-300000 GCF_949987535.1 Balaenoptera acutorostrata | reverse complement strand
CAATGAAAGACTAGCTCTAGGGGTTGGGACAGGCACAGGTCACTCTATTTTCCCATCAGGAAGAAGAATTAACCACAAGCTCAGCCTGCCCCCCAGAACCAGAAGAGGGCCTGAAGCAATCCTGCACTTTTGCGGCCAGCTCCCAGAAAAGCGACTGGAAAAATGGAGCTCAGGGCACGGCAATTCACAAACCTGCAGAGTTATAAATGATAACTCTCGTCCACAAATGTATTGAGGGAAGGCAACGAAGAGGCTTTGAAAGCAAGGCAGAATTGCAGGAAACAGATTTCAGGAGGTAGATTCGAATCGCCTTGAAAGCACATGAAAAGCGGCAAAACGTGGACAATGATGCCCTTGGCCAAAAAGGGCGTATGCGTTTTTTCCTGAATATATTCAGGAAAAAGCGCATACGCCCTTTTTGGCCAACCAAGCCACCTGGAAAGGCAAATCAGCGCTCCAAAGAAGTCTCGCTTCCCGGCGGGCAAAAGGGCCATGCGGAAAAAAGTGTCCAAACCAGAAATGCAGGACAGGCCATGGAGAAATGGGAGCCTTGCTACGCTGATGGGCGGGATGTAAATTGCCAACAGCCACTCTGGAGAAGTGTACGGTGTGTCCTGAAACATCTAAAAAACACAGCTTGGAGAGCATATGGCACTTCCACTCATGGGCGTATAAATTGGGAGAACTAAAAATCAGCAAGACACAGGCACCCCAAAGTTTAGGGCTGCTCTGTTGACAAGAACCCCCACTTCATTAAACCTTAAATATCCTAGGAAAGAGAAAATTGGATAAAGAAGTTGTGGTCCTCATGTACAATGGAATATCACTCAGCCATGAAATCCACGTCATAAGGCTAGTAGCAGCACGATGAGTGGATTTAGGTACGACGATTCTAAGTGGAATAAGTCACACAGAAAAAGACACTTATCATAAGATATCACTTATAGAGGGAATATAAAAACCGCAACACTTGAACTGAATTACAAAACAGAACAGAGTCACACGTTCAGAAAACACACTATGGCTGCTGAACGGGAAAGGTGAGGTGCGGTGATGCATGAAACAAGGGTTTCAAATTAGCTCAGATACCGTTCCATAAACCCAATATGTAGTAGAGAAGACCTACTCCTTGCTCAGTGAACTGGACTCAACACCCCCTATTCACCGCACAAGAATATATCTGACTAGTAAGAATCTTCAAACCTATGTATTGATATGTCTCTGTAAGTGAATCAACGGGGTGTAAAGCGGCATAAACACAGACGTGAAAAGCAGCTAAACCCCATTATAAAAATAAATTACTTTTCAAAACCCGTGAAACAAAGACAGTGAAAGAGAGAGAAATTCTTACAAAATTCGTTCAGGGGCTGTGATGCAACCTGGATTGACCATATCTAGACCCACAGCTGATTGAGACATAAGGGTGGACACTCTTGGGGCTGAGAGGTTCGGTGAGGTTGGGTGAGCCAACGCAGACCCTTTAAAGTAATACTGCATGGTACCCATCCCATGGGTCCCAAATCTCCAGGTTCAAGGGCATCTTCCTACGTCGGAAACATGCATGAGAAACCCAGAAGATGGTACACCGTGTGATCGGGAAAGGTTTCTAAAACGCACCTCATTTCTCATCTCCTTGTGCTCGGGTTCGCCAATCCAGCCGCTTTACTAGCCATCTCCCTCCTTGGAGAATCAGCACCTTTAACCTCCTGTTCCGTACAGGTTGCAATTTGTCCTGAGGATGAACGGGAAGAGGGGGAACCAATGAAAGACTAGCTCTAGGGGTTGGGACAGGCACAGGTCACTCTATTTTCCCATCAGGAAGAAGAATTAACCACAAGCTCAGCCTGCCCCCCAGAACCAGAAGAGGGCCTGAAGCAATCCTGCACTTTTGCGGCCAGCTCCCAAAAAAGCGACTGGAAAAATGGAGCTCAGGGGCACTGCAATTCACAAACCTGCAGAGTTATAAATGATAACTCTCGCCAACAAATATATTGAGGGAAGGCAACGAAGAGGCTTTGAAAGCAAGGCAGAATTGCAGGAAACAGATTTCAGAGGTAGATTCGAATCGCCTTTGAAGCACATGAAAAGCGGCAAATCGTGGACAATGATGCCCTTGGCCAAAAAGGGCGTATGCGTTTTTTCCTGAATATATTCAGGAAAAAAACGCATACGCCCTTTTTGGCCAACCTAGCCACCTGGAAAGGCAAATCAGCACTCCAAAGAAGTCTCGCTTCCCAGCGGGCAAAAGGGCCATGCGGAAAAAAGTGTCCAAACCAGAAATGCAGGACCGGCCATGGAGAAATGGGAGCCTTGCTACGCTGATGGGCGGGATGTAAATTGCCAACAGCCACTCTGGAGAAGTGTACGGTGTGTCCTGAAACATCTAAAAAGCACAGCTTGGAGAGCATAGGGCACTTCCCCTCATGGGCGTATAAATTGGGAAAACTAAAAATCAGCAAGACACAGGCACCCCAAAGTATAGGGCTGCTCTGTTGACAAGAACCCCCACTTCATTACACCTTAAATATCCTAGGAAAGAGAAAAGTGGATAAAGAAGTTGTGGTCCTCATGTACAATGGAATAGCACTCAGCCATGAAATCCACGTCATAAGGCTAGTAGCAGCACGATGAGTGGATTTAGGTACGACGATTCTAAGTGAAATAAGTCACACAGAAAAAGACACTTATCATAAGATATCACTTATAGAGGGAATATAAAAACCGCTACACTTGAACTGAATTACAAAACAGAACAGAGTCACACGTGTAGAAAACACACTATGTTTGCTGAACGGGCAATGTGAGGTGGGGTGATGCATAAAACATGGGTTTCAAATTAGCTCCGATACCGTTCCATAAACCCAATATGTAAGAGACAAGGCCTATTCCTTTTTCAGTGAACTGGACTCAACACCCCCTATTCACCGCACAAGAATATATCTGACTAGTAAAAATCTTCAAACCTATGTATTGATATCTCTCTGTAAGTGAGTCAAGGGGGTTTAAAGCGGCCTAAACACAGCCGTGAAAAGCAGCTAAACCCCATTATAAAAATGAATTACTTTTCAAAACCCGTGAAACAAAGACAGTGAAAGAGAGAGAAATTCTTACAAAATTCGTTCAGGGGCTGTGATGCCACCTGGATTGACCATATCTAGACCCACAGCTGATTGAGACATAAGGGTGGACACTCTTGGGGCTCAGAGGTTTGGTGAGGTTGCGTGAGCCAACGCAGACCCTTTAAAGTAATACTGCATGGTACCCATTCCATGGGTCCCAAATCTCCAGGTTCAAG
The DNA here is from genome assembly GCF_949987535.1 of Balaenoptera acutorostrata. Lineage (NCBI taxonomy): Eukaryota > Metazoa > Chordata > Mammalia > Artiodactyla > Balaenopteridae > Balaenoptera > Balaenoptera acutorostrata. The sequence continues at coordinate 296,705 of NW_026645679.1, read as the reverse complement.
GGAATCTTCCTACGTCGAAAACATGCATGAGAAACCCAGAAGATGGTACACCGTGTGATCAGGAAAGGTTTCTAAAACGCACCTCATTTCTCATCTCCTTGTGCTCGGGTTCGCCATTCCAGCCGCTTTACTAGCCATCTCCCTCCTTGGAGAATCAGCACCGTTAACCTCCTGTTCCGTACAGGTTGCAATTTGTCCTGAGGATGAACGGGAAGAGGGGGAACCAATGAGAGGCTAGTTTTAGGGGTTGGGACAGGCACAGGTCACTCTATTTTCCCATCAGGAAGAAGAATTAACCACAAGCTCAGCCTGCCCCCCAGAACCAGAAGAGGGCCTGAAGCAATCCTGCACTTTTGCGGCCAGCTCCCAAAAAAGCGAATGGAAAAATGGAGCTAAGGGGCACTGCAATTCACAAACCTGCAGAGTTATAAATGATAACTCTCGTCCACAAATATATTGAGGGAAGGCAACGAAGAGGCTTTGAAAGCAAGGCAGAATTGCAGGAAACAGATTTCAGGAGGTAGATTCGAATCGCCTTGAAAGCACATGAAAAGCGGCAAAACGTGGACAATGATGCCCTTGGCCAAAAAGGGCTTATGCGTTTTTTTCCAGAATATATTCAGGAAAAAACGCCTAAGCACTTTTTGGCCAACCAAGCAACCTGGAAAGGCAAATCAGCGCTCCAAAGAAGTCTCGCTTCCCAGCGGGCAAAAGAGCCATGCGGAAAAAAGATTCCAAACCAGAAATGCAGGACCGGCCATGGAGAAATGGGAGCCTTGCTACGCTGATGAGCGGGATGTAAATTGCCAACAGCCACTCTGGAGAAGTGTACGGTGTGTCCTGAAATATCTAAAAAACACAGATTGGAGAGCATAGGGCCCTTCCACTCATGGGCGTATAAATTGGGAAAACTAAAAATCAGCAAGACACAGGCACCCCAAAGTTTAGGGCTGCTCTGTTGACAAGAACCCCCACATCATTACACCTTAAATATCCTAGGAAAGAGAAAAGGGGATAAAGAAGTTGTGGTCCTCATGTACAAGGAATAGCACTCAGCCATGAAATCAACGTCATAAGGCTAGTAGCAGCACGATGAGTGGATTTAGGTACGACGATTCTAAGTGAAATAAGTCACACAGAAAAAGACACTTATCATAAGATATCACTTATAGAGGGAATGTAAAAACCGCTACACTTGAACTGAATTACAAAACAGAACAGAGTCACACGTCCAGAAAACACACTATGGCTGCTGAACGGGAAAGGTGAGGTGGGGTGATGCATAAAACAAGGGTTTCAAATTAGTTCCGATACCGTTCCATAAACCCAATATGTAGTAGACAAGACCTACTCCTTGCTCAGTGAACTGGCCCCAACACCCCCTATTCACCGCACAAGAATATATCTGACTAGTAAGAATCTTCAAACCTATGTATTGATATCTCTCTGTAAGTGAGTCAAGGGGGTGTAAAGTGGCCTAAACACAGCCGTGAAAAGCAGCTAAACCCCATTATAAAAATAAATTACTTTTCAAAACCCGTGAAACAAAGACAGTGAAAGAGAGAGAAATTCTTACCAAATTCGTTCAGGGGCTGTGATGCAACCTGGATTGACCATATCTAGACCCACAGCTGATTGAGACATAAGGGTGGACACTCTTGGGGCTGAGAGGTTTGGTGAGGTTGCGTGAGCCAACGCAGACCCTTTAAAGTAATACTGCATGGTACCCATCCCATGGGTCCCAAATCTCCAGGTTCAAGGGCATCTTCCTACGTCGAAAACATGCATGAGAAACCCAGAAGATGGTACACCGTGTGATCGGGAAAGGTTTCTAAAACGCACCTCATTTCTCATCTCCTTGTGCTCGGCTTCGCCATTCCAGCCGCTTTACTAGCCATCTCCCTCCTTGGAGAATCAGCACCTTTAACCTCCTGTTCCGTACAGGTTGCAATTTGTCCTGAGGATGAACGGGAAGAGGGGGAACCAATGAAAGACTAGCTCTAGGGGTTGGGACAGGCACAGGTCACTCTATTTTCCCATCAGGAAGAAGAATTAACCACAAGCTCAGCCTGCCCCCCAGAACCAGAAGAGGGCCTGAAGCAATCCTGCACTTTTGCGGCCAGCTCCCAGAAAAGCGACTGGAAAAATGGAGCTCAGGGCACGGCAATTCACAAACCTGCAGAGTTATAAATGATAACTCTCGTCCACAAATGTATTGAGGGAAGGCAACGAAGAGGCTTTGAAAGCAAGGCAGAATTGCAGGAAACAGATTTCAGGAGGTAGATTCGAATCGCCTTGAAAGCACATGAAAAGCGGCAAAACGTGGACAATGATGCCCTTGGCCAAAAAGGGCGTATGCGTTTTTTCCTGAATATATTCAGGAAAAAACGCATACGCCCTTTTTGGCCAACCAAGCCACCTGGAAAGGCAAATCAGCGCTCCAAAGAAGTCTCGCTTCCCAGCGGGCAAAAGGGCCATGCGGAAGAAAGTGTCCAAACCAGAAATGCAGGACCGGCCATGGAGAAATGGGAGCCTTGCTACGCTGATGGGCGGGATGTAAATTGCCAACAGCCACTCTGGAGAAGTGTACGGTGTGTCCTGAAACATCTAAAAAACACAGCTTGGAGAGCATAGGGCACTTCCACTCATGGGCGTATAAATTGGGAGAACTAAAAATCAGCAAGACACAGGCACCCCAAAGTTTAGGGCTGCTCTGTTGACAAGAACCCCCACTTCATTACACCTTAAATATCCTAGGAAAGAGAAAAGTGGATAAAGAAGTTGTGGTCCTCATGTACAATGGAATATCACTCAGCCATGAAATCCACGTCATAAGGCTAGTAGCAGCACGATGAGTGGATTTAGGTACGACGATTCTAAGTGAAATAAGTCACACAGAAAAAGACACTTATCATAAGATATCACTTATAGAGCGAATATAAAAACCGCTACACTTGAACTGAATTACAAAACAGAACAGAGTCACACGTTCAGAAAACACACTATGGCTGCTGAACGGGAAAGGTGAGGTGGGGTGATGCATAAAACAAGGGTTTCAAATTAGTTCCGATACCGTTCCATAAACCCAATATGTAGTAGACAAGACCTACTCCTTGCTCAGTGAACTGGCCCCAACACCCCCTATTCACCGCACAAGAATATATCTGACTAGTAAGAATCTTCAAACCTATGTATTGATATCTCTCTGTAAGTGAGTCAAGGGGGTGTAAAGCGGCCTAAACACAGCCGTGAAAAGCAGCTAAACCCCATTATAAAAATAAGTTACTTTTCAAAACCCGTGAAACAAAGACAGTGAAAGAGAGAGAAATTCTTACCAAATTCGTTCAGGGGCTGTGATGCAACCTGGATTGACCATATCTAGACCCACAGCTGATTGAGACATAAGGGTGGACACTCTTGGGGCTGAGAGGTTTGGTGAGGTTGCGTGAGCCAACGCAGACCTTTAAAGTAATACTGCATGGTACCCATTCCATGGGTCCCAAATCTCCAGGTTCAAGGGCATCTTCCTACGTCGAAAACATGCATGAGAAACCCAGAAGATGGTACACCGTGTGATCGGGAAAGGTTTCTAAAACGCACCTCATTTCTCATCTCCTTGTGCTCGGCTTCGCCATTCCAGCCACTTTACTAGCCATCTCCCTCCTTGGAGAATCAGCACCTTTAACCTCCTGTTCCGTACAGGTTGCAATTTGTCCTGAGGATGAACGGGAAGAGGGGGAACCAATGAAAGACTAGCTCTAGGGGTTGGGACAAGCACAGATCACTCTATTTTCCCATCAGGAAGAAGAATTAACCAAAAGCTCAGCCTGCCCCCCAGAACCAGAAGAGGGCCTGAAGCAATCCTGCACTTTTGCGGCCAGCTCCCAGAAAAGCGACTGGAAAAATGGAGCTCAGGGCACTGCAATTCCCAAACCTGCAGAGTTATAAATGACAACTCTCGTCCACAAATGTATTGAGGGAAGGCAATGAAGAGGCTTTGAAAGCAAGGCAGAATTGCAGGAAACAGATTTCAGGAGGTAGATTCGAATCGCCTTGAAAGCACATGAAAAGCGGCAAAACGTGGACAATGATGCCCTTGGCCAAAAAGGGCGTATGCGTTTTTTCCTGAATATATTCAGGAAAAAGCGCATACGCCCTTTTTGGCCAACCAAGCCACCTTGAAAGGCAAATCAGCGCTCCAAAGAAGTCTCGCTTCCCAGCGGGCAAAAGGGCCATGCGGAAAAAAGTGTCCAAACCAGAAATGCAGGACCGGCCATGGAGAAATGGGAGCCTTGCTACGCTGATGGGCGGGATGTAAATTGCCAACAGCCACTCTGGAGAAGTGTACGGTGTGTCCTGAAACATCTAAAAAACACAGCTTGGAGAGCATACGGCACTTCCACTCATGGGCGTATAAATTGGGAGAACTAAAAATCAGCAAGACACAGGCACCCCAAAGTTTAGGGCTGCTCTGTTGACAAGAATCCCCACTTCATTAAACCTTAAACATCCTAGGAAAGAGAAAATTGGATAAAGAAGTTGTGGTCCTCATGTACAATAGAATATCACTCAGCCATGAAATCCACGTCATAAGGCTAGTAGCAGCACGATGAGTGGATTTAGGTACGACGATTCTAAGTGAAATAAGTCACACAGAAAAAGACACTTATCATAAGATATCACTTATAGAGGGAATATAAAAACCGCTACACTTCAACTGAATTACAAAACAGAACAGAGTCACACATTCAGAAAACATACTATGGCTGCTGAACGGGAAAGGTGAGGTGGGGTGATGCATGAAACAAGGGTTTCAAATTAGCTCAGATACCGTTCCATAAACCCAATATGTAGTAGACAAGACCTACTCCTTGCTCAGTGAACTGGACTCAACACCCCCTATTCACCGCACAAGAATATATCTGACTAGTAAGAATCTTCAAACCTATGTATTGATATCTCTCTGTAAGTGAATCAAGGGAGTGTAAAGCGGCATAAACACAGCCGTGAAAAGCAGCTAAACCCCATTATAAAAATAAATTAGTTTTCAAAACCCGTGAAACAAAGACAGTGAAAGAGAGAGAAATTCTTACAAAATTCGTTCAGGGGCTGTGATGCAACCTGGATTGACCATATCTAGACCCACAGCTGATTGAGACATAAGGGTGGACACTCTTGGGGCTGAGAGGTTTGGTGAGGTTGCGTGAGCCAACGCAGACCCTTTAAAGTAATACTGCATGGTACCCATCCCATGGGTCCCAAATCTCCAGGTTCAAGGGCATCTTCCTACGTCGAAAACATGCATGAGAAACCCAGAAGATGGTACACCGTGTGATCGGGAAAGGTTTCTAAAACGCACCTCATTTCTCATCTCCTTGTGCTCGGCTTCGCCATTCCTGCCGGTTTACTAGCCATCTCCCTCCTTGGAGAATCAGCACCTTTAACCTCCTGTTCCGTACAGGTTGCAATTTGTCCTGAGGATGAACGGGAAGAGGGGGAACCAATGAAAGACTAGCTCTAGGGGTTGGGACAGGCACAGGTCACTCTATTTTCCCATCAGGAAGAAGAATTAACCACAAGCTCAGCCTGCCCCCCAGAACCAGAAGAGGGCCTGAAGCAATCCTGCACTTTTGCGGCCAGCTCCCAAAAAAGCGACTGGAAAAATGGAGCTCAGGGGCACTGCAATTCACAAACCTGCAGAGTTATAAATGATAACTCTCGTCCACAAATATATTGAGGGAAGGCAACGAAGTGGCTTTGAAAGCAAGGCAGAATTGCAGGAAACAGATTTCAGAGGTAGATTCGAATCGCCTTGAAAGCACATGAAAAGCTGCAAATCGTGGACAATGATGCCCTTGGCCAAAAAGGGCGTATGCGTTTTTTCCTGAATATATTCAGGAAAAAACGCATACGCCCTTTTTGGCCAACCTAGCCACCTGGAAAGGCCAATCAGCACTCCAAAGAAGTCTCGCTTCCCAGCGGGCAAAAGGGCCATGCGGAAAAAAGTGTCCAAACCAGAAATGCAGGACCGGCCATGGAGAAACGGGAGCCTTGCTACGCTGATGGGCGGGATGTAAATTGCCAACAGCCACTCTGGAGAAGTGTACGGTGTGTCCTGAATCATCTAAAAAGCACAGCTTGGAGAGCATAGGGCACTTCCCCTCATGGGCGTATAAATTGGGAAAACTAAAAATCAGCAAGACACAGGCACCCCAAAGTTTAGGGCTGCTCTGTTGACAAGAACCCCCACTTCATTACACCTTAAATATCCTAGGAAAGAGAAAAGTGGATAAAGAAGTTGTGGTCCTCATGTACAATGGAATAGCACTCAGCCATGAAATCCACGTCATAAGGCTAGTAGCAGCACGATGAGTGGATTTAGGTACGACGATTCTAAGTGAAATAAGTCACACAGAAAAAGACACTTATCATAAGATATCACTTATAGAGGGAATATAAAAACCGCTACACTTGAACTGAATTACAAAACAGAACAGAGTCACACGTTCAGAAAACACACTATGGCTGCTGAACGGGAAAGGTGAGGTGGGGTGATGCATGAAACAAGGGTTTCAAATTAGCTCAGATACCGTTCCATAAACCCAATATGTAGTAGAGAAGACCTACTCCTTGCTCAGTGAACTGGACTCAACACCCCCTATTCACCGCACAAGAATATATCTGACTAGTAAGAATCTTCAAACCTATGTATTGATATCTCTCTGTAAGTGAATCAAGGGGGTGTAAAGCGGCATAAACACAGCCGTGAAAAGCAGCTAAACCCCATTATAAAAATAAATTACTTTTCAAAACCCGTGAAACAAAGACAGTGAAAGAGAGAGAAATTCTTACAAAATTCGTTCAGGGGCTGTGATGCAACCTGGATTGACCATATCTAGACCCACAGCTGATTGAGACATAAGGGTGGACACTCTTGGGGCTGAGGTTTGGTGAGGTTTCGTGAGCCAACGCAGACCCTTTAAAGTAATACTGCATGGTACCCATCCCATGGGTCCCAAATCTCCAGGTTCAAGGGCATCTTCCTACGTCGAAAACATGCATGAGAAACCCAGAAGATGGTACACCGTGTGATCAGGAAAGGTTTCTAAAACGCACCTCATTTCTCATCTCCTTGTGCTCGGCTTCGCCTTTCCAGCCGTTTTACTAGCCATCTCCCTCCTTGGAGAATCAGCACCTTTAACCTCCTGTTCCGTACAGGTTGCAATTTGTCCTGAGGATGAACGGGAAGAGGGGGAACCAATGAAAGACTAGCTCTAGGGGTTGGGACAGGCACAGGTCACTCTATTTTCCCATCAGGAAGAAGAATTAACCACAAGCTCAGCCTGCCCCCCAGAACCAGAAGAGGGCCTGAAGCAATCCTGAACTTTTGTGGCCAGCTCCCAAAAAAGCGACTGGAAAAATGGAGCTCAGGGCACTGCAATTCACAAACCTGCAGAGTTATAAATGATAACTCTCGCCAACAAATATATTGAGGGAAGGCAACGAAGTGGCTTTGAAAGCAAGGCAGAATTGCAGGAAACAGATTTCAGAGGTAGATTCGAATCGCCTTGAAAGCACATGAAAAGCGGCAAATCGTGGACAATGATGCCCTTGGCCAAAAAGGGCGTATGCGTTTTTTCCTGAATATATTCAGGAAAAAACGCATACGCCCTTTTTGGCCAAACTAGCCACCTGGAAAGGCAAATCAGCACTCCAAAGAAGTCTCGCTTCCCAGCGGGCAAAAGGGCCATGCGGAAAAAAGTGTCCAAACCAGAAATGCAGGACCGGCCATGGAGAAATGGGAGCCTTGCTACGCTGATGGGCGGGATGTAAATTGCCAACAGCCACTCTGGAGAAGTGTACGGTGTGTTCTGAAACATCTAAAAAGCACAGCTTGGAGAGCATAGGGCACTTCCCCTCATGGGTGTATAAATTGGGAAAACTAAAAATCAGCAAGACACAGGCACCCCAAAGTTTAGGGCTGCTCTGTTGACAAGAACCCCCACTTCATTACACCTTAAATATCCTAGGAAAGAGAAAAGTGGATAAAGAAGTTGTGGTCCTCATGTACAATGGAATAGCACTCAGCCATGAAATCCACGTCATAAGGCTAGTAGCAGCACGATGAGTGGATTTAGGTACGACGATTCTAAGTGAAATAAGTCACACAGAAAAAGACACTTATCATAAGATATCACTTATAGAGGGAATATAAAAACCGCTACACTTGAACTGAATTACAAAACAGAACAGAGTCACACGTGTAGAAAACACACTATGTTTGCTGAACGGGCAATGTGAGGTGGGGTGATGCATAAAACATGGGTTTCAAATTAGCTCCGATACCGTTCCATAAACCCAATATGTAAGAGACAAGGCCTATTCCTTTTTCAGTGAACTGGACTCAACACCCCCTATTCACCGCACAAGAATATATCTGACTAGTAAAAATCTTCAAACCTATGTATTGATATCTCTCTGTAAGTGAGTCAAGGGGGTTTAAAGCGGCATAAACACAGCCGTGAAAAGCAGCTAAACCCCATTATAAAAATGAATTACTTTTCAAAACCCGTGAAACAAAGACAGTGAAAGAGAGAGAAATTCTTACAAAATTCGTTCAGGGGCTGTGATGCCACCTGGATTGACCATATCTAGACCCACAGCTGATTGAGACATAAGGGTGGACACTCTTGGGGCTCAGAGGTTTGGTGAGGTTGCGTGAGCCAACGCAGACCCTTTAAAGTAATACTGCATGGTACCCATTCCATGGGTCCCAAATCTCCAGGTTCAAGGGCATCTTCCTACGTCGAAAACATGCATGAGAAACCCAGAAGATGGTACACCGTGTGATCAGGAAAGGTTTCTAAAACGCACCTCATTTCTCATCTCCTTGTGCTCGGGTTCGCCATTCCAGCCGCTTTACTAGCCATCTCCCTCCTTGGAGAATCAGCACCGTTAACCTCCTGTTCCGTACAGGTTGCAATTTGTCCTGAGGATGAACGGGAAGAGGGGGAACCAATGAGAGGCTAGCTTTAGGGGTTGGGACAGGCACAGGTCACTCTATTTTCCCATCAGGAAGAAGAATTAACCACAAGCTCAGCCTGCCCCCCAGAACCAGAAGAGGGCCTGAAGCAATCCTGCACTTTTGCGGCCAGCTCCCAAAAAAGCGAATGGAAAAATGGAGCTCAGGGGCACTGCAATTCACAAACCTGCAGAGTTATAAATGATAACTCTCGTCCACAAATATATTGAGGGAAGGCAACGAAGAGGCTTTGAAAGCAAGGCAGAATTGCAGGAAACAGATTTCAGGAGGTAGATTCGAATCGCCTTGAAAGCACATGAAAAGCGGCAAAACGTGGACAATGATGCCCTTGGCCAAAAAGGGCTTATGCGTTTTTTTCCAGAATATATTCAGGAAAAAACGCCTAAGCACTTTTTGGCCAACCAAGCAACCTGGAAAGGCAAATCAGCGCTCCAAAGAAGTCTCGCTTCCCAGCGGGCAAAAGGGCCATGCGGAAAAAAGATTCCAAACCAGAAATGCAGGACCGGCCATGGAGAAATGGGAGCCTTGCTACGCTGATGAGCGGGATGTAAATTGCCAACAGCCACTCTGGAGAAGTGTACGGTGTGTCCTGAAATATCTAAAAAACACAGATTGGAGAGCATAGGGCCCTTCCACTCATGGGCGTATAAATTGGGAAAACTAAAAATCAGCAAGACACAGGCACCCCAAAGTTTAGGGCTGCTCTGTTGACAAGAACCCCCACATCATTACACCTTAAATATCCTAGGAAAGAGAAAAGGGGATAAAGAAGTTGTGGTCCTCATGTACAATGGAATATCACTCAGCCATGAAATCCACGTCACAAGGCTAGTAGCAGCACGATGAGTGGATTTAGGTACGACGATTCTAAGTGAAATAAGTCACACAGAAAAAGACACTTATCATAAGATATCACTTATAGAGCGAATATAAAAACCGCTACACTTGAACTGAATTACAAAACAGAACAGAGTCACACGTTCAGAAAACACACTATGGCTGCTGAACGGGAAAGGTGAGGTGGGGTGATGCATAAAACAAGGGTTTCAAATTAGTTCCGATACCGTTCCATAAACCCAATATGTAGTAGACAAGACCTACTCCTTGCTCAGTGAACTGGCCCCAACACCCCCTATTCACCGCACAAGAATATATCTGACTAGTAAGAATCTTCAAACCTATGTATTGATATCTCTCTGTAAGTGAGTCAAGGGGGTGTAAAGCGGCCTAAACACAGCCGTGAAAAGCAGCTAAACCCCATTATAAAAATAAGTTACTTTTCAAAACCCGTGAAACAAAGACAGTGAAAGAGAGAGAAATTCTTACCAAATTCGTTCAGGGGCTGTGATGCAACCTGGATTGACCATATCTAGACCCACAGCTGATTGAGACATAAGGGTGGACACTCTTGGGGCTGAGAGGTTTGGTGAGGTTGCGTGAGCCAACGCAGACCTTTAAAGTAATACTGCATGGTACCCATCCCATGGGTCCCAAATCTCCAGGTTCAAGGGCATCTTCCTACGTCGAAAACATGCATGAGAAACCCAGAAGATGGTACACCGTGTGATCGGGAAAGGTTTCTAAAACGCACCTCATTTCTCATCTCCTTGTGCTCGGGTTCGCCATTCCAGCCGCTTTACTAGCCATCTCCCTCCTTGGAGAATCAGCACCTTTAACCTCCTGTTCCGTACAGGTTGCAATTTGTCCTGAGGATGAACGGGAAGAGGGGGAACCAATGAAAGACTAGCTCTAGGGGTTGGGACAGGCACAGGTCACTCTATTTTCCCATCAGGAAGAAGAATTAACCACAAGCTCAGCCTGCCCCCCAGAACCAGAAGAGGGCCTGAAGCAATCCTGCACTTTTGCGGCCAGCTCCCAGAAAAGCGACTGGAAAAATGGAGCTCAGGGCACGGCAATTCACAAACCTGCAGAGTTATAAATGATAACTCTCGTCCACAAATGTATTGAGGGAAGGCAACGAAGAGGCTTTGAAATCAAGGCAGAATTGCAGGAAACAGATTTCAGGAGGTAGATTCGAATCGCCTTGAAAGCACATGAAAAGCGGCAAAACGTGGACAATGATGCCCTTGGCCAAAAAGGGCGTATGCGTTTTTTCCTGAATATATTCAGGAAAAAACGCATACGCCCTTTTTGGCCAACCAAGCCACCTGGAAAGGCAAATCAGCGCTCCAAAGAAGACTCGCTTCCCAGCGGGCAAAAGGGCCATGCGGAAGAAAGTGTCCAAACCAGAAATGCAGGACCGGCCATGGAGAAATGGGAGCCTTGCTACGCTGATGGGCGGGATGTAAATTGCCAACAGCCACTCTGGAGAAGTGTACGGTGTGTCCTGAAACATCTAAAAAACACAGCTTGGAGAGCATAGGGCACTTCCACTCATGGGCGTATAAATTGGGAGAACTAAAAATCAGCAAGACACAGGCACCCCAAAGTTTAGGGCTGCTCTGTTGACAAGAACCCCCACTTCATTACACCTTAAATATCCTAGGAAAGAGAAAAGTGGATAAAGAAGTTGTGGTCCTCATGTACAATGGAATATCACTCAGCCATGAAATCCACGTCATAAGGCTAGTAGCAGCACGATGAGTGGATTTAGGTACGACGATTCTAAGTGAAATAAGTCACACAGAAAAAGACACTTATCATAAGATATCACTTATAGAGCGAATATAAAAACCGCTACACTTGAACTGAATTACAAAACAGAACAGAGTCACACGTTCAGAAAACACACTATGGCTGCTGAACGGGAAAGGTGAGGTGGGGTGATGCATAAAACAAGGGTTTCAAATTAGTTCCGATACCGTTCCATAAACCCAATATGTAGTAGACAAGACCTACTCCTTGCTCAGTGAACTGGCCCCAACACCCCCTATTCACCGCACAAGAATATATCTGACTAGTAAGAATCTTCAAACCTATGTATTGATATCTCTCTGTAAGTGAGTCAAGGGGGTGTAAAGCGGCCTAAACACAGCCGTGAAAAGCAGCTAAACCCCATTATAAAAATAAGTTACTTTTCAAAACCCGTGAAACAAAGACAGTGAAAGAGAGAGAAATTCTTACCAAATTCGTTCAGGGGCTGTGATGCAACCTGGATTGACCATATCTAGACCCACAGCTGATTGAGACATAAGGGTGGACACTCTTGGGGCTGAGAGGTTTGGTGAGGTTGCGTGAGCCAACGCAGACCTTTAAAGTAATACTGCATGGTACCCATCCCATGGGTCCCAAATCTCCAGGTTCAAGGGCATCTTCCTACGTCGAAAACATGCATGAGAAACCCAGAAGATGGTACACCGTGTGATCGGGAAAGGTTTCTAAAACGCACCTCATTTCTCATCTCCTTGTGCTCGGCTTCGCCATTCCAGCCACTTTACTAGCCATCTCCCTCCTTGGAGAATCAGCACCTTTAACCTCCTGTTCCGTACAGGTTGCAATTTGTCCTGAGGATGAACGGGAAGAGGGGGAACCAATGAAAGACTAGCTCTAGGGGTTGGGACAAGCACAGATCACTCTATTTTCCCATCAGGAAGAAGAATTAACCAAAAGCTCAGCCTGCCCCCCAGAACCAGAAGAGGGCCTGAAGCAATCCTGCACTTTTGCGGCCAGCTCCCAGAAAAGCGACTGGAAAAATGGAGCTCAGGGCACTGCAATTCCCAAACCTGCAGAGTTATAAATGACAACTCTCGTCCACAAATGTATTGAGGGAAGGCAATGAAGAGGCTTTGAAAGCAAGGCAGAATTGCAGGAAACAGATTTCAGGAGGTAGATTCGAATCGCCTTGAAAGCACATGAAAAGCGGCAAAACGTGGACAATGATGCCCTTGGCCAAAAAGGGCGTATGCGTTTTTTCCTGAATATATTCAGGAAAATGCGCATACGCCCTTTTTGGCCAACCAAGCCACCTGGAAAGGCAAATCAGCGCTCCAAAGAAGTCTCGCTTCCCAGCGGGCAAAAGGGCCATGCGGAAAAAAGTGTCCAAACCAGAAATGCAGGACCGGCCATGGAGAAATGGGAGCCTTGCTACGCTGATGGGCGGGATGTAAATTGCCAACAGCCACTCTGGAGAAGTGTACGGTGTGTCCTGAAACATCTAAAAAACACAGCTTGGAGAGCATACGGCACTTCCACTCATGGGCGTATAAATTGGGAGAACTAAAAATCAGCAAGACACAGGCACCCCAAAGTTTAGGGCTGCTCTGTTGACAAGAACCCCCACTTCATTAAACCTTAAATATCCTAGGAAAGAGAAAATTGGATAAAGAAGTTGTGGTCCTCATGTACAATGGAATATCACTCAGCCATGAAATCCACGTCATAAGGCTAGTAGCAGCACGATGAGTGGATTTAGGTACGACGATTCTAAGTGAAATAAGTCACACAGAAAAAGACACTTATCATAAGATATCACTTATAGAGGGAATATAAAAACCGCTACACTTCAACTGAATTACAAAACAGAACAGAGTCACACATTCAGAAAACACACTATGGCTGCTGAACGGGAAAGGTGAGGTGGGGTGATGCATGAAACAAGGGTTTCAAATTAGCTCAGATACCGTTCCATAAACCCAATATGTAGTAGACAAGACCTACTCCTTGCTCAGTGAACTGGACTCAACACCCCCTATTCACTGCACAAGAATATATCTGACTAGTAAGAATCTTCAAACCTATGTATTGATATCTCTCTGTAAGTGAATCAAGGGGGTGTAAAGCGGCATAAACACAGCCGTGAAAAGCAGCTAAACCCCATTATAAAAATAAATTAGTTTTCAAAACCCGTGAAACAAAGACAGTGAAAGAGAGAGAAATTCTTACCAAATTCGTTCAGGGGCTGTGATGCAACCTGGATTGACCATATCTAGACCCACAGCTGATTGAGACATAAGGGTGGACACTCTTGGGGCTGAGAGGTTTGGTGAGGTTGCGTGAGCCAACGCAGACCCTTTAAAGTAATACTGCATGGTACCCATCCCATGGGTCCCAAATCTCCAGGTTCAAGGGCATCTTCCTACGTCGAAAACATGCATGAGAAACCCAGAAGATGGTACACCGTGTGATCGGGAAAGGTTTCTAAAACGCACCTCATTTCTCATCTCCTTGTGCTCGGCTTCGCCATTCCTGCCGGTTTACTAGCCATCTCCCTCCTTGGAGAATCAGCACCTTTAACCTCCTGTTCCGTACAGGTTGCAATTTGTCCTGAGGATGAACGGGAAGAGGGGGAACCAATGAAAGACTAGCTCTAGGGGTTGGGACAGGCACAGGTCACTCTATTTTCCCATCAGGAAGAAGAATTAACCACAAGCTCAGCCTGCCCCCCAGAACCAGAAGAGGGCCTGAAGCAATCCTGAACTTTTGTGGCCAGCTCCCAAAAAAGCGACTGGAAAAATGGAGCTCAGGGCACTGCAATTCACAAACCTGCAGAGTTATAAATGATAACTCTCGCCAACAAATATATTGAGGGAAGGCAACGAAGTGGCTTTGAAAGCAAGGCAGAATTGCAGGAAACAGATTTCAGAGGTAGATTCGAATTGCCTTGAAAGCACATGAAAAGCGGCAAATCGTGGACAATAATGCCCTTGGCCAAAAAGGGCGTATGCGTTTTTTCCTGAATATATTCAGGAAAAAACGCATACGCCCTTTTTGGCCAAACTAGCCACCTGGAAAGGCAAATCAGCACTCCAAAGAAGTCTCGCTTCCCAGCGGGCAAAAGGGCCATGCGGAAAAAAGTGTCCAAACCAGAAATGCAGGACCGGCCATGGAGAAATGGGAGCCTTGCTACGCTGATGGGCGGGATGTAAATTGCCAACAGCCACTCTGGAGAAGTGTACGGTGTGTCCTGAAACATCTAAAAAGCACAGCTTGGAGAGCATAGGGCACTTCCCCTCATGGGCGTATAAATTGGGAAAACTAAAAATCAGCAAGACACAGGCACCCCAAAGTTTAGGGCTGCTCTGTTGACAAGAACCCCCACTTCATTACACCTTAAATATCCTAGGAAAGAGAAAAGTGGATAAAGAAGTTGTGGTCCTCATGTACAATGGAATAGCACTCAGCCATGAAATCCACGTCATAAGGCTAGTAGCAGCACGATGAGTGGATTTAGGTACGACGATTCTAAGTGAAATAAGTCACACATAAAAAGACACTTATCATAAGATATCACTTATAGAGGGAATATAAAAACCGCTACACTTGAACTGAATTACAAAACAGAGCAGAGTCACACGTGTAGAAAACACACTATGTTTGCTGAACGGGCAATGTGAGGTGGGGTGATGCATAAAACATGGGTTTCAAATTAGCTCCGATACCATTCCATAAACCCAATATGTAGTAGACAAGACCTACTCCTTGCTCAGTGAACTGGCCTCAACACCCCCTATTCACCGCACAAGAATATATCTGACTAGTAAAAATCTTCAACCCTATGTATTGATATCTCTCTGTAAGTGAGTCAAGGGGGTTTAAAGCGGCATAAACACAGCCGTGAAAAGCAGCTAAACCCCATTATAAAAATGAATTACTTTTCAAAACCCGTGAAACAAAGACAGTGAAAGAGAGAGAAATTCTTACAAAATTCGTTTAGGGGCTGTGATGCAACCTGGATTGACCATATCTAGACCCACAGCTGATTGAGACATAAGGGTGGACACTCTTGGGGCTGAGAGGTTTGGTGAGGTTGCGTGAGCCAACGCAGACCCTTTAAAGTAATACTGCATGGTACCCATTCCATGGGTCCCAAATCTCCAGGTTCAAGGGCATCTTCCTACGTCGAAAACATGCATGAGAAACCCAGAAGATGGTACACCGTGTGATCGGGAAAGGTTTCTAAAACGCACCTCATTTCTCATCTCCTTGTGCTCGGCTTCGCCTTTCCAGCCGCTTTACTAGCCATCTCCCTCCTTGGAGAATCAGCACCTTTAACCTCCTGTTCCGTACAGGTTGCAATTTGTCCTGAGGATGAACGGGAAGAGGGGGAACCAATGAAAGACTAGCTCTAGGGGTTGGGACAGGCACAGGTCACTCTATTTTCCCATCAGGAAGAAGAATTAAGCACAAGCTCAGCCTGCCCCCCAGAACCAGAAGAGGGCCTGAAGCAATCCTGCACTTTTGTGGCCAGCTCCCAAAAAAGAGACTGGAAAAATGGAGCTCAGGGGCACTGCAATTCACAAAACTGCAGATTTATAAATGATAACTCTCGCCAACAAATATATTGAGGGAGGGCAACGAAGTGGCTTTGAAAGCAAGGCAGAATTGCAGGAAACAGATTTCAGAGGTAGATTCGAATTGCCTTGAAAGCACATGAAAAGCGGCAAATCGTGGACAATGATGCCCTTGGCCAAAAAGGGCGTATGCTTTTTTTCCTGAATATATTCAGGAAAAAACGCATACGCCCTTTTTGGCCAACCAAGCAACCTGGAAAGGCAAATCAGCGCTCCAAAGAAGTCTCGCTTCCCAGCGGGCAAAAGGGCCATGCGGAAAAAAGATTCCAAACCAGAAATGCAGGACCGGCCATGGAGAAATGGGAGCCTTGCTACGCTGATGAGCGGGATGTAAATTGCCAACAGCCACTCTGGAGAAGTGTACGGTGTGTCCTGAAATATCTAAAAAACACAGATTGGAGAGCATAGGGCCCTTCCACTCATGGGCGTATAAATTGGGAAAACTAAAAATCAGCAAGACACAGGCACCCCAAAGTTTAGGGCTGCTCTGTTGACAAGAACCCCCACATCATTACACCTTAAATATCCTAGGAAAGAGAAAAGGGGATAAAGAAGTTGTGGTCCTCATGTACAATAGAATAGCACTCAGCCATGAAATCCACGTCATAAGGCTAGTAGCAGCACGATGAGTGGATTTAGGTACGACGATTCTAAGTGAAATAAGTCACACAGAAAAAGACACTTATCATAAGATATCACTTATAGAGGGAATGTAAAACCGCTACACTTGAACTGAATTACAAAACAGAACAGAGTCACACGTCCAGAAAACACACTATGGCTGCTGAACGGGAAAGGTGAGGTGGGGTGATGCATAAAACAAGGGTTTCAAATCAGTTCCGATACCATTCCATAAACCCAATATGTAGTAGACAAGACCTACTCCTTGCTCAGTGAACTGGCCCCAACACCCCCTATTCACCGCACAAGAATATATCTGACTAGTAAGAATCTTCAAACCTATGTATTGATATCTCTCTGTAAGTGAGTCAAGGGGGTGTAAAGCGGCCTAAACACAGCCGTGAAAAGCAGCTAAACACCATTATAAAAATAAATTACTTTTCAAAACCCGTGAAACAAAGACAGTGAAAGAGAGAGAAATTCTTCCAAAATTCGTTCAGGGGCTGTGATGCAACCTGGATTGACCATATCTAGACCCACAGCTGATTGAGACATAAGGGTGGACACTCTTGGGGCTGAGAGGTTTGGTGAGGTTGCGTGAGCCAACGCAGACCCTTTAAAGTAATACTGCATGGTACCCATCCCATGGGTCCCAAATCTCCAGGTTCAAGGGCATCTTCCTACGTCGAAAACATGCATGAGAAACCCAGAAGATGGTACACCGTGTGATCGGGAAAGTTTTCTAAAACGCACCTCATTTCTCATCTCCTTGTGCTCGGGTTCGCCATTCCAGCCGCTTTACTAGCCATCTCCCTCCTTGGAGAATCAGCACCTTTAAGCTCCTGTTCCGTACAGGTTGCAATTTGTCCTGAGGATGAACGGGAAGAGGGGGAACCAATGAAAGACTAGCTCTAGGGGTTGGGACAGGCACAGGTCACTCTATTTTCCCATCAGGAAGAAGAATTAACCACAAGCTCAGCCTGCCCCCCAGAACCAGAAGAGGGCCTGAAGCAATCCTGCACTTTTGCGGCCAGCTCCCAGAAAAGCGACTGGAAAAATGGAGCTCAGGGCACTGCAATTCACAAACCTGCAGAGTTATAAATGATAACTCTCGTCCACAAATGTATTGAGGGAAGGCAACGAAGAGGCTTTGAAAGCAAGGCAGAATTGCAGGAAACAGATTTCAGAGGTAGATTCGAATCGCCTTGAAAGCACATGAAAAGCGGCAAATCGTGGACAATGATGCCCTTGGCCAAAAAGGGCGTATGCGTTTTTTCCTGAATATATTCAGGAAAAAACGCATACGCCCTTTTTGGCCAAACTAGCCACCTGGAAAGGCAAATCAGCACTCCAAAGAAGTCTCGCTTCCCAGCGGGCAAAAGGGCCATGCGGAAAAAAGTGTCCAAACCAGAAATGCAGGACCGGCCATGGAGAAATGGGAGCCTTGCTACGCTGATGGGCGGGATGTAAATTGCCAACAGCCACTCTGGAGAAGTGTACGGTGTGTCCTGAAACATCTAAAAAGCACAGCTTGGAGAGCATAGGGCACTTCCCCTCATGGGCGTATAAATTGGGAAAACTAAAAATCAGCAAGACACAGGCACCCCAAAGTTTAGGGCTGCTCTGTTGACAAGAACCCCCACTTCATTACACCTTAAATATCCTAGGAAAGAGAAAAGTGGATAAAGAAGTTGTGGTCCTCATGTACAATGGAATAGCACTCAGCCATGAAATCCACGTCATAAGGCTAGTAGCAGCACGATGAGTGGATTTAGGTACGACGATTCTAAGTGAAATAAGTCACACATAAAAAGACACTTATCATAAGATATCACTTATAGAGGGAATATAAAAACCGCTACACTTGAACTGAATTACAAAACAGAACAGAGTCACACGTGTAGAAAACACACTATGTTTGCTGAACGGGCAATGTGAGGTGCGGTGATGCATAAAACATGGGTTTCAAATTAGCTCCGATACCATTCCATAAACCCAATATGTAGTAGACAAGACCTACTCCTTGCTCAGTGAACTGGCCTCAACACCCCCTATTCACCGCACAAGAATATATCTGACTAGTAAAAATCTTCAAACCTATGTATTGATATCTCTCTGTAAGTGAGTCAAGGGGGTTTAAAGCGGCATAAACACAGCCGTGAAAAGCAGCTAAACCCCATTATAAAAATGAATTACTTTTCAAAACCCGTGAAACAAAGACAGTGAAAGAGAGAGAAATTCTTACAAAATTCGTTTAGGGGCTGTGATGCAACCTGGATTGACCATATCTAGACCCACAGCTGATTGAGACATAAGGGTGGACACTCTTGGGGCTGAGAGGTTTGGTGAGGTTGCGTGAGCCAACGCAGACCCTTTAAAGTAATACTGCATGGTACCCATTCCATGGGTCCCAAATCTCCAGGTTCAAGGGCATCTTCCTACGTCGAAAACATGCATGAGAAACCCAGAAGATGGTACACCGTGTGATCGGGAAAGGTTTCTAAAACGCACCTCATTTCTCATCTCCTTGTGCTCGGCTTCGCCTTTCCAGCCGCTTTACTAGCCATCTCCCTCCTTGGAGAATCAGCACCTTTAACCTCCTGTTCCGTACAGGTTGCAATTTGTCCTGAGGATGAACGGGAAGAGGGGGAACCAATGAAAGACTAGCTCTAGGGGTTGGGACAGGCACAGGTCACTCTATTTTCCCATCAGGAAGAAGAACTAACCACAAGCTCAGCCTGCCCCCCAGAACCAGAAGAGGGCCTGAAGCAATCCTGCACTTTTGTGGCCAGCTCCCAAAAAAGAGACAGGAAAAATGGAGCTCAGGGGCACTGCAATTCACAAAACTGCAGATTTATAAATGATAACTCTCGCCAACAAATATATTGAGGGAGGGCAACGAAGTGGCTTTGAAAGCAAGGCAGAATTGCAGGAAACAGATTTCAGAGGTAGATTCGAATTGCCTTGAAAGCACATGAAAAGCGGCAAATCGTGGACAATGATGCCCTTGGCCAAAAAGGGCGTATGCTTTTTTTCCTGAATATATTCAGGAAAAAACGCATACGCCCTTTTTGGCCAACCAAGCAACCTGGAAAGGCAAATCAGCGCTCCAAAGAAGTCTCGCTTCCCAGCGGGCAAAAGGGCCATGCGGAAAAAAGATTCCAAACCAGAAATGCAGGACCGGCCATGGAGAAATGGGAGCCTTGCTACGCTGATGAGCGGGATGTAAATTGCCAACAGCCACTCTGGAGAAGTGTACGGTGTGTCCTGAAATATCTAAAAAACACAGATTGGAGAGCATAGGGCCCTTCCACTCATGGGCGTATAAATTGGGAAAACTAAAAATCAGCAAGACACAGGCACCCCAAAGTTTAGGGCTGCTCTGTTGACAAGAACCCCCACATCATTACACCTTAAATATCCTAGGAAAGAGAAAAGGGGATAAAGAAGTTGTGGTCCTCATGTACAATAGAATAGCACTCAGCCATGAAATCCACGTCATAAGGCTAGTAGCAGCACGATGAGTGGATTTAGGTACGACGATTCTAAGTGAAATAAGTCACACAGAAAAAGACACTTATCATAAGATATCACTTATAGAGGGAATGTAAAACCGCTACACTTGAACTGAATTACAAAACAGAACAGAGTCACACGTCCAGAAAACACACTATGGCTGCTGAAAGGGAAAGGTGAGGTGGGGTGATGCATAAAACAAGGGTTTCAAATCAGTTCCGATACCATTCCATAAACCCAATATGTCGTAGACAAGACCTACTCCTTGCTCAGTGAACTGGCCCCAACACCCCCTATTCACCGCACAAGAATATATCTGACTAGTAAGAATCTTCAAACCTATGTATTGATATCTCTCTGTAAGTGAGTCAAGGGGGTGTAAAGCGGCCTAAACACAGCCGTGAAAAGCAGCTAAACCCCATTATAAAAATAAATTACTTTTCAAAACCCGTGAAACAAAGACAGTGAAAGAGAGAGAAATTCTTACAAAATTCGTTCAGGGGCTCTGATGCAACCTGGATTGACCATATCTAGACCCACAGCTGATTGAGACATAAGGGTGGACACTCTTGGGGCTGAGAGGTTTGGTGAGGTTGCGTGAGCCAACGCAGACCCTTTAAAGTAATACTGCATGGTACCCATCCCATGGGTCCCAAATCTCCAGGTTCAAGGGCATCTTCCTACGTCGAAAACATGCATGAGAAACCCAGAAGATGGTACACCGTGTGATCAGGAAAGGTTTCTAAAACGCACCTCATTTCTCATCTCCTTGTGCTCGGGTTCGCCATTCCAGCCGCTTTACTAGCCATCTCCCTCCTTGGAGAATCAGCACCTTTAACCTCCTGTTCCGTACAGGTTGCAATTTGTCCTGAGGATGAACGGGAAGAGGGGGAACCAATGAAAGACTAGCTCTAGGGGTTGGGACAGGCACAGGTCACTCTATTTTCCCATCAGGAAGAAGAATTAACCACAAGCTCAGCCTGCCCCCCAGAACCAGAAGAGCGCCTGAAGCAATCCTGCACTTTTGCGGCCAGCTCCCAGAAAAGCGACTGGAAAAATGGAGCTCAGGGCACTGCAATTCACAAACCTGCAGAGTTATAAATGATAACTCTCGTCCACAAATGTATTGAGGGAAGGCAACGAAGAGGCTTTGAAAGCAAGGCAGAATTGCAGGAAACAGATTTCAGGAGGTAGATTCGAATCGCCTTGAAAGCACATGAAAAGCGGCAAAACGTGGACAATGATGCCCTTGGCCAAAAAGGGTGTATGCGTTTCTTCCTGAATATATTCAGGAAAAAACGCATACGCCCTTTTTGGCCAACCAAGCAACCTGGAAAGGCAAATCAGCGCTCCAAAGAAGTCTCGCTTCCCAGCGGGCAAAAGGGCCATGCGGAAGAAAGTGTCCAAACCAGAAATGCAGGACCGGCCATGGAGAAATGGGAGCCTTGCTACGCTGATGGGCGGGATGTAAATTGCCAACAGCCACTCTGGAGAAGTGTACGGTGTGTCCTGAAACATCTAAAAAACACAGCTTGGAGAGCATAGGGCACTTCCACTCATGGGCGTATAAATTGGGAGAACTAAAAATCAGCAAGACACAGGCACCCCAAAGTTTAGGGCTGCTCTGTTGACAAGAACCCCCACTTCAATACACCTTAAATATCCTAGGAAAGAGAAAATTGGATAAAGAAGTTGTGGTCCTCATGTACAATGGAATATCACTCAGCCATGAAATCCACGTCATAAGGCTAGTAGCAGCACGATGAGTGGATTTAGGTACGACGATTCTAAGTGAAATAAGTCACACAGAAAAAGACACTTATCATAAGATATCACTTATAGAGGGAATATAAAAACCGCTACACTTGAACTGAATTACAAAACAGAACAGAGTCACACGTTCAGAAAACACACTATGGCTGCTGAACGGGAAAGGTGAGGTGGGGTGATGCATAAAACAAGGGTTTCAAATTAGCTCAGATACCGTTCCATAAACCCAATATGTAAGAGACAAGACCTATTCCTTTTTCAGTGAACTGGACTCAACACCCCCTATTCACCGCACAAGAATATATCTGACTAGTAAGAATCTTCAAACCTATGTATTGATATCTCTCTGTAAGTGAGTCAAGGGGGTGTAAAGCGGCCTAAACACAGCCGTGAAATGCAGCTAAACCCCATTATAAAAATAAATTACTTTTCAAAACCCGTGAAACAAAGACAGTGAAAGAGAGAGAAATTCTTACCAAATTCGTTCAGGGGCTGTGATGCAACCTGGATTGACCATATCTAGACCCACAGCTGATTGAGACATAAGGGTGGACACTCTTGGGGCTGAGAGGTTTGGTGAGGTTCCGTGAGCCAACGCAGACCCCTTAAAGTAATACTGCATGGTACCCATCCCATGGGTCCCAAATCTCCAGGTTCAAGGGCATCTTCCTACGTCGAAAACATGCATGAGAAACCCAGAAGATGGTACACCGTGTGATCGGGAAAGGTTTCTAAAACGCACCTCATTTCTCATCTCCTTGTGCTCGGGTTCGCCATTCCAGCCGCTTTACTAGCCAACTCCCTCCTTGGAGAATCAGCACCTTTAAGCTCCTGTTCCGTACAGGTTGCAATTTGTCCTGAGGATGAACGGGAAGAGGGGGAACCAATGAGAGAGTAGCTCTAGGGGTTGGGACAGGCACAGGTCACTCTATTTTCCCATCAGGAAGAAGAATTAACCACAAGCTCAGCCTGCCCCCCAGAACCAGAAGAGGGCCTGAAGCAATCCTGCACTTTTGCGGCCAGCTCCCAGAAAAGCGACTGGAAAAATGGAGCTCAGGGCACTGCAATTCACAAACCTGCAGAGTTATAAATGATAACTCTCGTCCACAAATGTATTGAGGGAAGGCAACGAAGAGGCTTTGAAAGCAAGGCTGAATTGCAGGAAACAGATTTCAGGAGGTAGATTCGAATCGCCTTGAAAGCACATGAAAAGCGGCAAAACGTGGACAATGATGCCCTTGGCCAAAAAGGGCGTATGCGTTTTTTCCTGAATATATTCAGGAAAAAACGCATACGCCCTTTTTGGCCAACCAAGCCACCTGGAAAGGCAAATCAGCGCTCCAAAGAAGACTCGCTTCCCAGCGGGCAAAAGGGCCATGCGGAAGAAAGTGTCCAAACCAGAAATACAGGACCGGCCATGGAGAAATGGGAGCCTTGCTACGCTGATGGGCGGGATGTAAATTGCCAACAGCCACTCTGGAGAAGTGTACGGTGTGTCCTGAAACATCTAAAAAACACAGCTTGGAGAGCATAGGGCACTTCCACTCATGGGCGTATAAATTGGGAGAACTAAAAATCAGCAAGACACAGGCATCCCAAAGTTTAGGGCTGCTCTGTTGACAAGAACCCCCACTTCATTACACCTTAAATATCCTAGGAAAGAGAAAAGTGGATAAAGAAGTTGTGGTCCTCATGTACAATGGAATATCACTCAGCCATGAAATCCACGTCATAAGGCTAGTAGCAGCACGATGAGTGGATTTAGGTACGACGATTCTAAGTGAAATAAGTCACACAGAAAAAGACACTTATCATAAGATATCACTTATAGAGGGAATATAAAAACCGCTACACTTGAACTGAATTACAAAACAGAACAGAGTCACACGTTCAGAAAACACACTATGGCTGCTGAACGGGAAAGGTGAGGTGTGGTGATGCATAAAACAAGGGTTTCAAATTAGTTCCTATACCGTTCCATAAACCCAATATGTAGTAGACAAGACCTACTCCTTGCTCAGTGAACTGGCCCCAAAACCCCCTATTCACCGCACAAGAATATATCTGACTAGTAAGAATCTTCAAACCTATGTATTGATATCTCTCTGTAAGTGAGTCAAGGGGGTGTAAAGCGGCATAAACACAGCCGTGAAAAGCAGCTAAACCCCATTATAAAAATAAATTACTTTTCAAAACCCGTGAAACAAAGACAGTGAAAGAGAGAGAAATTCTTCCAAAATTCGTTCCGGGGCTGTGATGCAACCTGGATTGACCATATCTAGACCCACAGCTGATTGAGACATAAGGGTGGACACTCTTGGGGCTGAGAGGTTTGGTGAGGTTGCGTGAGCCAACGCAGACCCTTTAAAGTAATACTGCATGGTACCCATCCCATGGGTCCCAAATCTCCAGGTTCAAGGGCATCTTCCTACGTCGAAAACATGCATGAGAAACCCAGAAGATGGTACACCGTGTGATCGGGAAAGGTTTCTAAAACGCACCTCATTTCTCATCTCCTTGTGCTCGGGTTCGCCATTCCAGCCGCTTTACTAGCCATCTCCCTCCTTGGAGAATCAGCACCTTTAAGCTCCTGTTCCGTACAGGTTGCAATTTGTCCTGAGGATGAACGGGAAGAGGGGGAACCAATGAAAGACTAGCTCTAGGGGTTGGGACAGGCACAGGTCACTCTATTTTCCCATCAGGAAGAAGAATTAACCACAAGCTCAGCCTGCCCCCCAGAACCAGAAGAGGGCCTGAAGCAATCCTGCACTTTTGCGGCCAGCTCCCAGAAAAGCGACTGGAAAAATGGAGCTCAGGGCACTGCAATTCACAAACCTGCAGAGTTATAAATGATAACTCTCGTCCACAAATGTATTGAGGGAAGGCAACGAAGAGGCTTTGAAAGCAAGGCAGAATTGCAGGAAACAGATTTCAGAGGTAGATTCGAATCGCCTTGAAAGCACATGAAAAGCGGCAAATCGTGGACAATGATGCCCTTGGCCAAAAAGGGCGTATGCGTTTTTTCCTGAATATATTCAGGAAAAAACGCATACGCCCTTTTTGGCCAAACTAGCCACCTGGAAAGGCAAATCAGCACTCCAAAGAAGTCTCGCTTCCCAGCGGGCAAAAGGGCCATGCGGAAAAAAGTGTCCAAACCAGAAATGCAGGACCGGCCATGGAGAAATGGGAGCCTTGCTACGCTGATGGGCGGGATGTAAATTGCCAACAGCCACTCTGGAGAAGTGTACGGTGTGTCCTGAAACATCTAAAAAGCACAGCTTGGAGAGCATAGGGCACTTCCCCTCATGGGCGTATAAATTGGGAAAACTAAAAATCAGCAAGACACAGGCACCCCAAAGTTTAGGGCTGCTCTGTTGACAAGAACCCCCACTTCATTACACCTTAAATATCCTAGGAAAGAGAAAAGTGGATAAAGAAGTTGTGGTCCTCATGTACAATGGAATAGCACTCAGCCATGAAATCCACGTCATAAGGCTAGAAGCAGCACGATGAGTGGATTTAGGTACGACGATTCTAAGTGAAATAAGTCACACATAAAAAGACACTTATCATAAGATATCACTTATAGAGGGAATATAAAAACCGCTACACTTGAACTGAATTACAAAACAGAACAGAGTCACACGTGTAGAAAACACACTATGTTTGCTGAACGAGCAATGTGAGGTGGGGTGATGCATAAAACATGGGTTTCAAATTAGCTCCGATACCGTTCCATAAACCCAATATGTAGTAGACAAGACCTACTCCTTGCTCAGTGAACTGGCCTCAACACCCCCTATTCACCGCACAAGAATATATCTGACTAGTAAAAATCTTCAAACCTATGTATTGATATCTCTCTGTAAGTGAGTCAAGGGGGTTTAAAGCGGCATAAACACAGCCGTGAAAAGCAGCTAAACCCCATTATAAAAATGAATTACTTTTCAAAACCCGTGAAACAAAGACAGTGAAAGAGAGAGAAATTCTTACAAAATTCGTTTAGGGGCTGTGATGCAACCTGGATTGACCATATCTAGACCCACAGCTGATTGAGACATAAGGGTGGACACTCTTGGGGCTGAGAGGTTTGGTGAGGTTGCGTGAGCCAACGCAGACCCTTTAAAGTAATACTGCATGGTACCCATTCCATGGGTCCCAAATCTCCAGGTTCAAGGGCATCTTCCTACGTCGAAAACATGCATGAGAAACCCAGAAGATGGTACACCGTGTGATCGGGAAAGGTTTCTAAAACGCACCTCATTTCTCATCTCCTTGTGCTCGGCTTCGCCTTTCCAGCCGCTTTACTAGCCATCTCCCTCCTTGGAGAATCAGCACCTTTAACCTCCTGTTCCGTACAGGTTGCAATTTGTCCTGAGGATGAACGGGAAGAGGGGGAACCAATGAAAGACTAGCTCTAGGGGTTGGGACAGGCACAGGTCACTCTATTTTCCCATCAGGAAGAAGAACTAACCACAAGCTCAGCCTGCCCCCCAGAACCAGAAGAGGGCCTGAAGCAATCCTGCACTTTTGTGGCCAGCTCCCAAAAAAGAGACAGGAAAAATGGAGCTCAGGGGCACTGCAATTCACAAAACTGCAGATTTATAAATGATAACTCTCGCCAACAAATATATTGAGGGAGGGCAACGAAGTGGCTTTGAAAGCAAGGCAGAATTGCAGGAAACAGATTTCAGAGGTAGATTCGAATTGCCTTGAAAGCACATGAAAAGCGGCAAATCGTGGACAATGATGCCCTTGGCCAAAAAGGGCGTATGCTTTTTTTCCTGAATATATTCAGGAAAAAACGCATACGCCCTTTTTGGCCAACCAAGCAACCTGGAAAGGCAAATCAGCGCTCCAAAGAAGTCTCGCTTCCCAGCGGGCAAAAGGGCCATGCGGAAAAAAGATTCCAAACCAGAAATGCAGGACCGGCCATGGAGAAATGGGAGCCTTGCTATGCTGATGAGCGGGATGTAAATTGCCAACAGCCACTCTGGAGAAGTGTACGGTGTGTCCTGAAATATCTAAAAAACACAGATTGGAGAGCATAGGGCCCTTCCACTCATGGGCGTATAAATTGGGAAAACTAAAAATCAGCAAGACACAGGCACCCCAAAGTTTAGGGCTGCTCTGTTGACAAGAACCCCCACATCATTACACCTTAAATATCCTAGGAAAGAGAAAAGGGGATAAAGAAGTTGTGGTCCTCATGTACAATAGAATAGCACTCAGCCATGAAATCCACGTCATAAGGCTAGTAGCAGCACGATGAGTGGATTTAGGTACGACGATTCTAAGTGAAATAAGTCACACAGAAAAAGACACTTATCATAAGATATCACTTATAGAGGGAATGTAAAACCGCTACACTTGAACTGAATTACAAAACAGAACAGAGTCACACGTCCAGAAAACACACTATGGCTGCTGAAAGGGAAAGGTGAGGTGGGGTGATGCATAAAACAAGGGTTTCAAATCAGTTCCGATACCATTCCATAAACCCAATATGTCGTAGACAAGACCTACTCCTTGCTCAGTGAACTGGCCCCAACACCCCCTATTCACCGCACAAGAATATATCTGACTAGTAAGAATCTTCAAACCTATGTATTGATATCTCTCTGTAAGTGAGTCAAGGGGGTGTAAAGCGGCCTAAACACAGCCGTGAAAAGCAGCTAAACCCCATTATAAAAATAAATTACTTTTCAAAACCCGTGAAACAAAGACAGTGAAAGAGAGAGAAATTCTTACCAAATTCGTTCAGGGGCTGTGATGCAACCTGGATTGACCATATCTAGACCCACAGCTGATTGAGACATAAGGGTGGACACTCTTGGGGCTGAGAGGTTTGGTGAGGTTGCGTGAGCCAACGCAGACCCTTTAAAGTAATACTGCATGGTACCCATCCCATGGGTCCCAAATCTCCAGGTTCAAGGGCATCTTCCTACGTCGAAAACATGCATGAGAAACCCAGAAGATGGTACACCGTGTGATCGGGAAAGGTTTCTAAAACGCACCTCATTTCTCATCTCCTTGTGCTCGGGTTCGCCATTCCAGCCGCTTTACTAGCCATCTCCCTCCTTGGAGAATCAGCACCTTTAACCTCCTGTTCCGTACAGGTTGCAATTTGTCCTGAGGATGAACGGGAAGAGGGGGAACCAATGAAAGACTAGCTCTAGGGGTTGGGACAGGCACAGGTCACTCTATTTTCCCATCAGGAAGAAGAATTAACCACAAGCTCAGCCTGCCCCCCAGAACCAGAAGAGCGCCTGAAGCAATCCTGCACTTTTGCGGCCAGCTCCCAGAAAAGCGACTGGAAAAATGGAGCTCAGGGCACTGCAATTCACAAACCTGCAGAGTTATAAATGATAACTCTCGTCCACAAATGTATTGAGGGAAGGCAACGAAGAGGCTTTGAAAGCAAGGCAGAATTGCAGGAAACAGATTTCAGGAGATAGATTCGAATCGCCTTGAAAGCACATGAAAAGCGGCAAAACGTGGACAATGATGCCCTTGGCCAAAAAGGGTGTATGCGTTTCTTCCTGAATATATTCAGGAAAAAACGCATACGCCCTTTTTGGCCAACCAAGCCACCTGGAAAGGCAAATCAGCGCTCCAAAGAAGTCTCGCTTCCCAGCGGGCAAAAGGGCCATGCGGAAGAAAGTGTCCAAACCAGAAATGCAGGACCGGCCATGGAGAAATGGGAGCCTTGCTACGCTGATGGGCGGGATGTAAATTGCCAACAGCCACTCTGGAGAAGTGTACGGTGTGTCCTGAAACATCTAAAAAACACAGCTTGGAGAGCATAGGGCACTTCCACTCATGGGCGTATAAATTGGGAGAACTAAAAATCAGCAAGACACAGGCACCCCAAAGTTTAGGGCTGCTCTGTTGACAAGAACCCCCACTTCAATACACCTTAAATATCCTAGGAAAGAGAAAATTGGATAAAGAAGTTGTGGTCCTCATGTACAATGGAATATCACTCAGCCATGAAATCCACGTCATAAGGCTAGTAGCAGCACGATGAGTGGATTTAGGTACGACGATTCTAAGTGAAATAAGTCACACAGAAAAAGACACTTATCATAAGATATCACTTATAGAGGGAATATAAAAACCGCTACACTTGAACTGAATTACAAAACAGAACAGAGTCACACGTTCAGAAAACACACTATGGCTGCTGAACGGGAAAGGTGAGTTGGGGTGATGCATAAAACAAGGGTTTCAAATTAGCTCAGATACCGTTCCATAAACCCAATATGTAAGAGACAAGACCTATTCCTTTTTCAGTGAACTGGACTCAACACCCCCTATTCACCGCACAAGAATATATCTGACTAGTAAGAATCTTCAAACCTATGTATTGATATCTCTCTGTAAGTGAGTCAAGGGGGTGTAAAGCGGCCTAAACACAGCCGTGAAATGCAGCTAAACCCCATTATAAAAATAAATTACTTTTCAAAACCCGTGAAACAAAGACAGTGAAAGAGAGAGAAATTCTTACAAAATTCGTTCAGGGGCTGTGATGCAACCTGGATTGACCATATCTAGACCCACAGCTGATTGAGACATAAGGGTGGACACTCTTGGGGCTGAGAGGTTTGGTGAGGTTCCGTGAGCCAACGCAGACCCCTTAAAGTAATACTGCATGGTACCCATCCCATGGGTCCCAAATCTCCAGGTTCAAGGGCATCTTCCTACGTCGAAAACATGCATGAGAAACCCAGAAGATGGTACACCGTGTGATCGGGAAAGGTTTCTAAAACGCACCTCATTTCTCATCTCCTTGTGCTCGGGTTCGCCATTCCAGCCGCTTTACTAGCCAACTCCCTCCTTGGAGAATCAGCACCTTTAAGCTCCTGTTCCGTACAGGTTGCAATTTGTCCTGAGGATGAACGGGAAGAGGGGGAACCAATGAGAGAGTAGCTCTAGGGGTTGGGACAGGCACAGGTCACTCTATTTTCCCATCAGGAAGAAGAATTAACCACAAGCTCAGCCTGCCCCCCAGAACCAGAAGAGGGCCTGAAGCAATCCTGCACTTTTGCGGCCAGCTCCCAGAAAAGCGACTGGAAAAATGGAGCTCAGGGCACTGCAATTCACAAACCTGCAGAGTTATAAATGATAACTCTCGTCCACAAATGTATTGAGGGAAGGCAACGAAGAGGCTTTGAAAGCAAGGCTGAATTGCAGGAAACAGATTTCAGGAGGTAGATTCGAATCGCCTTGAAAGCACATGAAAAGCGGCAAAACGTGGACAATGATGCCCTTGGCCAAAAAGGGCGTATGCGTTTTTTCCTGAATATATTCAGGAAAAAATGCATACGCCCTTTTTGGCCAACCAAGCCACCTGGAAAGGCAAATCAGCGCTCCAAAGAAGACTCGCTTCCCAGCGGGCAAAAGGGCCATGCGGAAGAAAGTGTCCAAACCAGAAATACAGGACCGGCCATGGAGAAATGGGAGCCTTGCTACGCTGATGGGCGGGATGTAAATTGCCAACAGCCACTCTGGAGAAGTGTACGGTGTGTCCTGAAACATCTAAAAAACACAGCTTGGAGAGCATAGGGCACTTCCACTCATGGGCGTATAAATTGGGAGAACTAAAAATCAGCAAGACACAGGCACCCCAAAGTTTAGGGCTGCTCTGTTGACAAGAACCCCCACTTCATTACACCTTAAATATCCTAGGAAAGAGAAAAGTGGATAAAGAAGTTGTGGTCCTCATGTACAATGGAATATCACTCAGCCATGAAATCCACGTCATAAGGCTAGTAGCAGCACGATGAGTGGATTTAGGTACGACGATTCTAAGTGAAATAAGTCACACAGAAAAAGACACTTATCATAAGATATCACTTATAGAGGGAATATAAAAACCGCTACACTTGAACTGAATTACAAAACAGAACAGAGTCACACGTTCAGAAAACACACTATGGCTGCTGAACGGGAAAGGTGAGGTGTGGTGATGCATAAAACAAGGGTTTCAAATTAGTTCCTATACCGTTCCATAAACCCAATATGTAGTAGACAAGACCTACTCCTTGCTCAGTGAACTGGCCCCAAAACCCCCTATTCACCGCACAAGAATATATCTGACTAGTAAGAATCTTCAAACCTATGTATTGATATCTCTCTGTAAGTGAGTCAAGGGGGTGTAAAGCGGCCTAAACACAGCCGTGAAAAGCAGCTAAACCCCATTATAAAAATAAATTACTTTTCAAAACCCGTGAAACAAAGACAGTGAAAGAGAGAGAAATTCTTCCAAAATTCGTTCAGGGGCTGTGATGCAACCTGGATTGACCATATCTAGACCCACAGCTGATTGAGACATAAGGGTGGACACTCTTGGGGCTGAGAGGTTTGGTGAGGTTGCGTGAGCCAACGCAGACCCTTTAAAGTAATACTGCATGGTACCCATCCCATGGGTCCCAAATCTCCAGGTTCAAGGGCATCTTCCTACGTCGAAAACATGCATGAGAAACCCAGAAGATGGTACACCGTGTGATCGGGAAAGGTTTCTAAAACGCACCTCATTTCTCATCTCCTTGTGCTCGGGTTCGCCATTCCAGCCGCTTTACTAGCCATCTCCCTCCTTGGAGAATCAGCACCTTTAAGCTCCTGTTCCGTACAGGTTGCAATTTGTCCTGAGGATGAACGGGAAGAGGGGGAACCAATGAAAGACTAGCTCTAGGGGTTGGGACAGGCACAGGTCACTCTATTTTCCCATCAGGAAGAAGAATTAACCACAAGCTCAGCCTGCCCCCCAGAACCAGAAGAGGGCCTGAAGCAATCCTGCACTTTTGCGGCCAGCTCCCAGAAAAGCGACTGGAAAAATGGAGCTCAGGGCACTGCAATTCACAAACCTGCAGAGTTATAAATGATAACTCTCGTCCACAAATGTATTGAGGGAAGGCAACGAAGAGGCTTTGAAAGCAAGGCAGAATTGCAGGAAACAGATTTCAGAGGTAGATTCGAATCGCCTTGAAAGCACATGAAAAGCGGCAAATCGTGGACAATGATGCCCTTGGCCAAAAAGGGCGTATGCGTTTTTTCCTGAATATATTCAGGAAAAAACGCATACGCCCTTTTTGGCCAAACTAGCCACCTGGAAAGGCAAATCAGCACTCCAAAGAAGTCTCGCTTCCCAGCGGGCAAAAGGGCCATGCGGAAAAAAGTGTCCAAACCAGAAATGCAGGACCGGCCATGGAGAAATGGGAGCCTTGCTACGCTGATGGGCGGGATGTAAATTGCCAACAGCCACTCTGGAGAAGTGTACGGTGTGTCCTGAAACATCTAAAAAGCACAGCTTGGAGAGCATAGGGCACTTCCCCTCATGGGCGTATATATTGGGAAAACTAAAAATCAGCAAGACACAGGCACCCCAAAGTTTAGGGCTGCTCTGTTGACAAGAACCCCCACTTCATTACACCTTAAATATCCTAGGAAAGAGAAAAGTGGATAAAGAAGTTGTGGTCCTCATGTACAATGGAATAGCACTCAGCCATGAAATCCACGTCATAAGGCTAGAAGCAGCACGATGAGTGGATTTAGGTACGACGATTCTAAGTGAAATAAGTCACACATAAAAAGACACTTATCATAAGATATCACTTATAGAGGGAATATAAAAACCGCTACACTTGAACTGAATTACAAAACAGAACAGAGTCACACGTGTAGAAAACACACTATGTTTGCTGAACGGGCAATGTGAGGTGGGGTGATGCATAAAACATGGGTTTCAAATTAGCTCCGATACCGTTCCATAAACCCAATATGTAGTAGACAAGACCTACTCCTTGCTCAGTGAACTGGCCTCAACACCCCCTATTCACCGCACAAGAATATATCTGACTAGTAAAAATCTTCAAACCTATGTATTGATATCTCTCTGTAAGTGAGTCAAGGGGGTTTAAAGCGGCATAAACACAGCCGTGAAAAGCAGCTAAACCCCATTATAAAAATGAATTACTTTTCAAAACCCGTGAAACAAAGACAGTGAAAGAGAGAGAAATTCTTACAAAATTCGTTTAGGGGCTGTGATGCAACCTGGATTGACCATATCTAGACCCACAGCTGATTGAGACATAAGGGTGGACACTCTTGGGGCTGAGAGGTTTGGTGAGGTTGCGTGAGCCAACGCAGACCCTTTAAAGTAATACTGCATGGTACCCATTCCATGGGTCCCAAATCTCCAGGTTCAAGGGCATCTTCCTACGTCGAAAACATGCATGAGAAACCCAGAAGATGGTACACCGTGTGATCGGGAAAGGTTTCTAAAACGCACCTCATTTCTCATCTCCTTGTGCTCGGCTTCGCCTTTCCAGCCGCTTTACTAGCCATCTCCCTCCTTGGAGAATCAGCACCTTTAACCTCCTGTTCCGTACAGGTTGCAATTTGTCCTGAGGATGAACGGGAAGAGGGGGAACCAATGAAAGACTAGCTCTAGGGGTTGGGACAGGCACAGGTCACTCTATTTTCCCATCAGGAAGAAGAACTAACCACAAGCTCAGCCTGCCCCCCAGAACCAGAAGAGGGCCTGAAGCAATCCTGCACTTTTGTGGCCAGCTCCCAAAAAAGAGACAGGAAAAATGGAGCTCAGGGGCACTGCAATTCACAAAACTGCAGATTTATAAATGATAACTCTCGCCAACAAATATATTGAGGGAGGGCAACGAAGTGGCTTTGAAAGCAAGGCAGAATTGCAGGAAACAGATTTCAGAGGTAGATTCGAATCGCCTTGAAAGCACATGAAAAGCGGCAAAACGTGGACAATGATGCCCTTGGCCAAAAAGGGCGTATGCGTTTTTTCCTGAATATATTCAGGAAAAAACGCATACGCCCTTTTTGGCCAACCAAGCCACCTGGAAAGGCAAATCAGCGCTCCAAAGAAGTCTCGCTTCCCAGCGGGCAAAAGGGCCATGCGGAAAAAAGTGTCCAAACCAGAAATGCAGGAGCGGCCATGGAGAAATGGGAGCCTTGCTACGCTGATGGGCGGGATGTAAATTGCCAACAGCCACTCTGGAGAAGTGTACGGTGTGTCCTGAAACATCTAAAAAACACAGCTTGGAGAGCATAGGGCACTTCCACTCATGGGCGTATAAATTGGGAAAAATAAAAATCAGCAAGACACAGGCACCCCAAAGTTTAGGGCTGCTCTGTTCACAAGAACCCCCACTTCATTACACCTTAAATATCCTAGGAAAGAGAAAACTGGATAAAGAAGTTGTGGTCCTCATGTACAATGGAATAGCACTCAGCCATGAAATCAACGTCATAAGGCTAGTAGCAGCACAATGAGTGGATTTAGGTACGACGATTCTAAGTGAAATAACTCACACAGAAAAAGACACTTATCATAACATATCACTTATAGAGGGAATGTAAAAACCGCTACAATTGAACTGAATTACAAAACAGAACAGAGTCACACGTCCAGAAAACACACTATGGCTGCTGACCGGGAAAGGTGAGGTGGGGTGATGCATAAAACAAGGGTTTCAAACTAGCTCAGATACCGTTCCATAAACCCAATATGTAGTAGACAAGACCTACTCCTTGCTCAGTGAACTGGACTCAACACCCCCTATTCACCGCACAAGAATATATCTGACTAGTAAGAATCTTCAAACCTATGTATTGATATCTCTCTGTAAGTGAGTCAAGGGGGTGTAAAGCGGCCTAAACACAGCCGTGAAAAGCAGCTAAACCCCATTATAAAAATAAATTACTTTTCAAAACCCGTGAAACAAAGACAGTGAAAGAGAGAGAAATTCTTACAAAATTCGTTCAGGGGCTGTGATGCAACCTGGATTGACCATATCTAGACCCACAGCTGATTGAGACATAAGGGTGGATATTCTTGGGGCTCAGAGTTTTGGTGAGGTTGCCTGAGCCAACGCAGACCCTTTAAAGTAATACTGCATGGTACCCATCCCATGGGTCCCAAATCTCCAGGTTCAAGGGCATCTTCCTACGTCGAAAACATGCATGAGAAACCCAGAAGATGGTACACCGTGTGATCGGGAAAGGTTTCTAAAACGCACCTCATTTCTCAACTCCTTATGCACGGGTTCACCATTCCAGCCGCTTTACTAGCCATCTCCCTCCTTGGAGAATCAGCACCTTTAAGCTCCTGTTCCGTACAGGTTGCAAATTGTCCTGAGGATGAACGGGAAGAGGGGGAACCAATGAGAGACTAGCTCTAGGGGTTGGGACAGGCACAGGTCACTCTATTTTCCCATCAGGAAGAAGAATTAACCACAAGCTCAGCCTGCCCCCCAGAACCAGAAGAGGGCCTGAAGCAATCCTGCACTTTTGCGGCCAGCTCCTAGGAAAGCGACTGGAAAAATGGAGCTCAGGGCACTGCAATTCACAAATCTGCAGAGTTATAAATGATAACTCTCGTCCACAAATGTATTGAGGGAAGGCAACGAAGAGGCTTTGAAAGCAAGGCAGAATTGCAGGAAACAGATTTCAGGAGGTAGATTCGAATCGCCTTGAAAGCACATGAAAAGCGGCAAAACGTGGACAATGATGCCCTTGGCCAAAAAGGGCGTATGCGTTTTTTCCTGAATATATTCAGGAAAAAACGCATACGCCCTTTTTGGCCAACCAAGCCACCTGGAAAGGCAAATCAGCGCTCCAAAGAAGTCTCGCTTCCCAGCGGGCAAAAGGGCCATGCGGAAAAAAGTGTCCAAACCAGAAACGCAGGACCGGCCATGGAGAAATGGGAGCCTTGCTACGCTGATGGGCGGGATGTAAATTGCCAACAGCCACTCTGGAGAAGTGTACGGTGTGTCCTGAAACATCTAAAAAACACAGCTTGGAGAGCATAGGGCACTTCCACTCATGGGCGTATAAATTGGGAAAACTAAAAATCAGAAAGACACAGGCACCCCAAAGTTTAGGGCTGCTCTGTTGACAAGAACCTCCACTTCATTACACCTTAAATATCCTAGGAAAGAGAAAAGTGGATAAAGAAGTTGTGGTCCTCATGTACAATGGAATATCACTCAGCCATGAAATCCACGTCATAAGGCTAGTAGCAGCACGATGAGTGGATTTAGGTACGACGATTCTAAGTGAAATAAGTCACACAGAAAAAGACACTTATCATAAGATATCACTTATAGAGGGAATATAAAAACCGCTACACTTGAACTGAATTACAAAACAGAACAGAGTCACACGTTCAGAAAACACACTATGGCTGCTGAACGGGAAAGGTGAGTTGGGGTGATGCATAAAACAAGGGTTTCAAATTAGCTCAGATACCGTTCCATAAACCCAATATGCAGTAGACAAGACCTACTCCTTGCTCAGTGAACTGGACTCAACACCCCCTATTCACCGCACAAGAATATATCTGACTAGTAAGAATCTTCAAACCTATGTATTGATCTCTCTCTGTAAGTGAGTCAAGGGGGTGTAAAGCGGCATAAACACAGCCGTGAAAAGCAGCTAAACCCCATTATAAAAATAAATTACTAAAAAAAAAAATAAATAAAATAAATAAATAAATAAATAAATTACTTTTCAAAACCCGTGAAACAAAGACAGTGAAAGAGAGAGAAATTCTTACAAAATTCGTTCAGGTGCTGTGATGCAACCTGGATTGACCATATCTAGACCCACAGCTGATTGAGAGATAAGGGTGGATATTCTTGGGGCTCAGAGTTTTGGTGAGGTTGCCTGAGCCAACGCAGACCCTTTAAAGTAATACTGCATGGTACCCATCCCATGGGTCCCAAATCTCCAGGTTCAAGGGCATCTTCCTACGTCGAAAACATGCATGAGAAACCCAGAAGATGGTACACCGTGTGATCGGGAAAGGTTTCTATAACGCACCTCATTTCTCAACTCCTTATGCACGGGTTCGCCATTACAGCCGCTTTACTAGCCATCTCCCTCCTTGGAGAATCAGCACCTTTAAGCTCCAGTTCCGTACAGGTTGCAAATTGTCCTGAGGATGAACGGGAAGAGGGGGAACCAATGAGAGACTAGCTCTAGGGGTTGGGACAGGCACAGGTCACTCTATTTTCCCATCAGGAAAAAGAATTAACCACAAGCTCCGCCTGCCCCCCAGAACCAGAAGAGGGCCTGAAGCAATCCTGCACTTTTGCGGCCAGCTCCCAAAAAAGCGACTGGAAAAATGGAGCTCAGGGGCACTGCAATTCACAAACCTGCAGAGTTATAAATGATAACTCTCGTCCACAAATATATTGAGGGAAGGCAACGAAGAGGCTTTGAAAGCAAGGCAGAATTGCAGGAAACAGATTTCAGGAGGTAGATTCGAATCGCATTGAAAGCACATGAAAAGCGGCAAAACGTGGACAATGATGCCCTTGGCCAAAAAGGGCGTATGCGTTTTTTCCTGAATATATTCAGGAAAAAACGCATACGCCCTTTTTGGCCAACCAAGCCACCTGGAAAGGCAAATCAGCGCTCCAAAGAAGTCTCGCTTCCCAGCGGGCAAAAGGGCCATGCGGAAAAAAGTGTCCAAACCAGAAATGCAGGACCGGCCATGGAGAAATGGGAGCCTTGCTACACTGATGAGCGGGATGTAAATTGCCAAAAGCCACTCTGGAAAAGTGTACGGTGTGTCCTGAAACATCTAAAAAACACAGCTTGGAGAGCATAGGGCCCTCCCTCTCATGGGCGTATAAATTGGGAAAACTAAAAATCAGCAAGACACAGGCACCCCAAAGTTTAGGGCTGCTCTGTTGACAAGAACCCCCACATCATTACACCTTAAATATCCTAGGAAAGAGAAAAGGGGATAAAGAAGTTGTGGTCCTCATGTACAGTGGAATAGCACTCAGCCATGAAATCAATGTCATAAGGCTAGTAGCAGCACGATGAGTGGATTTAGGTACGACGATTCTAAGTGAAATACGTCACACAGAAAAAGACACTTATCATAAGATATCACTTATAGAGGGAATGTAAAAACCGCTACACTTGAACTGAATTACAAAACAGAACAGAGTCACACGTCCAGAAAACACACTATGGCTGCTGAACGGGAAAGGTGAGGTGGGGTGATGCATAAAACAAGGGTTTCAAATGAGTTCCGATACCGTTCCATAAACCCAATATGTAGTAGACAAGACCTACTCCTTGCTCGGTGAACTGGGCCCAACACCCCCTATTCATTGCACAAGAATATATCTGACTAGTAAGAATCTTCAAGCCTATGTATTGATATCTCTCTGTAAGTGAGTCAAGGGGGTGTAAAGCGGCCTAAACACAGCCGTGAAAAGCAGCTAAACCCCATTATAAAAATAAATTACTTTTCAAAACCCGTGAAACAAAGACAGTGAAAGAGAGAGAAATTCTTACAAAATTCGTTCAGGGGCTGTGATGCAACCTGGATTGACCATATCTAGACCCACAGCTGATTGAGACATAAGGGTGGACACTCTTGGGGCTGAGAATTTTGGTGAGGTTCCGTGAGCCAATGCAGACCCTTTAAAGTAATACTGCATGGTACCCATCCCATGGGTCCCAAATCTCCAGGTTCAAGGGCATCTTCCTACGTCGAAAACATGCATGAGAAACCCAGAAGATGGTACACCGTGTGATCGGGAAAGGTTTCTAAAACGCACCTCATTTCTCATCTCCTTGTGCTCGGGTTCGCCATTCCAGCCGCTTTACTAGCCATCTCCCTCCTTGGAGAATCAGCACCTTTAAGCTCCTGTTCCGTACAGGTTGCAATTTGTCCTGAGGATGAACGGGAAGAGGGGGAACCAATGAAAGACTAGCTCTAGGGGTTGGGACAGGCACAGGTCACTCTATTTTCCCATAAGGAAGAAGAATTAACCACAAGCTCAGCCTGCCCCCCAGAACCAGAAGAGGGCCTGAAGCAATCCTGCACTTTTGCGGCCAGCTCCCAGAAAAGCGACTGGAAAAATGGAGCTCAGGGCACTGCAATTCACAAACCTGCAGAGTTATAAATGATAACTCTCGTCCACAAATGTATTGAGGGAAGGCAACGAAGAGGCTTTGAAAGCAAGGCAGAATTGCAGGAAACAGATTTCAGGAGGTAGATTCGAATCGCCTTGAAAGCACATGAAAAGCGGCAAAACGTGGACAATGATGCCCTTGGCCAAAAAGGGCGTATGCGTTTTTTCCTGAATATATTCAGGAAAAAACGCATACGCCCTTTTTGGCCAACCAAGCCACCTGGAAAGGCAAATCAGCGCTCCAAAGAAGTCTCGCTTCCCAGCGGGCAAAAGGGCCATGCGGAAAAAAGTGTCCAAACCAGAAACGCAGGACCGGCCATGGAGAAATGGGAGCCTTGCTACGCTGATGGGAGGGATGTAAATTGCCAACAGCCACTCTGGAGAAGTGTACGGTGTGTCCTGAAACATCTAAAAAACACAGCTTGGAGAGCATAGGGCACTTCCACTCATGGGCGTATAAATTGGGAAAACTAAAAATCAGCAAGACACAGGCACCCTAAAGTTTAGGGCTGCTCTGTTGACAAGAACCTCCACTTCATTACACCTTAAATATCCTAGGAAAGAGAAAAGTGGATAAAGAAGTTGTGGTCCTCATGTACAATGGAATATCACTCAGCCATGAAATCCACGTCATAAGGCTAGTAGCAGCACGATGAGTGGATTTAGGTACGACGATTCTAAGTGAAATAAGTCACACAGAAAAAGACACTTATCATAAGATATCACTTATAGAGGGAATATAAAAACCGCTACACTTGAACTGAATTACAAAACAGAACAGAGTCACACGTTCAGAAAACACACTATGGCTGCTGAACGGGAAAGGTGAGTTGGGGTGATGCATAAAACAAGGGTTTCAAATTAGCTCAGATACCGTTCCATAAACCCAATATGCAGTAGACAAGACCTACTCCTTGCTCAGTGAACTGGACTCAACACCCCCTATTCACCGCACAAGAATATATCTGACTAGTAAGAATCTTCAAACCTATGTATTGATCTCTCTCTGTAAGTGAGTCAAGGGGGTGTAAAGCGGCATAAACACAGCCGTGAAAAGCAGCTAAACCCCATTATAAAAATAAATTACTAAAAAAAAAAATAAATAAAATAAATAAATAAATAAATAAATTACTTTTCAAAACCCGTGAAACAAAGACAGTGAAAGAGAGAGAAATTCTTACAAAATTCGTTCAGGTGCTGTGATGCAACCTGGATTGACCATATCTAGACCCACAGCTGATTGAGAGATAAGGGTGGATATTCTTGGGGCTCAGAGTTTTGGTGAGGTTGCCTGAGCCAACGCAGACCCTTTAAAGTAATACTGCATGGTACCCATCCCATGGGTCCCAAATCTCCAGGTTCAAGGGCATCTTCCTACGTCGAAAACATGCATGAGAAACCCAGAAGATGGTACACCGTGTGATCGGGAAAGGTTTCTAAAACGCACCTCATTTCTCAACTCCTTATGCACGGGTTCGCCATTACAGCCGCTTTACTAGCCATCTCCCTCCTTGGAGAATCAGCACCTTTAAGCTCCAGTTCCGTACAGGTTGCAAATTGTCCTGAGGATGAACGGGAAGAGGGGGAACCAATGAGAGACTAGCTCTAGGGGTTGGGACAGGCACAGGTCACTCTATTTTCCCATCAGGAAAAAGAATTAACCACAAGCTCCGCCTGCCCCCCAGAACCAGAAGAGGGCCTGAAGCAATCCTGCACTTTTGCGGCCAGCTCCCAAAAAAGCGACTGGAAAAATGGAGCTCAGGGGCACTGCAATTCACAAACCTGCAGAGATATAAATGATAACTCTCGTCCACAAATATATTGAGGGAAGGCAACGAAGAGGCTTTGAAAGCAAGGCAGAATTGCAGGAAACAGATTTCAGGAGGTAGATTCGAATCGCATTGAAAGCACATGAAAAGCGGCAAAACGTGGACAATGATGCCCTTGGCCAAAAAGGGCGTATGCGTTTTTTCCTGAATATATTCAGGAAAAAACGCATACGCCCTTTTTGGCCAACCAAGCCACCTGGAAAGGCAAATCAGCGCTCCAAAGAAGTCTCGCTTCCCAGCGGGCAAAAGGGCCATGCGGAAAAAAGTGTCCAAACCAGAAATGCAGGACCGGCCATGGAGAAATGGGAGCCTTGCTACACTGATGAGCGGGATGTAAATTGCCAAAAGCCACTCTGGAAAAGTGTACGGTGTGTCCTGAAACATCTAAAAAACACAGCTTGGAGAGCATAGGGCCCTCCCTCTCATGGGCGTATAAATTGGGAAAACTAAAAATCAGCAAGACACAGGCACCCCAAAGTTTAGGGCTGCTCTGTTGACAAGAACCCCCACATCATTACACCTTAAATATCCTAGGAAAGAGAAAAGGGGATAAAGAAGTTGTGGTCCTCATGTACAGTGGAATAGCACTCAGCCATGAAATCAATGTCATAAGGCTAGTAGCAGCACGATGAGTGGATTTAGGTACGACGATTCTAAGTGAAATACGTCACACAGAAAAAGACACTTATCATAAGATATCACTTATAGAGGGAATGTAAAAACCGCTACACTTGAACTGAATTACAAAACAGAACAGAGTCACACGTCCAGAAAACACACTATGGCTGCTGAACGGGAAAGGTGAGGTGGGGTGATGCATAAAACAAGGGTTTCAAATGAGTTCCGATACCGTTCCATAAACCCAATATGTAGTAGACAAGACCTACTCCTTGCTCGGTGAACTGGGCCCAACACCCCCTATTCATTGCACAAGAATATATCTGACTAGTAAGAATCTTCAAGCCTATGTATTGATATCTCTCTGTAAGTGAGTCAAGGGGGTGTAAAGCGGCCTAAACACAGCCGTGAAAAGCAGCTAAACCCCATTATAAAAATAAATTACTTTTCAAAACCCGTGAAACAAAGACAGTGAAAGAGAGAGAAATTCTTACAAAATTCGTTCAGGGGCTGTGATGCAACCTGGATTGACCATATCTAGACCCACAGCTGATTGACACATAAGGGTGGACACTCTTGGGGCTGAGAATTTTGGTGAGGTTCCGTGAGCCAATGCAGACCCTTTAAAGTAATACTGCATGGTACCCATCCCATGGGTCCCAAATCTCCAGGTTCAAGGGCATCTTCCTACGTCGAAAACATGCATGAGAAACCCAGAAGATGGTACACCGTGTGATCGGGAAAGGTTTCTAAAACGCACCTCATTTCTCATCTCCTTGTGCTCGGGTTCGCCATTCCAGCCGCTTTACTAGCCATCTCCCTCCTTGGAGAATCAGCACCTTTAAGCTCCTGTTCCGTACAGGTTGCAATTTGTCCTGAGGATGAACGGGAAGAGGGGGAACCAATGAAAGACTAGCTCTAGGGGTTGGGACAGGCACAGGTCACTCTATTTTCCCATAAGGAAGAAGAATTAACCACAAGCTCAGCCTGCCCCCCAGAACCAGAAGAGGGCCTGAAGCAATCCTGCACTTTTGCGGCCAGCTCCCAGAAAAGCGACTGGAAAAATGGAGCTCAGGGCACTGCAATTCTCAAACCTGCAGAGTTATAAATGATAACTCTCGTCCACAAATGTATTGAGGGAAGGCAACGAAGAGGCTTTGAAAGCAAGGCAGAATTGCAGGAAACAGATTTCAGGAGGTAGATTCGAATCGCCTTGAAAGCACATGAAAAGCGGCAAAACGTGGACAATGATGCCCTTGGCCAAAAAGGGCGTATGCGTTTTTTCCTGAATATATTCAGGAAAAAACGCATACGCCCTTTTTGGCCAACCAAGCCACCTGGAAAGGCAAATCAGCGCTCCAAAGAAGTCTCGCTTCCCAGCGGGCAAAAGGGCCATGCGGAAAAAAGTGTCCAAACCAGAAACGCAGGACCGGCCATGGAGAAATGGGAGCCTTGCTACGCTGATGGGAGGGATGTAAATTGCCAACAGCCACTCTGGAGAAGTGTACGGTGTGTCCTGAAACATCTAAAAAACACAGCTTGGAGAGCATAGGGCACTTCCACTCATGGGCGTATAAATTGGGAAAACTAAAAATCAGCAAGACACAGGCACCCTAAAGTTTAGGGCTGCTCTGTTGACAAGAACCTCCACTTCATTACACCTTAAATATCCTAGGAAAGAGAAAAGTGGATAAAGAAGTTGTGGTCCTCATGTACAATGGAATATCACTCAGCCATGAAATCCACGTCATAAGGCCAGTAGCAGCACGATGAGTGGATTTAGGTACGACGATTCTAAGTGAAATAAGTCACACAGAAAAAGACACTTATCATAAGATATCACTTATAGAGGGAATATAAAAACCGCTACACTTGAACTGAATTACAAAACAGAACAGAGTCACACGTTCAGAAAACACACTATGGCTGCTGAACGGGAAAGGTGAGTTGGGGTGATGCATAAAACAAGGGTTTCAAATTAGCTCAGATACCGTTCCATAAACCCAATATGTAGTAGACAACACCTACTCCTTGCTCAGTGAACTGGACTCAACACCCTCTATTCACCGCTCAAGAATATATCTGACTAGTAAGAATCTTCAAACCTATGTATTGATATCTCTCTGTAAGTGAGTCAAGGGGGTGTAAAGCGGCCTAAACACAGCCGTGAAAAGCAGCTAAACCCCATTATAAAAATAAATTACTTTTCAAAACCCGTGAAACAAAGACAGTGAAAGAGAGAGAAATTCTTACCAAATTCGTTCAGGGGCTGTGATGCAACCTGGATTGACCATATCTAGACCCACAGCTGATTGAGACATAAGGGTGGACACTCTTGGGGCTGAGAGGTTTGGTGAGGTTGCGTGAGCCAACGCAGACCCTTTAAAGTAATACTGCATGGTACCCATCCCATGGGTCCCAAATCTCCAGGTTCAAGGGCATCTTCCTACGTCGAAAACATGCATGAGAAACCCAGAAGATGGTACACCGTGTGATCGGGAAAGGTTTCTAAAACGCACCTCATTTCTCATCTCCTTGTGCTCGGGTTCGCCATTCCAGCCGCTTTACTAGCCATCTCCCTCCTTGGAGAATCAGCACCTTTAAGCTCCTGTTCTGTACAGGTTGCAATTTGTCCTGAGGATGAACGGGAAGAGGGGGAACCAATGAGAGACTAGCTCTAGGGGTTGGGACAGGCACAGGTCACTCTATTTTCCCATCAGGAAGAAGAATTAACCACAAGCTCAGCCTGCCCCCTAGAACCAGAAGAGGGCCTGAAGCAATCCTGCACTTTTGCGGCCAGCTCCCAAAAAAGCGACTGGAAAAATGGAGCTCAGGGGCACTGCAATTCACAAACCTGCAGAGTTATAAATGATAACTCTCGTCCACAAATATATTGAGGGAAGGCAACGAAGAGGCTTTGAAAACAAGGCAGAATTGCAGGAAACAGATTTCAGGAGGTAGATTCGAATCGCCTTGAAAGCACATGAAAAGCGGCAAAACGTGGACAATGATGCCCTTGGCCAAAAGGGCGTATGCGTTTTTTCCTGAATATATTTAGGAAAAAACGCATACGCCCTTTTTGGCCAACCAAGCCACCTGGAAAGGCAAATCAGCGCTCCAAAGAAGTCTCGCTTCCCAGCGGGCAAAAGGGCAATGTGGAAAAAAGTGTCCAAACCAGAAATGCAGGACCGGCCATGGAGAAATGGGAGCCTTGCTACGCTGATGGGCGGGATGTAAATTGCCAACAGCCACTCTGGAGAAGTGTACGGTGTGTCC
Organism: Balaenoptera acutorostrata; assembly: GCF_949987535.1. Taxonomy (NCBI): domain Eukaryota; kingdom Metazoa; phylum Chordata; class Mammalia; order Artiodactyla; family Balaenopteridae; genus Balaenoptera; species Balaenoptera acutorostrata. The sequence continues at coordinate 251,809 of NW_026645679.1, read as the reverse complement.
TGAAACATCTAAAAAGCACAGCTTGGAGAGCATAGGGCACTTCCACTCATGGGCGTATAAATTGGGAAAACTAAAAATCAGCAAGACACAGGCACCCCAAAGATTAGGGCTGCTCTGTTGACAAGAACCCCCACTTCATTACACCTTAAATATCCTAGGAAAGAGAAAAGTGGATAAAGAAGTTGTGGTCCTCATGTACAATGGAATATCACTCAGCCATGAAATCCACGTCATAAGGCTAGTAGCAGCACGATGAGTGGATTTAGTACGACGATTCTAAGTGAAATAAGTCACACAGAAAAAGACACTTATCATAAGATATCACTTATAGAGGGAATAAAAAAACCGCTACACTTGAACTGAATTACAAAACAGAACAGAGTCACACGTTCAGAAAACACACTATGGCTGCTGAACGGGAAAGGTGAGGTGGGGTGATGCATAAAACAAGGGTTTCAAATTAGCTCAGATACCGTTCCGTAAACCCAATATGTAGTAGACAAGACCTACTCCTTGCTCAGTGAACTGGACTCAACACCCCCTATTCACCGCACAAGAATATATCTGACTAGTAAGAATCTCCAAACCTATGTATTGATATCTCTCTGTAAGTGAGTCAAGGGGGTGTAAAGCGGCATAAACACAGCCGTGAAAAGCAGCTAAACCCCATTATAAAAATAAATTACTAAAAAAAATAAATAATTAAATAATTAAATAAATAAATAAATAAATTACTTTTCAAAACCCGTGAAACAAAGACAGTGAAAGAGAGAGAAATTCTTACAAAATTCGTTCAGGGGCTGTGATGCAACCTGGATTGACCATATCTAGACCCACAGCTGATTGAGACATAAGGGTGTACACTCTTGGGGCTGAGAGGTTTGGTGAGGTTCCGTGAGCCAACGCAGACCCTTTAAAGTAATACTGCATGGTACCCATCCCATGGGTCCCAAATCTCCAGGTTCAAGGGCATCTTCCTACGTCGAAAACATGCATGAGAAACCCAGAAGATGGTACACCGTGTGATCGGGAAAGGTTTCTAAAACGCACCTCATTTCTCAACTCCTTATGCACGGGTTCGCCATTCCAGCCGCTTTACTAGCCATCTCCCTCCTTGGAGAATCAGCACCTTTAAGCTCCTGTTCTGTACAGGTTGCAAATTGTCCTGAGGATGAACGGGAAGAGGGGGAACCAATGAGAGACTAGCTCTAGGGGTTGGGACAGGCACAGGTCACTCTATTTTCCCATCAGGAAGAAGAATTAACCACAAGCTCAGCCTGCCCCCCAGAACCAGAAGAGGGCCTGAAGCAATCCTGCACTTTTACGGCCAGCTCCCAGAAAAGCGACTGGAAAAATGGAGCTCAGGGCACTGCAATTCACAAACCTGCAGAGTTATAAATGATAACTCTCGTCCACAAATATATTGAGGGAAGGCAACGAAGAGGCTTTGAAAGAAAGGCAGAATTGCAGGAAACAGATTTCAGGAGGTAGATTCGAATCGCCTTGAAAGCACATGAAAAGCGGCAAAACGTGGACAATGATGCCCTTGGCCAAAAAGGGCGTATGCGTTTTTTCCTGAATATATTCAGGAAAAAACGCATACGCCCTTTTTGGCCAACCAAGCCACCTGGAAAGGCAAATCAGTGCTCCAAAGAAGTCTCGCTTCCCAGCGGGCAAAAGGGCCATGCGGAAAAAAGTGTCCAAACCAGAAACGCAGGACCGGCCATGGAGAAATGGGAGCCTTGCTACGCTGATGGGCGGGATGTAAATTGCCAACAGCCACTCTGGAGAAGTGTACGGTGTGTTCTGAAACATCTAAAAAACACAGCTTGGAGAGCATAGGGCACTTCCACTCATGGGCGTATAAATTGGGAAAACTAAAAATCAGCAAGACACAGGCACCCCAAAGTTTAGGGCTGCTCTGTTGACAAGAACCTCCACTTCATTACACCTTAAATATCCTAGGAAAGAGAAAAGTGGATAAAGAAGTTGTGGTCCTCATGTACAATGGAATATCACTCAGCCATGAAATCCACGTCATAAGGCTAGTAGCAGCACGATGAGTGGATTTAGGTACGACGATTCTAAGTGAAATAAGTCACACAGAAAAAGACACTTATCATAAGATATCACTTATAGAGGGAATATAAAAACCGCTACACTTGAACTGAATTACAAAACAGAACAGAGTCACACGTTCAGAAAACACACTATGGCTGCTGAACGGGAAAGGTGAGGTGGGGTGATGCATAAAACAAGGGTTTCAAATTAGCTCAGATACCGTTCCATAAACCCAATATGTAGTAGACAAGACCTACTCCTTGCTCAGTGAACTGTCCTCAACACCCCCTATTCACCGCACAAGAATATATCTGACTAGTAAGAATCTTCAAACCTATGTATTGATCTCTCTCTGTAAGTGAGTCAAGGGGGTGTAAAGCGGCATAAACACAGCCGTGAAAAGCAGCTAAACCCCATTATAAAAATAAATTACTAAAAAAAAAAATAAATAAAATAAATAAATAAATAAATAAATTACTTTTCAAAACCCGTGAAACAAAGACAGTGAAAGAGAGAGAAATTCTTACAAAATTCGTTCAGGGGCTGTGATGCAACCTGGATTGACCATATCTAGACCCACAGCTGATTGAGACATAAGGGTGGATATTCTTGGGGCTCAGAGTTTTGGTGAGGTTGCCTGAGCCAACGCAGACCCTTTAAAGTAATACTGCATGGTACCCATCCCATGGGTCCCAAATCTCCAGGTTCAAGGGCATCTTCCTACGTCGAAAACATGCATGAGAAACCCAGAAGATGGTACACCGTGTGATCGGGAAAGGTTTCTAAAACGCACCTCATTTCTCAACTCCTTATGCACGGGTTCGCCATTCCAGCCGCTTTACTAGCCATCTCCCTCCTTGGAGAATCAGCTCCTTTAAGCTCCTGTTCCGTACAGGTTGCAAATTGTCCTGAGGATGAACGGGAAGAGGGGGAACCAATGAGAGACTAGCTCTAGGGGTTGGGACAGGCACAGGTCACTCTATTTTCCCATCAGGAAGAAGAATTAACCACAAGCTCAGCCTGCCCCCCAGAACCAGAAGAGGGCCTGAAGCAATCCTGCACTTTTGCGGCCAGCTCCCAGAAAAGCGACTGGAAAAATGGAGCTCAGGGCACTGCAATTCCCAAACCTGCAGAGTTATAAATGATAACTCTCGTCCACAAATGTATTGAGGGAAGGCAACGAAGAGGCTTTGAAAGCAAGGCAGAATTGCAGGAAACAGATTTCAGGAGGTAGATTCGAATCGCCTTGAAAGCACATGAAAAGCGGCAAAACGTGGACAATGATGCCCTTGGCCAAAAAGGGCGTATGCGTTTTTTCCTGAATATATTCAGGAAAAAACGCATACGCCCTTTTTGGCCAACCAAGCCACCTGGAAAGGCAAATCAGCGCTCCAAAGAAGTCTCGCTTCCCAGCGGGCAAAAGGGCCATGCGGAAAAAAGTGTCCAAACCAGAAATGCAGGACCGGCCATGGAGAAATGGGAGACTTGCTACGCTGATGGGCGGGATGTAAATTGCCAACAGCCACTCTGGAGAAGTGTACGGTGTGTCCTGAAACATCTAAAAAACACAGCTTGGAGAGCATAGGGCACTTCCACTCATGGGCGTATAAATTGGGAAAATTAAAAATCAGCAAGACACAGGCACCCCAAAGTTTAGGGCTGCTCTGTTGACAAGAACCTCCACTTCATTACACCTTAAATATCCTAGGAAAGAGAAAAGTGGATAAAGAAGTTGTGGTCCTCATGTACAATGGAATATCACTCAGCCATGAAATCCACGTCATAAGGCTAGTAGCAGCACGATGAGTGGATTTAGGTACGACGATTCTAAGTGAAATAAGTCACACAGAAAAAGACACTTATCATAAGATATCACTTATAGAGGGAATATAAAAACCGCTACACTTGAACTGAATTACAAAACAGAACAGAGTCACACGTTTAGAAAACACACAATGGCTGCTGAACGGGAAAGGTGAGGTGGGGTGATGCATAAAACAAGGGTTTCAAATTAGTTCCGATACCGTTCCATAAACCCAATATGTAGTAGACAAGACCTACTCCTTGCTCAGTGAACTGGCCCCAAAACCCCCTATTCACCGCACAAGAATATATCTGACTAGTAAGAATCTTCAAACCTATGTATTGATATCTCTCTGTAAGTGAGTCAAGGGGGTGTAAAGCGGCCTAAACACAGCCGTGAAAAGCAGCTAAACCCCATTATAAAAATAAATTACTAAAAAAAAAAAATAAATAAATAAATAAATAAATAAATAAATAAATTACTTTTCAAAACCCGTGAAACAAAGACAGTGAAAGAGAGAGAAATTCTTACAAAATTCGTTCAGGGGCTGTGATGCAACCTGGATTGACCATATCTAGACCCACAGCTGATTGAGACATAAGGGTGGACATTCTTAGAGCTCAGAGTTTTGGTGAGGTTGCCTGAGCCAACGCAGACCCTTTAAAGTAATACTGCATGGTACCCATCCCATGGGTCCCAAATCTCCAGGTTCAAGGGCATCTTCCTACGTCGAAAACATGCATGAGAAACCCAGAAGATGGTACACCGTGTGATCGGGAAAGGTTTCTAAAACGCACCTCATTTCTCATCTCCTTGTGCTCGGGTTCGCCATTCCAGCCGCTTTACTAGCCATTTCCCTCCTTGGAGAATCAGCACCTTTAAGCTCCTGTTCTGTACAGGTTGCAATTTGTCCTGAGGATGAACGGGAAGAGGGGGAACCAATGAGAGACTAGCTCTAGGGGTTGGGACAGGCACAGGTCACTCTATTTTCCCATCAGGAAGAAGAATTAACCACAAGCTCAGCCTGCCCCCTAGAACCAGAAGAGGGCCTGAAGCAATCCTGCACTTTTGCGGCCAGCTCCCAAAAAAGCGACTGGAAAAATGGAGCTCAGGGGCACTGCAATTCACAAACCTGCAGAGTTATAAATGATAACTCTCGTCCACAAATATATTGAGGGAAGGCAACGAAGAGGCTTTGAAAACAAGGCAGAATTGCAGGAAACAGATTTCAGGAGGTAGATTCGAATCGCCTTGAAAGCACATGAAAAGCGGCAAAACGTGGACAATGATGCCCTTGGCCAAAAGGGCGTATGCGTTTTTTCCTGAATATATTTAGGAAAAAACGCATACGCCCTTTTTGGCCAACCAAGCCACCTGGAAAGGCAAATCAGCGCTCCAAAGAAGTCTCGCTTCCCAGCGGGCAAAAGGGCAATGTGGAAAAAAGTGTCCAAACCAGAAATGCAGGACCGGCCATGGAGAAATGGGAGCCTTGCTACGCTGATGGGCGGGATGTAAATTGCCAACAGCCACTCTGGAGAAGTGTACGGTGTGTCCTGAAACATCTGAAAAGCACAGCTTGGAGAGCATAGGGCACTTCCACTCATGGGCGTATAAATTGGGAAAACTAAAAATCAGCAAGACACAGGCACCCCAAAGATTAGGGCTGCTCTGTTGACAAGAACCCCCACTTCATTACACCTTAAATATCCTAGGAAAGAGAAAAGTGGATAAAGAAGTTGTGGTCCTCATGTACAATGGAATATCACTCAGCCATGAAATCCACGTCATAAGGCTAGTAGCAGCACGATGAGTGGATTTAGTACGACGATTCTAAGTGAAATAAGTCACACAGAAAAAGACACTTATCATAAGATATCACTTATAGAGGGAATAAAAAAACCGCTACACTTGAACTGAATTACAAAACAGAACAGAGTCACACGTTCAGAAAACACACTATGGCTGCTGAACGGGAAAGGTGAGGTGGGGTGATGCATAAAACAAGGGTTTCAAATTAGCTCAGATACCGTTCCGTAAACCCAATATGTAGTAGACAAGACCTACTCCTTGCTCAGTGAACTGGACTCAACACCCCCTATTCACCGCACAAGAATATATCTGACTAGTAAGAATCTCCAAACCTATGTATTGATATCTCTCTGTAAGTGAGTCAAGGGGGTGTAAAGCGGCATAAACACAGCCGTGAAAAGCAGCTAAACCCCATTATAAAAATAAATTACTAAAAAAAATAAATAATTAAATAAATAAATAAATAAATAAATAAATTACTTTTCAAAACCCGTGAAACAAAGACAGTGAAAGAGAGAGAAATTCTTACAAAATTCGTTCAGGGGCTGTGATGCAACCTGGATTGACCATATCTAGACCCACAGCTGATTGAGACATAAGGGTGGACATTCTTGGGGCTCAGAGTATTGGTGAGGTTGCCTGAGCCAACGCAGACCCTTGAAAGTAATACTGCATGGTACCCATCCCATGGGTCCCAAATCTCCAGGTTCAAGGGCATCTTCCTACGTCGAAAACATGCATGAGGAACCCAGAAGATGGTACACCGTGTGATCGGGAAAGGTTTCTAAAACGCACCTCATTTCTCATCTCCTTTGCTCGGGTTCGCCATTCCAGCCGATTTACTAGCCATCTCCCTCCTTGGAGAATCAGCACCTTTAACCTCCTGTTCCGTACATGTTGCAATTTGTCCTGAGGATGAACGGGAAGAGGGGGAACCAATGCAAGACTAGCTCTAGGTGTTGGGACAGGCATAGGTCACTCTATTTTCCCATCAGGAAGAAGAATTAACCACAAGCTCAGCCTGCCCCCCAGAACCAGAAGAGGGCCTGAAGCAATCCTGCACTTTTGCGGCCAGCTCCCAGAAAAGCGACTGGAAAAATGGAGCTCAGGGCACTGCAATTCCCAAACCTGCAGAGTTATAAATGATAACTCTCGTCCACAAATGTATTGAGGGAAGGCAACGAAGAGGCTTTGAAAGCAAGGCAGAATTGCAGGAAACAGATTTCAGGAGGTAGATTCGAATCGCCTTGAAAGCACATGAAAAGCGGCAAAACGTGGACAATGATGCCCTTGGCCAAAAAGGGCGTATGCGTTTTTTCCTGAATATATTCAGGAAAAAACGCATACGCCCTTTTTGGCCAACCAAGCCACCTGGAAAGGCAAATCAGCGCTCCAAAGAAGTCTCGCTTCCCAGCGGGCAAAAGGGCCATGCGGAAAAAAGTGTCCAAACCAGAAATGCAGGACCGGCCATGGAGAAATGGGAGCCTTGCTACGCTGATGGACGGGATGTAAATTGCCAACAGCCACTCTGGAGAAGTGTACGGTGTGTCCTGAAACATCTAAAAAACACAGCTTGGAGAGCATAGGGCACTTCCACTCATGGGCGTATAAATTGGGAAAATTAAAAATCAGCAAGACACAGGCACCCCAAAGTTTAGGGCTGCTCTGTTGACAAGAACCTCCACTTCATTACACCTTAAATATCCTAGGAAAGAGAAAAGTGGATAAAGAAGTTGTGGTCCTCATGTACAATGGAATAGCACTCAGCCATGAAATCCACGTCATAAGGCTAGTAGCAGCACGATGAGTGGATTTAGGTACGACGATTCTAAGTGAAATAAGTCACACAGAAAAAGACACTTATCATAAGATATCACTTATAGAGGGAATATAAAAACCGCTACACTTGAACTGAATTACAAAACAGAACAGAGTCACACGTTCAGAAAACACACTATGGCTGCTGAACGGGAAAGGTGAGTTGGAGTTATGCATAAAACAAGGGTTTCAAATTAGCTCAGATACCGTTCCATAAACCCAATATGTAGTAGACAAGACCTACTCCTTGCTCAGTGAACTGGACTCAACACCCCCTATTCACCGCACAAGAATATATCTGACTAGTAAGAATCTTCAAACCTATGTATTGATATCTCTCTGTAAGTGAGTCAAGGGGGTGTAAAGCGGCCTAAACACAGCCGTGAAAAGCAGCTAAACCCCATTATAAAAATAAATTACTAAAAAAAAAAAATAAATAAATAAATAAATAAATAAATAAATAAATTACTTTTCAAAACCCGTGAAACAAAGACAGTGAAAGAGAGAGAAATTCTTACAAAATTCGTTCAGGGGCTGTGATGCAACCTGGATTGACCATATCTAGACCCACAGCTGATTGAGACATAAGGGTGGACATTCTTAGAGCTCAGAGTTTTGGTGAGGTTGCCTGAGCCAACGCAGACCCTTTAAAGTAATACTGCATGGTACCCATCCCATGGGTCCCAAATCTCCAGGTTCAAGGGCATCTTCCTACGTCGAAAACATGCATGAGAAACCCAGAAGATGGTACACCGTGTGATCGGGAAAGGTTTCTAAAACGCACCTCATTTCTCATCTCCTTGTGCTCGGGTTCGCCATTCCAGCCGCTTTACTAGCCATTTCCCTCCTTGGAGAATCAGCACCTTTAAGCTCCTGTTCTGTACAGGTTGCAATTTGTCCTGAGGATGAACGGGAAGAGGGGGAACCAATGAGAGACTAGCTCTAGGGGTTGGGACAGGCACAGGTCACTCTATTTTCCCATCAGGAAGAAGAATTAACCACAAGCTCAGCCTGCCCCCTAGAACCAGAAGAGGGCCTGAAGCAATCCTGCACTTTTGCGGCCAGCTCCCAAAAAAGCGACTGGAAAAATGGAGCTCAGGGGCACTGCAATTCACAAACCTGCAGAGTTATAAATGATAACTCTCGTCCACAAATATATTGAGGGAAGGCAACGAAGAGGCTTTGAAAACAAGGCAGAATTGCAGGAAACAGATTTCAGGAGGTAGATTCGAATCGCCTTGAAAGCACATGAAAAGCGGCAAAACGTGGACAATGATGCCCTTGGCCAAAAGGGCGTATGCGTTTTTTCCTGAATATATTTAGGAAAAAACGCATACGCCCTTTTTGGCCAACCAAGCCACCTGGAAAGGCAAATCAGCGCTCCAAAGAAGTCTCGCTTCCCAGCGGGCAAAAGGGCAATGTGGAAAAAAGTGTCCAAACCAGAAATGCAGGACCGGCCATGGAGAAATGGGAGCCTTGCTACGCTGATGGGCGGGATGTAAATTGCCAACAGCCACTCTGGAGAAGTGTACGGTGTGTCCTGAAACATCTAAAAAGCACAGCTTGGAGAGCATAGGGCACTTCCACTCATGGGCGTATAAATTGGGAAAACTAAAAATCAGCAAGACACAGGCACCCCAAAGATTAGGGCTGCTCTGTTGACAAGAACCCCCACTTCATTACACCTTAAATATCCTAGGAAAGAGAAAAGTGGATAAAGAAGTTGTGGTCCTCATGTACAATGGAATATCACTCAGCCATGAAATCCACGTCATAAGGCTAGTAGCAGCACGATGAGTGGATTTAGTACGACGATTCTAAGTGAAATAAGTCACACAGAAAAAGACACTTATCATAAGATATCACTTATAGAGGGAATAAAAAAACCGCTACACTTGAACTGAATTACAAAACAGAACAGAGTCACACGTTCAGAAAACACACTATGGCTGCTGAACGGGAAAGGTGAGGTGGGGTGATGCATAAAACAAGGGTTTCAAATTAGCTCAGATACCGTTCCGTAAACCCAATATGTAGTAGACAAGACCTACTCCTTGCTCAGTGAACTGGACTCAACACCCCCTATTCACCGCACAAGAATATATCTGACTAGTAAGAATCTCCAAACCTATGTATTGATATCTCTCTGTAAGTGAGTCAAGGGGGTGTAAAGCGGCATAAACACAGCCGTGAAAAGCAGCTAAACCCCATTATAAAAATAAATTACTAAAAAAAATAAATAATTAAATAATTAAATAAATAAATAAATAAATTACTTTTCAAAACCCGTGAAACAAAGACAGTGAAAGAGAGAGAAATTCTTACAAAATTCGTTCAGGGGCTGTGATGCAACCTGGATTGACCATATCTAGACCCACAGCTGATTGAGACATAAGGGTGTACACTCTTGGGGCTCAGAGTTTTGGTGAGGTTGCCTGAGCCAACGCAGACCCTTGAAAGTAATACTGCATGGTACCCATCCCATGGGTCCCAAATCTCCAGGTTCAAGGGCATCTTCCTACGTCGAAAACATGCATGAGGAACCCAGAAGATGGTACACCGTGTGATCGGGAAAGGTTTCTAAAACGCACCTCATTTCTCATCTCCTTGTGCTCGGGTTCGCCATTCCAGCCGCTTTACTAGCCATCTCCCTCCTTGGAGAATCAGCACCTTTAAGCTCCTGTTCCGTACAGGTTGCAAATTGTCCTGAGGATGAACGGGAAGAGGGGGAACCAATGAGAGACTAGCTCTAGGGGTTGGGACAGGCACAGGTCACTCTATTTTCCCATCAGGAAGAAGAATTAACCACAAGCTCAGCCTGCCCCCCAGAACCAGAAGAGGGCCTGAAGCAATCCTGCACTTTTGCGGCCAGCTCCCAAAAAAGCGCCTGGAAAAATGGAGCTCAGGGGCACTGCAATTCACAAACCTGCAGAGTTATAAATGATAACTCTCGTCCACAAATATATTGAGGGAAGGCAACGAAGAGGCTTTGAAAGCAAGGCAGAATTGCAGGAAACAGATTTCAGGAGGTAGATTCGAATCGCCTTGAAAGCACATGAAAAGCGGCAAAACGTGGACAATGATGCCCTTGGCCAAAAAGGGCGTATGCGTTTTTTCCTGAATATATTCAGGAAAAAACGCATACGCCCTTTTTGGCCAACCAAGCCACCTGGAAAGGCAAATCAGCGCTCCAAAGAAGTCTCGCTTCCCAGCGGGCAAAAGGGCCATGCGGAAAAAAGTGTCCAAACCAGAAATGCAGGACCGGCCATGGAGAAATGGGAGCCTTGCTACACTGATGGGCGGGATGTAAATTGCCAACAGCCACTCTGGAGAAGTGTACGGTGTGTCCTGAAACATCTGAAAAGCACAGCTTGGAGAGCATAGGGCACTTCCACTCATGGGCGTATAAATTGGGAAAACTAAAAATCAGCAAGACACAGGCACCCTAAAGTTTAGGGCTGCTCTGTTGACAAGAACCACCACTTCTTTACACCTTAAATATCCTAGGAAAGAGAAAAGTGGATAAAGAAGTTGTGGTCCTCATGTACAATGGAATATCACTCAGCCATGAAATCCACGTCATAAGGCTAGTAGCAGCACGATGAGTGGATTTAGGTATGACGATTCTAAGGGAAATAAGTCACACAGAAAAAGACACTTATCATAACATATCACTTATAGAGGGAATAAAAAAACCGCTACACTTGAACTGAATTACAAAACAGAACAGAGTCACACGTTCAGAAAACACACTATGGCTGCTAAACGGGAAAGGTGAGGTGGGGTGATGCATAAAACAAGGGTTTCAAATTAGCTCAGATACCGTTCCATAAACCCAATATGTAGTAGACAAGACCTACTCCTTGCTCAGTGAACTGGACTCAACACCCCCTATTCACCGCTCAAGAATATATCTGACTAGTAAGAATCTTCAAACCTATGTATTGATATCTCTCTGTAAGTGAGTCAAGGGGGTGTAAAGCGGCCTAAACACAGCCGTGAAAAGCAGCTAAACCCCATTATAAAAATAAATTACTTTTCAAAACCCGTGAAACAAAGACAGTGAAAGAGAGAGAAATACTTACCAAATTCGTTCAGGGGCTGTGATGCAACCTGGATTGACCATATCTAGACCCACAGCTGATTGAGACATAAGGGTGGACACTCTTGGGGCTGAGAGGTTTGGTGAGGTTGCGTGAGCCAACGCAGACCCTTTAAAGTAATACTGCATGGTACCCATCCCATGGGTCCCAAATCTCCAGGTTCAAGGGCATCTTCCTACGTCTAAAACATGCATGAGAAACCCAGAAGATGGTACACCGTGTGATCGGGAAAGGTTTCTAAAACGCACCTCATTTCTCATCTCCTTGTGCTCGGGTTCGCCATTCCAGCCGCTTTACTACCCATCTCCCTCCTTGGAGAATCAGCACCTTTAAGCTCCTGTTCTGTACAGGTTGCAATTTGTCCTGAGGATGAACGGGAAGAGGGGGAACCAATGAAAGACTAGCTCTAGGGGTTGGGACAGGCACAGGTCACTCTATTTTCCCATCAGGAAGAAGAATTAACCACAAGCTCAGCCTGCCCCCTAGAACCAGAAGAGGGCCTGAAGCAATCCTGCACTTTTGCGGCCAGCTCCCAAAAAAGCGACTGGAAAAATGGAGCTCAGGGGCACTGCAATTCACAAACCTGCAGAGTTATAAATGATAACTCTCGTCCACAAATATATTGAGGGAAGGCAACGAAGAGGCTTTGAAAGCAAGGCAGAATTGCAGGAAACAGATTTCAGGAGGTAGGTTCGAATCGCCTTGAAAGCACATGAAAAGCGGCAAAACGTGGACAATGATGCCCTTGGCCAAAAGGGCGTATGCGTTTTTTCCTGAATATATTTAGGAAAAAACGCATACGCCCTTTTTGGCCAACCAAGCCACCTGGAAAGGCAAATCAGCGCTCCAAAGAAGTCTCGCTTCCCAGCGGGCAAAAGGGCAATGTGGAAAAAAGTGTCCAAACCAGAAATGCAGGACCGGCCATGGAGAAATGGGAGCCTTGCTACGCTGATGGGCGGGATGTAAATTGCCAACAGCCACTGTGGAGAAGTGTACGGTGTGTCCTGAAACATCTAAAAAGCACAGCTTGGAGAGCATAGGGCACTTCCACTCATGGGCGTATAAATTGGGAAAACTAAAAATCAGCAAGACACAGGCACCCCAAAGATTAGGGCTGCTCTGTTGACAAGAACCCCCACTTCATTACACCTTAAATATCCTAGGAAAGAGAAAAGTGGATAAAGAAGTTGTGGTCCTCATGTACAATGGAATATCACTCAGCCATGAAATCCACGTCATAAGGCTAGTAGCAGCACGATGAGTGGATTTAGTACGACGATTCTAAGTGAAATAAGTCACACAGAAAAAGACACTTATCATAAGATATCACTTATAGAGGGAATAAAAAAACCGCTACACTTGAACTGAATTACAAAACAGAACAGAGTCACACGTTCAGAAAACACACTATGGCTGCTGAACCGGAAAGGTGAGGTGGGGTGATGCATAAAACAAGGGTTTCAAATTAGCTCAGATACCGTTCCGTAAACCCAATATGTAGTAGACAAGACCTACTCCTTGCTCAGTGAACTGGACTCAACACCCCCTATTCACCGCAAAAGAATATATCTGACTAGTAAGAATCTCCAAACCTATGTATTGATATCTCTCTGTAAGTGAGTCAAGGGGGTGTAAAACGGCATAAACACAGCCGTGAAAAGCAGCTAAACCCCATTATAAAAATAAATTACTAAAAAAAATAAATAATTAAATAATTAAATAAATAAATAAATAAATTACTTTTCAAAACCCGTGAAACAAAGACAGTGAAAGAGAGAGAAATTCTTACAAAATTCGTTCAGGGGCTGTGATGCAACCTGGATTGACCATATCTAGACCCACAGCTGATTGAGACATAAGGGTGGACATTCTTGGGGCTCAGAGTTTTGGTGAGGTTGCCTGAGCCAACGCAGACCCTTTAAAGTAATACTGCATGGTACCCATCCCATGGGTCCCAAATCTCCAGGTTCAAGGGCATCTTCCTACGTCGAAAACATGCATGAGAAACCCAGAAGATGGTACACCGTGTGATCGGGAAAGGTTTCTAAAACGCACCTCATTTCTCATCTCCTTGTGCTCGGGTTCGCCATTCCAGCCGCTTTACTAGCCATCTCCCTCCTTGGAGAATCAGCACCTTTAAGCTCCTGTTCCGTACAGGTTGCAAATTGTCCTGAGGATGAACGGGAAGAGGGGGAACCAATGAGAGACTAGCTCTAGGGGTTGGGACAGGCACAGGTCACTCTATTTTCCCATCAGGAAGAAGAATTAACCACAAGCTCAGCCTGCCCCCCAGAACCAGAAGAGGGCCTGAAGCAATCCTGCACTTTTGCGGCCAGCTCCCAAAAAAGCGCCTGGAAAAATGGAGCTCAGGGGCACTGCAATTCACAAACCTGCAGAGTTATAAATAATAACTCTCGTCCACAAATATATTGAGGGAAGGCAACGAAGAGGCTTTGAAAGCAAGGCAGAATTGCAGGAAACAGATTTCAGGAGGTAGATTCGAATCGCCTTGAAAGCACATGAAAAGCGGCAAAACGTGGACAATGATGCCCTTGGCCAAAAAGGGCGTATGCGTTTTTTCCTGAGTATATTCAGGAAAAAACGCCTAAGCACTTTTTGGCCAACCAAGCAACCTGGAAAGGCAAATCAGCGCTCCAAAGAAGTCTCGCTTCCCAGCGGGCAAAAGGGCCATGCGGAAAAAAGAGTCCAAACCAGAAATGCAGGACCGGCCATGGAGAAATGGGAGCCTTGCTACGCTGATGAGCGGGATGTAAATTGCCAACAGGCACTCTGGAGAAGTGTACGGTGTGTCCTGAAATATCTAAAAAACACAGCTTGGAGAGCATAGGGCCCTTCCACTCATGGGCGTATAAATTGGGAAAACTAAAAATCAGCAAGACACAGGCACCCCAAAGTTTAGGGCTGCTCTGTTGACAAGAACCCCCACATCATTACACCTTAAATATCCTAGGAAAGAGAAAAGGGGATAAAGAAGTTGTGGTCCTCATGTACAATGGAATATCACTCAGCCATGAAATCCACGTCATAAGGCTAGTAGCAGCACGATGAGTGGATTTAGGTACGACGATTCTAAGTGGAATAAGTCACACAGAGAAAGACACTTATCATAAGATATCACTTATAGAGGGAATATAAAAACCGCTACACTTGAACTGAATTACAAAACAGAACAGAGTCACACGTTCAGAAAACACACTATGGCTGCTGAACGGGAAAGGTGAGGTGGGGTGATGCATGAAACAAGGGTTTCAAATTAGCTCAGATACCGTTCCATAAACCCAATATGTAGTAGAGAAGACCTACTCCTTGCTCAGTGAACTGGACTCAACACCCCCTATTCACCGCACAAGAATATATCTGACTAGTTAGAATCTTCAAACCTATGTATTGATATCTCTCTGTAAGTGAATCAAGGGGGTGTAAAGCGGCATAAACACAGCCGTGAAAAGCAGCTAAACCCCATTATAAAAATAAATTACTTTTCAAAACCCGTGAAACAAAGACAGTGAAAGAGAGAGAAATTCTTACAAAATTCGTTCAGGGGCTGTGATGCAACCTGGATTGACCATATCTAGACCCACAGCTGATTGAGACATAAGGGTGGACACTCTTGGGGCTCAGAGGTTTGGTGAGGTTGCGTGAGCCAACGCAGACCCTTTAAAGTAATACTGCATGGTACCCATCCCATGGGTCCCAAATCTCCAGGTTCAAGGGCATCTTCCTACGTCGGAAACATGCATGAGAAACCCAGAAGATGGTACACCGTGTGATCGGGAAAGGTTTCTAAAACGCACCTCATTTCTCATCTCCTTGTGCTCGGGTTCGCCATTCCATCCGCTTTACTAGCCATCTCCCTCCTTGGAGAATCAGCACCTTTAAGCTCCTGTTCCGTACAGGTTGCAATTTGTCCTGAGGATGAACGGGAAGAGGGGGAACCAATGAAAGACTAGCTCTAGGGGTTGGGACAGGCACAGGTCACTCTATTTTCCCATCAGGAAGAAGAATTAACCACAAGCTCAGCCTGCCCCCCAGAACCAGAAGAGGGCCTGAAGCAATCCTGCACTTTTGCGGCCAGCTCCCCAAAAAGCGACTGGAAAAATGGAGCTCAGGGGCACTGCAATTCACAAACCTGCAGAGTTATAAATGATAACTCTCGCCAACAAATATATTGAGGGAAGGCAACGAAGAGGCTTTGAAAGCAAGGCAGAATTGCAGGAAACAGATTTCAGAGGTAGATTCGAATCGCCTTTGAAGCACATGAAAAGCGGCAAATCGTGGACAATGATGCCCTTGGCCAAAAAGGGCGTATGCGTTTTTTCCTGAATATATTCAGGAAAAAAACGCATACGCCCTTTTTGGCCAACCTAGCCACCTGGAAAGGCAAATCAGCACTCCAAAGAAGTCTCGCTTCCCAGCGGGCAAAAGGGCCATGCGGAAAAAAGTGTCCAAACCAGAAATGCAGGACCGGCCATGGAGAAATGGGAGCCTTGCTACGCTGATGGGCGGGATGTAAATTGCCAACAGCCACTCTGGAGAAGTGTACGGTGTGTCCTGAAACATCTAAAAAGCACAGCTTGGAGAGCATAGGGCACTTCCCCTCATGGGCGTATAAATTGGGAAAACTAAAAATCAGCAAGACACAGGCACCCCAAAGTTTAGGGCTGCTCTGTTGACAAGAACCCCCACTTCATTACACCTTAAATATCCTAGGAAAGAGAAAAGTGGATAAAGAAGTTGTGGTCCTCATGTACAATGGAATAGCACTCAGCCATGAAATCCACGTCATAAGGCTAGTAGCAGCACGATGAGTGGATTTAGGTACGACGATTCTAAGTGAAATAAGTCACACAGAAAAAGACACTTATCATAAGATATCACTTATAGAGGGAATGTAAAAACCGCTACACTTGAACTGAATTACAAAATAGAACAGAGTCACACGTCCAGAAAACACACTATGGCTGCTGAACGGGAAAAGTGAGGTGGGGTGATGCATAAAAGAAGGGTTTCAAATTAGTTCCGATACCGTTCCATAAACCCAATATGTAGTAGACAAGACCTACTCCTTGCTCAGTGAACTGGCCCCAA
Source organism: Balaenoptera acutorostrata (assembly GCF_949987535.1). Taxonomy (NCBI): domain Eukaryota; kingdom Metazoa; phylum Chordata; class Mammalia; order Artiodactyla; family Balaenopteridae; genus Balaenoptera; species Balaenoptera acutorostrata. The sequence goes on along the minus strand of NW_026645679.1, from coordinate 235,105 downwards.
CACCCCCTATTCACCGCACAAGAATATATCTGACTAGTAAGAATCTTCAAACCTATGTATTGATATCTCTCTGTAAGTGAGTCAAGGGGGTGTAAAGCGGCCTAAACACAGCCGTGAAAAGCAGCTAAACCCCATTATAAAAATAAATTACTTTTCAAAACCCGTGAAACAAAGACAGTGAAAGAGAGAGAAATTCTTACAAAATTCGTTCAGGGGCTGTGATGCAACCTGGATTGACCATATCTAGACCCACAGCTGATTGAGACATAAGGGTGGACACTCTTGGGGCTGAGAGGTTTGGTGAGGTTGCGTGAGCCAACGCAGACCCTTTAAAGTAATACTGCATGGTACCCATCCCATGGGTCCCAAATCTCCAGGTTCAAGGGCATCTTCCTACGTCGAAAACATGCATGAGAAACCCAGAAGATGGTACACCGTGTGATCGGGAAAGGTTTCTAAAACGCACCTCATTTCTCATCTCCTTGTGCTCGGGTTCGCCATTCCAGCCGCTTTACTACCCATCTCCCTCCTTGGAGAATCAGCACCTTTAAGCTCCTGTTCCGTACAGGTTGCAATTTGTCCTGAGGATGAACCGGAAGAGGGGGAACCAATGAAAGACTAGCTCTAGGGGTTGGGACAGGCACAGGTCACTCTATTTTCCCATCAGGAAGAAGAATTAACCACAAGCTCAGCCTGCCCCCCAGAACCAGAAGAGGGCCTGAAGCAATCCTGCACTTTTGCGGCCAGCTCCCAGAAAAGCGACTGGAAAAATGGAGCTCAGGGCACTGCAATTCCCAAACCTGCAGAGTTATAAATGATAACTCTCGTCCACAAATGTATTGAGGGAAGGCAACGAAGAGGCTTTGAAAGCAAGGCAGAATTGCAGGAAACAGATTTCAGGAGGTAGATTCGAATCGCCTTGAAAGCACTAAAAAGCGGCAAAACGTGGACAATGATGCCCTTGGCCAAAAAGGGCGTATGCGTTTTTTCCTGAATATATTCAGGAAAAAGCGCATACGCCCTTTTTGGCCAACCAAGCCACCTGGAAAGGCAAATCAGCGCTCCAAAGAAGTCTCGCTTCCCAGCGGGCAAAAGGGCCATGCAGAAAAAAGTGTCCAAACCAGAAATGCAGGACAGGCCATGGAGAAATGGGAGCCTTGCTACGCTGATGGGCGGGATGTAAATTGCGAACAGCCACTCTGGAGAAGTGTACGGTGTGTCCTGAAACATCTAAAAAACACAGCTTGGAGAGCATATGGCACTTCCACTCATGGGCGTATAAATTGGGAGAACTAAAAATCAGCAAGACACAGGCAGCCCAAAGTTTAGGGCTGCTCTGTTGACAAGAACCCCCACTTCATTAAACCTTAAATATCCTAGGAAAGAGAAAATTGGATAAAGAAGTTGTGGTCCTCATGTACAATGGAATATCACTCAGCCATGAAATCCACGTCATAAGGCTAGTAGCAGCACGATGAGTGGATTTAGGTACGACGATTCTAAGTGGAATAAGTCACACAGAAAAAGACACTTATCATAAGATATCACTTATAGAGGGAATATAAAAACCGCTACACTTGAACTGAATTACAAAACAGAACAGAGTCACACGTTCAGAAAACACAGTATGGCTGCTGAACGGGAAAGGTGAGGTGGGGTGATGCATGAAACAAGGGTTTCAAATTAGCTCAGATACCGTTCCATAAACCCAATATGTAGTAGACAAGACCTACTCCTTGCTCAGTGAACTGGACTCAACACCCCCTATTCACCGCACAAGAATATATCTGACTAGTTAGAATCTTCAAACCTATGTATTGATATCTCTCTGTAAGTGAATCAAGGGGGTGTAAAGCGGCATAAACACAGCCGTGAAAAGCAGCTAAACCCCATTATAAAAATAAATTACTTTTCAAAACCCGTGAAACAAAGACAGTGAAAGAGAGAGAAATTCTTACAAAATTCGTTCAGGGGCTGTGATGCAACCTGGATTGACCATATCTAGACCCACAGCTGATTGAGACATAAGGGTGGACACTCTTGGGGCTCAGAGGTTTGGTGAGGTTGCGTGAGCCAACGCAGACCCTTTAAAGTAATACTGCATGGTACCCATCCCATGGGTCCCAAATCTCCAGGTTCAAGGGCATCTTCCTACGTCGGAAACATGCATGAGAAACCCAGAAGATGGTACACCGTGTGATCGGGAAAGGTTTCTAAAACGCACCTCATTTCTCATCTCCTTGTGCTCGGGTTCGCCATTCCAGCCGCTTTACTAGCCATCTCCCTCCTTGGAGAATCAGCACCTTTAAGCTCCTGTTCCGTACAGGTTGCAATTTGTCCTGAGGATGAACGGGAAGAGGGGGAACCAATGAAAGACTAGCTCTAGGGGTTGGGACAGGCACAGGTCACTCTATTTTCCCATCAGGAAGAAGAATTAACCACAAGCTCAGCCTGCCCCCCAGAACCAGAAGAGGGCCTGAAGCAATCCTGCACTTTTGCGGCCAGCTCCCCAAAAAGCGACTGGAAAAATGGAGCTCAGGGGCACTGCAATTCACAAACCTGCAGAGTTATAAATGATAACTCTCGCCAACAAATATATTGAGGGAAGGCAACGAAGAGGCTTTGAAAGCAAGGCAGAATTGCAGGAAACAGATTTCAGAGGTAGATTCGAATCGCCTTTGAAGCACATGAAAAGCGGCAAATCGTGGACAATGATGCCCTTGGCCAAAAAGGGCGTATGCGTTTTTTCCTGAATATATTCAGGAAAAAAACGCATACGCCCTTTTTGGCCAACCTAGCCACCTGGAAAGGCAAATCAGCACTCCAAAGAAGTCTCGCTTCCCAGCGGGCAAAAGGGCCATGCGGAAAAAAGTGTCCAAACCAGAAATGCAGGACCGGCCATGGAGAAATGGGAGCCTTGCTACGCTGATGGGCGGGATGTAAATTGCCAACAGCCACTCTGGAGAAGTGTACGGTGTGTCCTGAAACATCTAAAAAGCACAGCTTGGAGAGCATAGGGCACTTCCCCTCATGGGCGTATAAATTGGGAAAACTAAAAATCAGCAAGACACAGGCACCCCAAAGTTTAGGGCTGCTCTGTTGACAAGAACCCCCACTTCATTACACCTTAAATATCCTAGGAAAGAGAAAAGTGGATAAAGAAGTTGTGGTCCTCATGTACAATGGAATAGCACTCAGCCATGAAATCCACGTCATAAGGCTAGTAGCAGCACGATGAGTGGATTTAGGTACGACGATTCTAAGTGAAATAAGTCACACAGAAAAAGACACTTATCATAAGATATCACTTATAGAGGGAATGTAAAAACCGCTACACTTGAACTGAATTACAAAATAGAACAGAGTCACACGTCCAGAAAACACACTATGGCTGCTGAACGGGAAAGGTGAGGTGGGGTGATGCATAAAAGAAGGGTTTCAAATTAGTTCCGATACCGTTCCATAAACCCAATATGTAGTAGACAAGACCTACTCCTTGCTCAGTGAACTGGCCCCAACACCCCCTATTCACCGCACAAGAATATATCTGACTAGTAAGAATCTTCAAACCTATGTATTGATATCTCTCTGTAAGTGAGTCAAGGGGGTGTAAAGCGGCCTAAACACAGCCGTGAAAAGCAGCTAAACCCCATTATAAAAATAAATTACTTTTCAAAACCCGTGAAACAAAGACAGTGAAAGAGAGAGAAATTCTTACCAAATTCGTTCAGGGGCTGTGATGCAACCTGGATTGACCATATCTAGACCCACAGCTGATTGAGACATAAGGGTGAACACTCTTGGGGCTGAGAGGTTTGGTGAGGTTGCGTGAGCCAACGCAGACCCTTTAAAGTAATACTGCATGGTACCCATCCCATGGGTCCCAAATCTCCAGGTTCAAGGGCATCTTCCTACGTCGAAAACATGCATGAGGAACCCAGAAGATGGTACACCGTGTGATCGGGAAAGGTTTCTAAAACGCACCTCATTTCTCATCTCCTTGTGCTCGGGTTCGCCATTCCAGCCGCTTTACTACCCATCTCCCTCCTTGGAGAATCAGCACCTTTAAGCTCCTGTTCCGTACAGGTTGCAATTTGTCCTGAGGATGAACCGGAAGAGGGGGAACCAATGAAAGACTAGCTCTAGGGGTTGGGACAGGCACAGGTCACTCTATTTTCCCATCAGGAAGAAGAATTAACCACAAGCTCAGCCTGCCCCCCAGAACCAGAAGAGGGCCTGAAGCAATCCTGCACTTTTGCGGCCAGCTCCCAGAAAAGCGACTGGAAAAATGGAGCTCAGGGCACTGCAATTCCCAAACCTGCAGAGTTATAAATGATAACTCTCGTCCACAAATGTATTGAGGGAAGGCAACGAAGAGGCTTTGAAAGCAAGGCAGAATTGCAGGAAACAGATTTCAGGAGGTAGATTCGAATCGCCTTGAAAGCACATGAAAAGCGGCAAAACGTGGACAATGATGCCCTTGGCCAAAAAGGGCGTATGCGTTTTTTCCTGAATATATTCAGGAAAAAGCGCATACGCCCTTTTTGGCCAACCAAGCCACCTGGAAAGGCAAATCAGCGCTCCAAAGAAGTCTCGCTTCCCAGCGGGCAAAAGGGCCATGCAGAAAAAAGTGTCCAAACCAGAAATGCAGGACAGGCCATGGAGAAATGGGAGCCTTGCTACGCTGATGGGCGGGATGTAAATTGCGAACAGCCACTCTGGAGAAGTGTACGGTGTGTCCTGAAACATCTAAAAAACACAGCTTGGAGAGCATATGGCACTTCCACTCATGGGCGTATAAATTGGGAGAACTAAAAATCAGCAAGACACAGGCAGCCCAAAGTTTAGGGCTGCTCTGTTGACAAGAACCCCCACTTCATTAAACCTTAAATATCCTAGGAAAGAGAAAATTGGATAAAGAAGTTGTGGTCCTCATGTACAATGGAATATCACTCAGCCATGAAATCCACGTCATAAGGCTAGTAGCAGCACGATGAGTGGATTTAGGTACGACGATTCTAAGTGGAATAAGTCACACAGAAAAAGACACTTATCATAAGATATCACTTATAGAGGGAATATAAAAACCGCTACACTTGAACTGAATTACAAAACAGAACAGAGTCACACGTTCAGAAAACACAGTATGGCTGCTGAACGGGAAAGGTGAGGTGGGGTGATGCATGAAACAAGGGTTTCAAATTAGCTCAGATACCGTTCCATAAACCCAATATGTAGTAGAGAAGACCTACTCCTTGCTCAGTGAACTGGACTCAACACCCCCTATTCACCGCACAAGAATATATCTGACTAGTTAGAATCTTCAAACCTATGTATTGATATCTCTCTGTAAGTGAATCAAGGGGGTGTAAAGCGGCATAAACACAGCCGTGAAAAGCAGCTAAACCCCATTATAAAAATAAATTACTTTTCAAAACCCGTGAAACAAAGACAGTGAAAGAGAGAGAAATTCTTACAAAATTCGTTCAGGGGCTGTGATGCAACCTGGATTGACCATATCTAGACCCACAGCTGATTGAGACATAAGGGTGGACACTCTTGGGGCTCAGAGGTTTGGTGAGGTTGCGTGAGCCAACGCAGACCCTTTAAAGTAATACTGCATGGTACCCATCCCATGGGTCCCAAATCTCCAGGTTCAAGGGCATCTTCCTACGTCGGAAACATGCATGAGAAACCCAGAAGATGGTACACCGTGTGATCGGGAAAGGTTTCTAAAACGCACCTCATTTCTCATCTCCTTGTGCTCGGGTTCGCCATTCCAGCCGCTTTACTAGCCATCTCCCTCCTTGGAGAATCAGCACCTTTAAGCTCCTGTTCCGTACAGGTTGCAATTTGTCCTGAGGATGAACGGGAAGAGGGGGAACCAATGAAAGACTAGCTCTAGGGGTTGGGACAGGCACAGGTCACTCTATTTTCCCATCAGGAAGAAGAATTAACCACAAGCTCAGCCTGCCCCCCAGAACCAGAAGAGGGCCTGAAGCAATCCTGCACTTTTGCGGCCAGCTCCCCAAAAAGCGACTGGAAAAATGGAGCTCAGGGGCACTGCAATTCACAAACCTGCAGAGTTATAAATGATAACTCTCGCCAACAAATATATTGAGGGAAGGCAACGAAGAGGCTTTGAAAGCAAGGCAGAATTGCAGGAAACAGATTTCAGAGGTAGATTCGAATCGCCTTTGAAGCACATGAAAAGCGGCAAATCGTGGACAATGATGCCCTTGGCCAAAAAGGGCGTATGCGTTTTTTCCTGAATATATTCAGGAAAAAAACGCATACGCCCTTTTTGGCCAACCTAGCCACCTGGAAAGGCAAATCAGCACTCCAAAGAAGTCTCGCTTCCCAGCGGGCAAAAGGGCCATGCGGAAAAAAGTGTCCAAACCAGAAATGCAGGACCGGCCATGGAGAAATGGGAGCCTTGCTACGCTGCTGGGCGGGATGTAAATTGCCAACAGCCACTCTGGAGAAGTGTACGGTGTGTCCTGAAACATCTAAAAAGCACAGCTTGGAGAGCATAGGGCACTTCCCCTCATGGGCGTATAAATTGGGAAAACTAAAAATCAGCAAGACACAGGCACCCCAAAGTTTAGGGCTGCTCTGTTGACAAGAACCCCCACTTCATTACACCTTAAATATCCTAGGAAAGAGAAAAGTGGATAAAGAAGTTGTGGTCCTCATGTACAATGGAATATCACTCAGCCATGAAATCCACGTCATAAGGCTAGTAGCAGCACGATGAGTGGATTTAGGTACGACGATTCTAAGTGAAATAAGTCACACATAAAAAGACACTTATCATAAGATATCACTTATAGAGGGAATATAAAAACCGCTACACTTGAACTGAATTACAAAACAGAACAGAGTCACACGTGTAGAAAACACACTATGTTTGCTGAACGGGCAATGTGAGGTGGGGTGATGCATAAAACATGGGTTTCAAATTAGCTCCGATACCGTTCCATAAACCCAATATGTAAGAGACAAGGCCTATTCCTTTTTCAGTGAACTGGACTCAACACCCCCTATTCACCGCACAAGAATATATCTGACTAGTAAAAATCTTAAAACCTATGTATTGATATCTCTCTGTAAGTGAGTCAAGGGGGTTTAAAGCGGCATAAACACAGCCGTGAAAAGCAGCTAAACCCCATTATAAAAATGAATTACTTTTCAAAACCCGTGAAACAAAGACAGTGAAAGAGAGAGAAATTCTTACAAAATTCGTTCAGGGGCTGTGATGCCACCTGGATTGACCATATCTAGACCCACAGCTGATTGAGACATAAGGGTGGACACTCTTGGGGTTCAGAGGTTTGGTGAGGTTGCGTGAGCCAACGCAGACCCTTTAAAGTAATACTGCATGGTACCCATTCCATGGGTCCCAAATCTCCAGGTTCAAGGGCATCTTCCTACGTCGAAAACATGCATGAGAAACCCAGAAGATGGTACACCGTGTGATCAGGAAAGGTTTCTAAAACGCACCTCATTTCTCATCTCCTTGTGCTCGGGTTCGCCATTCCAGCCGCTTTACTAGCCATCTCCCTCCTTGGAGAATCAGCACCGTTAACCTCCTGTTCCGTACAGGTTGCAATTTGTCCTGAGGATGAACGGGAAGAGGGGGAACCAATGAGAGGCTAGCTTTAGGGGTTGGGACAGGCACAGGTCACTCTATTTTCCCATCAGGAAGAAGAATTAACCACAAGCTCAGCCTGCCCCCCAGAACCAGAAGAGGGCCTGAAGCAATCCTGCACTTTTGCGGCCAGCTCCCAAAAAAGCGAATGGAAAAATGGAGCTCAGGGGCACTGCAATTCACAAACCTGCAGAGTTATAAATGATAACTCTCGTCCACAAATATATTGAGGGAAGGCAACGAAGAGGCTTTGAAAGCAAGGCAGAATTGCAGGAAACAGATTTCAGGAGGTAGATTCGAATCGCCTTGAAAGCACATGAAAAGCGGCAAAACGTGGACAATGATGCCCCTGGCCAAAAAGGGCTTATGCGTTTTTTTCCAGAATATATTCAGGAAAAAACGCCTAAGCACTTTTTGGCCAACCAAGCAACCTGGAAAGGCAAATCAGCGCTCCAAAGAAGTCTCGCTTCCCAGCGGGCAAAAGGGCCATGCGGAAAAAAGATTCCAAACCAGAAATGCAGGACCGGCCATGGAGAAATGGGAGCCTTGCTACGCTGAAGAGCGGGATGTAAATTGCCAACAGCCACTCTGGAGAAGTGTACGGTGTGTCCTGAAATATCTAAAAAACACAGATTGGAGAGCATAGGGCCCTTCCACTCATGGGCGTATAAATTGGGAAAACTAAAAATCAGCAAGACACAGGCACCCCAAAGTTTAGGGCTGCTCTGTTGACAAGAACCCCCACATCATTACACCTTAAATATCCTAGGAAAGAGAAAAGGGGATAAAAATTTGTGGTCCTCATGTACAATGGAATAGCACTCAGCCATGAAATCCACGTCATAAGGCTAGTAGCAGCACGATGAGTGGATTTAGGTACGACGATTCTAAGTGAAATAAGTCACACAGAAAAAGACACTTATCATAAGATATCACTTATAGAGGGAATGTAAAAACCGCTACACTTGAACTGAATTACAAAATAGAACAGAGTCACACGTCCAGAAAACACACTATGGCTGCTGAACGGGAAAGGTGAGGTGGGGTGATGCATAAAACAAGGGTTTCAAATTAGTTCCGATACCGTTCCATAAACCCAATATGTAGTAGACAAGACCTACTCCTTGCTCAGTGAACTGGCCCCAACACCCCCTATTCACCCCACAAGAATATATCTGACTAGTAAGAATCTTCAAACCTATGTATTGATATCTCTCTGTAAGTGAGTCAAGGGGGTGTAAAGCGGCCTAAACACAGCCGTGAAAAGCAGCTAAACCCCATTATAAAAATAAATTACTTTTCAAAACCCGTGAAACAAAGACAGTGAAAAAGAGAGAAATTCTTACCAAATTCGTTCAGGGGCTGTGATGCAACCTGGATTGACCATATCTAGACCCACAGCTGATTGAGACATAAGGGTGGACACTCTTGGGGCTGAGAGGTTTGGTGAGGTTGCGTGAGCCAACGCAGACCCTTTAAAGTAATACTGCATGGTACCCATCCCATGGGTCCCAAATCTCCAGGTTCAAGGGCATCTTCCTACGTCGAAAACATGCATGAGAAACCCAGAAGATGGTACACCGTGTGATCGGGAAAGTTTTCTAAAACGCACCTCATTTCTCATCTCCTTGTGCTCGGGTTCGCCATTCCAGCCGCTTTACTAGCCATCTCCCTCCTTGGAGAATCAGCACCTTTAACCTCCTGTTCCGTACAGGTTGCAATTTGTCCTGAGGATGAACGGGAAGAGGGGGAACCAATGAAAGACTAGCTCTAGGGGTTGGGACAGGCACAGGTCACTCTATTTTCCCATCAGGAAGAAGAATTAACCACAAGCTCAGCCTGCCCCCCAGAACCAGAAGAGGGCCTGAAGCAATCCTGCACTTTTGCGGCCAGCTCCCAGAAAAGCGACTGGAAAAATGGAGCTCAGGGGCACGGCAATTCACAAACCTGCAGAGTTATAAATGATAACTCTCGTCCACAAATGTATTGAGGGAAGGCAACGAAGAGGCTTTGAAAGCAAGGCAGAATTGCAGGAAACAGATTTCAGGAGGTAGATTCGAATCGCCTTGAAAGCACATGAAAAGCGGCAAAACGTGGACAATGATGCCCTTGGCCAAAAAGGGCGTATGCGTTTTTTCCTGAATATATTCAGGAAAAAACGCATACGCCCTTTTTGGCCAACCAAGCCACCTGGAAAGGCAAATCAGCGCTCCAAAGAAGTCTCGCTTCCCAGCGGGCAAAAGGGCCATGCGGAAAAAAGTGTCCAAACCAGAAATGCAGGACCGGCCATGGAGAAATGGGAGCATTGCTACGCTGATGGGCGGGATGTAAATTGCCAACAGCCACTGTGGAGAAGTGTACGGTGTGTCCTGAAACATCTAAAAAGCACAGCTTGGAGAGCATAGGGCACTTCCACTCATGGGCGTATAAATTGGGAAAACTAAAAATCAGCAAGACACAGGCACCCCAAAGTTTAGGGCTGCTCTGTTGACAAGAACCCCCACTTCATTACACCTTAAATATCCTAGAAAAGAGAAAAGTGGATAAAGAAGTTGTGGTCCTCATGTACAATGGAATATCACTCAGCCATGAAATCCACGTCATAAGGCTAGTAGCAGCACGATGAGTGGATTTAGGTACGACGATTCTAAGTGAAATAAGTCACACAGAAAAAGACACTTATCATAAGATATCACTTATAGAGGGAATAAAAAAACCGCTACACTTGAACTGAATTACAAAACAGAACAGAGTCACACGTCCAGAAAACACACTATGGCTGCTGAACGGGAAAGGTGAGGTGGGGTGATGCATAAAACAAGGGTTTCAAATTAGCTCAGATACCGTTCCATAAACCCAATATGTAGTAGACAAGACCTACTCCTTGCTCAGTGAACTGGACTCAACACCCCCTATTCACCGCACAAGAATATATCTGACTAGTAAGAATCTTCAAACCTATGTATTGATATCTCTCTGTAAGTGAGTCAAGGGGGTGTAAAGCGGCATAAACACAGCCGTGAAAAGCAGCTAAACCCCATTATAAAAATGAATTACTTTTCAAAACCCGTGAAACAAAGACAGTGAAAGAGAGAGAAATTCTTACAAAATTCGTTCAGGGGCTGTGATGCAACCTGGATTGACCATATCTAGACCCACAGCTGATTGAGACATAAGGGTGGACACACTTGGGGCTGAGAGGTTTGGTGAGGTTGCGTGAGCCAACGCAGACCCTTTAAAGTAATACTGCATGGTACCCATTCCATGGGTCCCAAATCTCCAGGTTCAAGGGCATCTTCCTACGTCGAAAACATGCATGAGAAACCCAGAAGATGGTACACCGTGTGATCAGGAAAGGTTTCTTAAACGCACCTCATTTCTCATCTCCTTGTGCTCGGGTTCGCCATTCCAGCCGCTTTACTAGCCATCTCCCTCCTTGGAGAATCAGCACCTTTAACCTCCTGTTCCGTACAGGTTGCAATTTGTCCTGAGGATGAACGGGAAGAGGGGGAACCAATGAGAGGCTAGCTTTAGGGGTTGGGACAGGCACAGGTCACTCTATTTTCCCATCAGGAAGAAGAATTAACCACAAGCTCAGCCTGCCCCCCAGAACCAGAAGAGGGCCTGAAGCAATCCTGCACTTTTGCGGCCAGCTCCCAAAAAAGCGAATGGAAAAATGGAGCTCAGGGGCACTGCAATTCACAAACCTGCAGAGTTATAAATGATAACTCTCGTCCACAAATATATTGAGGGAAGGCAACGAAGAGGCTTTGAAACCAAGGCAGAATTGCAGGAAACAGATTTCAGGAGGTAGATTCGAATCGCCTTGAAAGCACATGAAAAGCGGCAAAACGTGGACAATGATGCCCTTGGCCAAAAAGGGCTTATGCGTTTTTTTCCTGAATATATTCAGGAAAAAACGCCTAAGCACTTTTTGGCCAACCAAGCCACCTGGAAAGGCAAATCAGCGCTCCAAAGAAGTCTCGCTTCCCAGCGGGCAAAAGGGCCATGCGGAAAAAAGTGTCCAAACCAGAAATGCAGGACCGGCCATGGAGAAATGGGAGCCTTGCTACGCTGATGGGCGGGATGTAAATTGCGAACAGCCACTCTGGAGAAGTGTACGGTGTGTCCTGAAATATCTAAAAAACACAGCTTGGAGAGCATATGGCACTTCCACTCATGGGCGTATAAATTGGGAGAACTAAAAATCAGCAAGACACAGGCACCCCAAAGTTTAGGGCTGCTCTGTTGACAAGAACCCCCACTTCATTAAACCTTAAATATCCTAGGAAAGAGAAAATTGGATAAAGAAGTTGTGGTCCTCATGTACAATGGAATATCACTCAGCCATGAAATCCACGTCATAAGGCTAGTAGCAGCACGATGAGTGGATTTAGGTACGACGATTCTAAGTGGAATAAGTCACACAGAAAAAGACACTTATCATAAGATATCACTTATAGAGGGAATATAAAAACCGCTACACTTGAACTGAATTACAAAACAGAACAGAGTCACACGTTCAGAAAACACACTATGGCTGCTGAACGGGAAAGGTGAGGTGGGGTGATGCATGAAACAAGGGTTTCAAATTAGCTCAGATACCGTTCCATAAACCCAATATGTAGTAGAGAAGACCTACTCCTTGCTCAGTGAACTGGACTCAACACCCCCTATTCACCGCACAAGAATATATCTGACTAGTAAGAATCTTCAAACCTATGTATTGATATCTCTCTGTAAGTGAATCAAGGGGGTGTAAAGCGGCATAAACACAGCCGTGAAAAGCAGCTAAACCCCATTATAAAAATAAATTACTTTTCAAAAGCCGTGAAACAAAGACAGTGAAAGAGAGAGAAATTCTTACAAAATTCGTTCAGGGGCTGTGATGCAACCTGGATTGACCATATCTAGACCCACAGCTGATTGACACATAAGGGTGGACACTCTTGGGGCTCAGAGGTTTGGTGAGGTTGCGTGAGCCAACGCAGACCCTTTAAAGTAATACTGCATGGTACCCATCCCATGGGTCCTAAATCTCCAGGTTCAAGGGCATCTTCCTACGTCGGAAACATGCATGAGAAACCCAGAAGATGGTACACCGTGTGATCGGGAAAGGTTTCTAAAACGCACCTCATTTCTCATCTCCTTGTGCTCGGGTTCGCCATTCCAGCCGCTTTACTAGCCATCTCCCTCCTTGGAGAATCAGCACCTTTAAGCTCCTGTTCCGTACAGGTTGCAATTTGTCCTGAGGATGAACGGGAAGAGGGGGAACCAATGAAAGACTAGCTCTAGGGGTTGGGACAGGCACAGGTCACTATATTTTCCCATCAGGAAGAAGAATTAACCACAAGCTCAGCCTGCCCCCCAGAACCAGAAGAGGGCCTGAAGCAATCCTGCACTTTTGCGGCCAGCTCCCAAAAAAGCGACTGGAAAAATGGAGCTCAGGGGCACTGCAATTCACAAACCTGCAGAGTTATAAATGATAACTCTCGCCAACAAATATATTGAGGGAAGGCAACGAAGAGGCTTTGAAAGCAAGGCAGAATTGCAGGAAACAGATTTCAGAGGTAGATTCGAATCGCCTTGAAAGCACATGAAAAGCGGCAAATCGTGGACAATGATGCCCTTGGCCAAAAAGGGCGTATGCGTTTTTTCCTGAATATATTCAGGAAAAAAACGCATACGCCCTTTTTGGCCAACCTAGCCACCTGGAAAGGCAAATCAGCACTCCAAAGAAGTCTCGCTTCCCAGCGGGCAAAGGGGCCATGCGGAAAAAAGTGTCCAAACCAGAAATGCAGGACCGGCCATGGAGAAATGGGAGCCTTGCTACGCTGATGGGCGGGATGTAAATTGCCAACAGCCACTCTGGAGAAGTGTACGGTGTGTCCTGAAACATCTAAAAAGCACAGCTTGGAGAGCATAGGGCACTTCCCCTCATGGGCGTATAAATTGGGAAAACTAAAAATCAGCAAGACACAGGCACCCCAAAGTTTAGGGCTGCTCTGTTGACAAGAACCCCCACTTCATTACACCTTAAATATCCTAGGAAAGAGAAAAGTGGATAAAGAAGTTGTGGTCCTCATGTACAATGGAATAGCACTCAGCCATGAAATCCACGTCATAAGGCTAGTAGCAGCACGATGAGTGGATTTAGGTACGACGATTCTAAGTGAAATAAGTCACACATAAAAAGACACTTATCATAAGATATCACTTATAGAGGGAATATAAAAACCGCTACACTTGAACTGAATTACAAAACAGAACAGAGTCACACGTGTAGAAAACACACTATGTTTGCTGAACGGGCAATGTGAGGTGGGGTGATGCATAAAACATGGGTTTCAAATTAGCTCCGATACCGTTCCATAAACCCAATATGTAAGAGACAAGGCCTATTCCTTTTTCAGTGAACTGGACTCAACACCCCCTATTCACCGCACAAGAATATATCTGACTAGTAAAAATCTTAAAACCTATGTATTGATATCTCTCTGTAAGTGAGTCAAGGGGGTTTAAAGCGGCATAAACACAGCCGTGAAAAGCAGCTAAACCCCATTATAAAAATGAATTACTTTTCAAAACCCGTGAAACAAAGACAGTGAAAGAGAGAGAAATTCTTACAAAATTCGTTCAGGGGCTGTGATGCCACCTGGATTGACCATATCTAGACCCACAGCTGATTGAGACATAAGGGTGGACACTCTTGGGGCTCAGAGGTTTGGTGAGGTTGCGTGAGCCAACGCAGACCCTTTAAAGTAATACTGCATGGTACCCATTCCATGGGTCCCAAATCTCCAGGTTCAAGGGCATCTTCCTACGTCGAAAACATGCATGAGAAACCCAGAAGATGGTACACCGTGTGATCGGGAAAGGTTTCTAAAACGCACCTCATTTCTCATCTCCTTGTGCTCAGGTTCGCCATTCCAGCCGCTTTACTAGCCATCTCCCTCCTTGGAGAATCAGCACCGTTAACCTCCTGTTCCGTACAGGTTGCAATTTGTCCTGAGGATGAACGGGAAGAGGGGGAACCAATGAGAGGCTAGCTTTAGGGGTTGGGACAGGCACAGGTCACTCTATTTTCCCATCAGGAAGAAGAATTAACCACAAGCTCAGCCTGCCCCCCAGAACCAGAAGAGGGCCTGAAGCAATCCTGCACTTTTGCGGCCAGCTCCCAAAAAAGCGAATGGAAAAATGGAGCTCAGGGGCACTGCAATTCACAAACCTGCAGAGTTATAAATGATAACTCTCGTCCACAAATATATTGAGGGAAGGCAACGAAGAGGCTTTGAAAGCAAGGCAGAATTGCAGGAAACAGATTTCAGGAGGTAGATTCGAATCGCCTTGAAAGCACATGAAAAGCGGCAAAACGTGGACAATGATGCCCTTGGCCAAAAAGGGCTTATGCGTTTTTTTCCAGAATATATTCAGGAAAAAACGCCTAAGCACTTTTTGGCCAACCAAGCAACCTGGAAAGGCAAATCAGCGCTCCAAATAAGTCTCGCTTCCCAGCGGGCAAAAGGGCCATGCGGAAAAAAGATTCCAAACCAGAAATGCAGGACCGGCCATGGAGAAATGGGAGCCTTGCTACGCTGAAGAGCGGGATGTAAATTGCCAACAGCCACTCTGGAGAAGTGTACGGTGTGTCCTGAAATATCTAAAAAACACAGATTGGAGAGCATAGGGCCCTTCCACTCATGGGCGTATAAATTGGGAAAACTAAAAATCAGCAAGACACAGGCACCCCAAAGTTTAGGGCTGCTCTGTTGACAAGAACCCCCACATCATTACACCTTAAATATCCTAGGAAAGAGAAAAGGGTATAAAAAAGTTGTGGTCCTCATGTACAATGGAATAGCACTCAGCCATGAAATCAACGTCATAAGGCTAGTAGCAGCACGATGAGTGGATTTAGGTACGACGATTCTAAGTGAAATAAGTCACACAGAAAAAGACACTTATCATAAGATATCACTTATAGAGGGAATGTAAAAACCGCTACACTTGAACTGAATTACAAAATAGAACAGAGTCACACGTCCAGAAAACACACTATGGCTGCTGAACGGGAAAGGTGAGGTGGGGTGATGCATAAAACAAGGGTTTCAAATTAGTTCCGATACCGTTCCATAAACCCAATATGTAGTAGACAAGACCTACCCCTTGCTCAGTGAACTGGCCCCAACACCCCCTATTCACCGCACAAGAATATATCTGACTAGTAAGAATCTTCAAACCTATGTATTGATATCTCTCTGTAAGTGAGTCAAGGGGGTGTAAAGTGGCCTAAACACAGCCATGCAAAGCAGCTAAACCCCATTATAAAAATAAATTACTTTTCAAAACCCGTGAAACAAAGACAGTGAAAGAGAGAGAAATTCTTACCAAATTCGTTCAGGGGCTGTGATGCAACCTGGATTGACCATATCTAGACCCACAGCTGATTGAGACATAAGGGTGGACACTCTTGGGGCTGAGAGGTTTGGTGAGGTTGCGTGAGCCAACGCAGACCCTTTAAAGTAATACTGCATGGTACCCATCCCATGGGTCCCAAATCTCCAGGTTCAAGGGCATCTTCCTACGTCGAAAACATGCATGAGAAACCCAGAAGATGGTACACCGTGTGATCGGGAAAGGTTTCTAAAACGCACCTCATTTCTCATCTCCTTGTGCTCGGGTTCGCCATTCCAGCCGCTTTACTAGCCATCTCCCTCCTTGGAGAATCAGCACCTTTAACCTCCTGTTCCGTACAGGTTGCAATTTGTCCTGAGGATGAACGGGAAGAGGGGGAACCAATGAAAGAGTAGCTCTAGGGGTTGGGACAGGCACAGGTCACTCTATTTTCCCATCAGGAAGAAGAATTAACCACAAGCTCAGCCTGCCCCCCAGAACCAGAAGAGGGCCTGAAGCAATCCTGCACTTTTGCGGCCAGCTCCCAGAAAAGCGACTGGAAAAATGGAGCTCAGGGCACGGCAATTCACAAACCTGCAGAGTTATAAATGATAACTCTCGTCCACAAATGTATTGAGGGAAGGCAACGAAGAGGCTTTGAAAGCAAGGCAGAATTGCAGGAAACAGATTTCAGGAGGTAGATTCGAATCGCCTTGAAAGCACATGAAAAGCGGCAAAACGTGGACAATGATGCCCTTGGCCAAAAAGGGCGTATGCGTTTTTTCCTGAATATATTCAGGAAAAAACGCATACGCCCTTTTTGGCCAACCAAGCCACCTGGAAAGGCAAATCAGCGCTCCAAAGAAGTCTCGCTTCCCAGCGGGCAAAAGGGCCATGCGGAAGAAAGTGTCCAAACCAGAAATGCAGGACCGGCCATGGAGAAATGGGAGCCTTGCTACGCTGATGGGCGGGATGTAAATTGCCAACAGCCACTCTGGAGAAGTGTACGGTGTGTCCTGAAATATCTAAAAAACACAGATTGGAGAGCATAGGGCCCTTCCACTCATGGGCGTATAAATTGGGAAAACTAAAAATCAGCAAGACACAGGCACCCCAAAGTTTAGGGCTGCTCTGTTGACAAGAACCCCCACATCATTACACCTTAAATATCCTAGGAAAGAGAAAAGGGGATAAAAAAGTTGTGGTCCTCATGTACAATGGAATAGCACTCAGCCATGAAATCAACGTCATAAGGCTAGTAGCAGCACGATGAGTGGATTTAGGTACGACGATTCTAAGTGAAATAAGTCACACAGAAAAAGACACTTATCATAAGATATCACTTATAGAGGGAATGTAAAAACCGCTACACTTGAACTGAATTACAAAATAGAACAGAGTCACACGTCCAGAAAACACACTATGGCTGCTGAACGGGAAAGGTGAGGTGGGGTGATGCATAAAACAAGGGTTTCAAATTAGTTCCGATACCGTTCCATAAACCCAATATGTAGTAGACAAGACCTACCCCTTGCTCAGTGAACTGGCCCCAACACCCCCTATTCACCGCACAAGAATATATCTGACTAGTAAGAATCTTCAAACCTATGTATTGATATCTCTCTGTAAGTGAGTCAAGGGGGTGTAAAGTGGCCTAAACACAGCCGTGCAAAGCAGCTAAACCCCATTATAAAAATAAATTACTTTTCAAAACCCGTGAAACAAAGACAGTGAAAGAGAGAGAAATTCTTACCAAATTCGTTCAGGGGCTGTGATGCAACCTGGATTGACCATATCTAGACCCACAGCTGATTGAGACATAAGGGTGGACACTCTTGGGGCTGAGAGGTTTGGTGAGGTTGCGTGAGCCAACGCAGACCCTTTAAAGTAATACTGCATGGTACCCATCCCATGGGTCCCAAATCTCCAGGTTCAAGGGCATCTTCCTACGTCGAAAACATGCATGAGAAACCCAGAAGATGGTACACCGTGTGATCGGGAAAGGTTTCTAAAACGCACCTCATTTCTCATCTCCTTGTGCTCGGGTTCGCCATTCCAGCCGCTTTACTAGCCATCTCCCTCCTTGGAGAATCAGCACCTTTAACCTCCTGTTCCGTACAGGTTGCAATTTGTCCTGAGGATGAACGGGAAGAGGGGGAACCAATGAAAGAGTAGCTCTAGGGGTTGGGACAGGCACAGGTCACTCTATTTTCCCATCAGGAAGAAGAATTAACCACAAGCTCAGCCTGCCCCCCAGAACCAGAAGAGGGCCTGAAGCAATCCTGCACTTTTGCGGCCAGCTCCCAGAAAAGCGACTGGAAAAATGGAGCTCAGGGCACGGCAATTCACAAACCTGCAGAGTTATAAATGATAACTCTCGTCCACAAATGTATTGAGGGAAGGCAACGAAGAGGCTTTGAAAGCAAGGCAGAATTGCAGGAAACAGATTTCAGGAGGTAGATTCGAATCGCCTTGAAAGCACATGAAAAGCGGCAAAACGTGGACAATGATGCCCTTGGCCAAAAAGGGCGTATGCGTTTTTTCCTGAATATATTCAGGAAAAAACGCATACGCCCTTTTTGGCCAACCAAGCCACCTGGAAAGGCAAATCAGCGCTCCAAAGAAGTCTCGCTTCCCAGCGGGCAAAAGGGCCATGCGGAAGAAAGTGTCCAAACCAGAAATGCAGGACCGGCCATGGAGAAATGGGAGCCTTGCTACGCTGATGGGCGGGATGTAAATTGCCAACAGCCACTCTGGAGAAGTGTACGGTGTGTCCTGAAATATCTAAAAAACACAGATTGGAGAGCATAGGGCCCTTCCACTCATGGGCGTATAAATTGGGAAAACTAAAAATCAGCAAGACACAGGCACCCCAAAGTTTAGGGCTGCTCTGTTGACAAGAACCCCCACATCATTACACCTTAAATATCCTAGGAAAGAGAAAAGGGGATAAAAAAGTTGTGGTCCTCATGTACAATGGAATAGCACTCAGCCATGAAATCAACGTCATAAGGCTAGTAGCAGCACGATGAGTGGATTTAGGTACGACGATTCTAAGTGAAATAAGTCACACAGAAAAAGACACTTATCATAAGATATCACTTATAGAGGGAATGTAAAAACCGCTACACTTGAACTGAATTACAAAATAGAACAGAGTCACACGTCCAGAAAACACACTATGGCTGCTGAACGGGAAAGGTGAGGTGGGGTGATGCATAAAACAAGGGTTTCAAATTAGTTCCGATACCGTTCCATAAACCCAATATGTAGTAGACAAGACCTACCCCTTGCTCAGTGAACTGGCCCCAACACCCCCTATTCACCGCACAAGAATATATCTGACTAGTAAGAATCTTCAAACCTATGTATTGATATCTCTCTGTAAGTGAGTCAAGGGGGTGTAAAGTGGCCTAAACACAGCCGTGCAAAGCAGCTAAACCCCATTATAAAAATAAATTACTTTTCAAAACCCGTGAAACAAAGACAGTGAAAGAGAGAGAAATTCTTACCAAATTCGTTCAGGGGCTGTGATGCAACCTGGATTGACCATATCTAGACCCACAGCTGATTGAGACATAAGGGTGGACACTCTTGGGGCTGAGAGGTTTGGTGAGGTTGCGTGAGCCAACGCAGACCCTTTAAAGTAATACTGCATGGTACCCATCCCATGGGTCCCAAATCTCCAGGTTCAAGGGCATCTTCCTACGTCGAAAACATGCATGAGAAACCCAGAAGATGGTACACCGTGTGATCGGGAAAGGTTTCTAAAACGCACCTCATTTCTCATCTCCTTGTGCTCGGGTTCGCCATTCCAGCCGCTTTACTAGCCATCTCCCTCCTTGGAGAATCAGCACCTTTAACCTCCTGTTCCGTACAGGTTGCAATTTGTCCTGAGGATGAACGGGAAGAGGGGGAACCAATGAAAGAGTAGCTCTAGGGGTTGGGACAGGCACAGGTCACTCTATTTTCCCATCAGGAAGAAGAATTAACCACAAGCTCAGCCTGCCCCCCAGAACCAGAAGAGGGCCTGAAGCAATCCTGCACTTTTGCGGCCAGCTCCCAGAAAAGCGACTGGAAAAATGGAGCTCAGGGCACGGCAATTCACAAACCTGCAGAGTTATAAATGATAACTCTCGTCCACAAATGTATTGAGGGAAGGCAACGAAGAGGCTTTGAAAGCAAGGCAGAATTGCAGGAAACAGATTTCAGGAGGTAGATTCGAATCGCCTTGAAAGCACATGAAAAGCGGCAAAACGTGGACAATGATGCCCTTGGCCAAAAAGGGCGTATGCGTTTTTTCCTGAATATATTCAGGAAAAAACGCATACGCCCTTTTTGGCCAACCAAGCCACCTGGAAAGGCAAATCAGCGCTCCAAAGAAGTCTCGCTTCCCAGCGGGCAAAAGGGCCATGCGGAAGAAAGTGTCCAAACCAGAAATGCAGGACCGGCCATGGAGAAATGGGAGCCTTGCTACGCTGATGGGCGGGATGTAAATTGCCAACAGCCACTCTGGAGAAGTGTACGGTGTGTCCTGAAACATCTAAAAAACACAGCTTGGAGAGCATAGGGCACTTCCACTCATGGGCGTATAAATTGGGAGAACTAAAAATCAGCAAGACACAGGCACCCCAAAGTTTAGGGCTGCTCTGTTGACAAGAACCCCCACTTCATTACACCTTAAATATCCTAGGAAAGAGAAAAGTGGATAAAGAAGTTGTGGTCCTCATGTACAATGGAATATCACTCAGCCATGAAATCCACGTCATAAGGCTAGTAGCAGCACGATGAGTGGATTTAGGTACGACGATTCTAAGTGAAATAAGTCACACAGAAAAAGACACTTATCATAAGATATCACTTATAGAGCGAATATAAAAACCGCTACACTTGAACTGAATTACAAAACAGAACAGAGTCACACGTTCAGAAAACACACTATGGCTGCTGAACGGGAAAGGTGAGGTGGGGTGATGCATAAAACAAGGGTTTCAAATTAGTTCCGATACCGTTCCATAAACCCAATATGTAGTAGACAAGACCTACTCCTTGCTCAGTGAACTGGCCCCAACACCCCCTATTCACCGCACAAGAATATATCTGACTAGTAAGAATCTTCAAACCTATGTATTGATATCTCTCTGTAAGTGAGTCAAGGGGGTGTAAAGCGGCCTAAACACAGCCGTGAAAAGCAGCTAAACCCCATTATAAAAATAAGTTACTTTTCAAAACCCGTGAAACAAAGACAGTGAAAGAGAGAGAAATTCTTACCAAATTCGTTCAGGGGCTGTGATGCAACCTGGATTGACCATATCTAGACCCACAGCTGATTGAGACATAAGGGTGGACACTCTTGGGGCTGAGAGGTTTGGTGAGGTTGCGTGAGCGAACGCAGACCCTTTAAAGTAATACTGCATGGTACCCATCCCATGGGTCCCAAATCTCCAGGTTCAAGGGCATCTTCCTACGTCGAAAACATGCATGAGAAACCCAGAAGATGGTACACCGTGTGATCGGGAAAGGTTTCTAAAACGCACCTCATTTCTCATCTCCTTGTGCTCGGCTTCGCCATTCCAGCCACTTTACTAGCCATCTCCCTCCTTGGAGAATCAGCACCTTTAAGCTCCTGTTCCGTACAGGTTGCAATTTGTCCTGAGGATGAACGGGAAGAGGGGGAACCAATGAAAGACTAGCTCTAGGGGTTGGGACAAGCACAGATCACTCTATTTTCCCATCAGGAAGAAGAATTAACCACAAGCTCAGCCTGCCCCCCAGAACCAGAAGAGGGCCTGAAGCAATCCTGCACTTTTGCGGCCAGCTCCCAGAAAAGCGACTGGAAAAATGGAGCTCAGGGCACTGCAATTCCCAAACCTGCAGAGTTATAAATGACAACTCTCGTCCACAAATGTATTGAGGGAAGGCAATGAAGAGGCTTTGAAAGCAAGGCAGAATTGCAGGAAACAGATTTCAGGAGGTAGGTTCGAATCGCCTTGAAAGCACATGAAAAGCGGCAAAACGTGGACAATGATGCCCTTGGCCAAAAAGGGCGTATGCGTTTTTTCCTGAATATATTCAGGAAAAAGCGCATACGCCCTTTTTGGCCAACCAAGCCACCTGGAAAGGCAAATCAGCGCTCCAAAGAAGTCTCGCTTCCCAGCGGGCAAAAGGGCCATGCGGAAAAAAGTGTCCAAACCAGAAATGCAGGACCGGCCATGGAGAAATGGGAGCCTTGCTACGCTGATGGGCGGGATGTAAATTGCCAACAGCCACTCTGGAGAAGTGTACGGTGTGTCCTGAAACATCTAAAAAACACAGCTTGGAGAGCATAGGGCACTTCCCCTCATGGGCGTATAAATTGGGAAAACTAAAAATCAGCAAGACACAGGCACCCCAAAGTTTAGGGCTGCTCTGTTGACAAGAACCCCCACTTCACTACACCTTAAATATCCTAGGAAAGAGAAAAGTGGATAAAGAAGTTGTGGTCCTCATGTACAATGGAATAGCACTCAGCCATGAAATCCACGTCATAAGGCTAGTAGCAGCACGATGAGTGGATTTAGGTACGACGATTCTAAGTGAAATAAGTCACACAGAAAAAGACACTTATCATAAGATATCACTTATAGAGGGAATATAAAAACCGCTACACTTGAACTGAATTACAAAACAGAACAGAGTCACACGTTCAGAAAACACACTATGGCTGCTGAACGGGAAAGGTGAGGTGGGGTGATGCATGAAACAAGGGTTTCAAATTAGCTCAGATACCGTTCCATAAACCCAATATGTAGTAGAGAAGACCTACTCCTTGCTCAGTGAACTGGACTCAACACCCCCTATTCACCGCACAAGAATATATCTGACTAGTAAGAATCTTCAAACCTATATATTGATATCTCTCTGTAAGTGAATCAAGGGGGTGTAAAGCGGCATAAACACAGCCGTGAAAAGCAGCTAAACCCCATTATAAAAATAAATTACTTTTCAAAACCCGTGAAACAAAGACAGTGAAAGAGAGAGAAATTCTTACAAAATTCGTTCAGGGGCTGTGATGCAACCTGGATTGACCATATCTAGACCCACAGCTGATTGAGACATAAGGGTGGACACTCTTGGGGCTGAGGTTTGGTGAGGTTTCTTGAGCCAACGCAGACCCTTTAAAGTAATACTGCATGGTACCCATCCCATGGGTCCCAAATCTCCAGGTTCAAGGGCATCTTCCTACGTCGAAAACATGCATGAGAAACCCAGAAGATGGTACACCGTGTGATCAGGAAAGGTTTCTAAAACGCACCTCATTTCTCATCTCCTTGTGCTCGGCTTCGCCTTTCCAGCCGCTTTACTAGCCATCTTCCTCCTTGGAGAATCAGCACCGTTAACCTCCTGTTCCGTACAGGTTGCAATTTGTCCTGAGGATGAACGGGAAGAGGGGGAACCAATGAGAGGCTAGCTTTAGGGGTTGGGACAGGCACAGGTCACTCTATTTTCCCATCAGGAAGAAGAATTAACCACAAGCTCAGCCTGCCCCCCAGAACCAGAAGAGTGCCTGAAGCAATCCTGCACTTTTGCGGCCAGCTCCCAAAAAAGCGAATGGAAAAATGGAGCTCAGGGGCACTGCAATTCACAAACCTGCAGAGTTATAAATGATAACTCTCGTCCACAAATATATTGAGGGAAGGCAACGAAGAGGCTTTGAAAGCAAGGCAGAATTGCAGGAAACAGATTTCAGGAGGTAGATTCGAATCGCCTTGAAAGCACATGAAAAGCGGCAAAACGTGGACAATGATGCCCTTGGCCAAAAAGGGCTTATGCGTTTTTTTCCTGAATATATTCAGGAAAAAACGCCTAAGCACTTTTTGGCCAACCAAGCAACCTGGAAAGGCAAATCAGCGCTCCAAAGAAGTCTCGCTTCCCAGCGGGCAAAAGGGCCATGCGGAAAAAAGATTCCAAACCAGAAATGCAGGACCGGCCATGGAGAAATGGGAGCCTTGCTACGCTGATGAGCGGGATGTAAATTGCCAACAGCCACTCTGGAGAAGTGTACGGTGTGTCCTGAAATATCTAAAAAACACAGATTGGAGAGCATAGGGCCCTTCTACTCATGGGCGTATAAATTGGGAAAACTAAAAATCAGCAAGACACAGGCACCCCAAAGTTTAGGGCTGCTCTGTTGACAAGAACCCCTACATCATTACACCTTAAATATCCTAGGAAAGAGAAAAGTGGATAAAGAAGTTGTGGTCCTCATGTACAATGGAATATCACTCAGCCATGAAATCCACGTCATAAGGCTAGTAGCAGCACGATGAGTGGATTTAGGTACGACGATTCTAAGTGAAATAAGTCACACAGAAAAAGACACTTATCATAAGATATCACTTATAGAGGGAATATAAAAACCGCTACACTTGAACTGAATTACAAAATAGAACAGAGTCACACGTTCAGAAAACACACTATGGCTGCTGAACGGGAAAGGTGAGGTGGGGTGATGCATGAAACAAGGGTTTCAAATTAGCTCAGATACCGTTCCATAAACCCAATATGTAGTAGAGAAGACCTACTCCTTGCTCAGTGAACTGGACTCAACACCCCCTATTCACCGCAAAAGAATATATCTGACTAGTAAGAATCTTCAAACCTATGTATTGATATCTCTCTGTAAGTGAATCAAGGGGGTGTAAAGCGGCATAAACACAGCCGTGAAAAGCAGCTAAACCCCATTATAAAAATAAATTACTTTTCAAAACCCGTGAAACAAAGACAGTGAAAGAGAGAGAAATTCTTACAAAATTCGTTCAGGGGCTGTGATGCAACCTGGATTGACCATATCTAGACCCACAGCTGATTGAGACATAAGGGTGGACACTCTTGGGGCTGAGGTTTGGTGAGGTTTCGTGAGCCAACGCAGACCCTTTAAAGTAATACTGCATGGTACCCATCCCATGGGTCCCAAATCTCCAGGTTCAAGGGCATCTTCCTACGTCGAAAACATGCATGAGAAACCCAGAAGATGGTACACCGTGTGATCAGGAAAGGTTTCTAAAACGCACCTCATTTCTCATCTCCTTGTGCTCGGCTTCGCCTTTCCAGCCGTTTTACTAGCCATCTCCCTCCTTGGAGAATCAGCACCTTTAACCTCCTGTTCCGTACAGGTTGCAATTTGTCCTGAGGATGAACGGGAAGAGGGGGAACCAAAGAAAGACTAGCTCTAGGGGTTGGGACAGGCACAGGTCACTCTATTTTCCCATCAAGAAGAAGAATTAACCACAAGCTCAGCCTGCCCCCCACAACCAGAAGAGGGCCTGAAGCAATCCTGCACTTTTGTGGCCAGCTCCCAAAAAAGCGACTGGAAAAATGGAGCTCAGGGGCACTGCAATTTACAAACCTGCAGAGTTATAAATGATAACTCTCGCCAACAAATATATTGAGGGAAGGCAACGAAGTGGCTTTGAAAGCAAGGCAGAATTGCAGGAAACAGATTTCAGAGGTAGATTCGAATCGCCTTGAAAGCACATGAAAAGCGGCAAATCGTGGACAATGATGCCCTTGGCCAAAAAGGGCGTATGCGTTTTTTCCTGAATATATTCAGGAAAAAACGCATACGCCCTTTTTGGCCAAACTAGCCACCTGGAAAGGCAAATCAGCACTCCAAAGAAGTCTCGCTTCCCAGCGGGCAAAAGGGCCATGCGGAAAAAAGTGTCCAAACCAGAAATGCAGGACCGGCCATGGAGAAATGGGAGCCTTGCTACGCTGATGGGCGGGATGTAAATTGCCAACAGCCACTCTGGAGAAGTGTACGGTGTGTCCTGAAACATCTAAAAAGCACAGCTTGGAGAGCATAGGGCACTTCCCCTCATGGGCGTATAAATTGGGAAAACTAAAAATCAGCAAGACACAGGCACCCCAAAGTTTAGGGCTGCTCTGTTGACAAGAACCCCCACTTCATTACACCTTAAATATCCTAGGAAAGAGAAAAGTGGATAAAGAAGTTGTGGTCCTCATGTACAATGGAATAGCACTCAGCCATGAAATCCACGTCATAAGGCTAGTAGCAGCACGATGAGTGGATTTAGGTACGACGATTCTAAGTGAAATAAGTCACACATAAAAAGACACTTATCATAAGATATCACTTATAGAGGGAATATAAAAACCGCTACACTTGAACTGAATTACAAAACAGAACAGAGTCACACGTGTAGAAAACACACTATGTTTGCTGAACGGGCAATGTGAGGTGGGGTGATGCATAAAACATGGGTTTCAAATTAGCTCCGATACCGTTCCATAAACCCAATATGTAGTAGACAAGACCTACTCCTTGCTCAGTGAACTGGCCTCAACACCCCCTATTCACCGCACAAGAATATATCTGACTAGTAAAAATCTTCAAACCTATGTATTGATATCTCTCTGTAAGTGAGTCAAGGGGGTTTAAAGCGGCATAAACACAGCCGTGAAAAGCAGCTAAACCCCATTATAAAAATGAATTACTTTTCAAAACCCGTGAAACAAAGACAGTGAAAGAGAGAGAAATTTTTACAAAATTCGTTTAGGGGCTGTGATGCAACCTGGATTGACCATATCTAGACCCACAGCTGATTGAGACATAAGGGTGGACACTCTTGGGGCTGAGAGGTTTGGTGAGGTTGCGTGAGCCAACGCAGACCCTTTAAAGTAATACTGCATGGTACCCATTCCATGGGTCCCAAATCTCCAGGTTCAAGGGCATCTTCCTACGTCGAAAACATGCATGAGAAACCCAGAAGATGGTACACCGTGTGATCGGGAAAGGTTTCTAAAACGCACCTCATTTCTCATCTCCTTGTGCTCGGCTTCGCCTTTCCAGCCGCTTTACTAGCCATCTCCCTCCTTGGAGAATCAGCACCTTTAACCTCCTGTTCCGTACAGGTTGCAATTTGTCCTGAGGATGAACGGGAAGAGGGGGAACCAATGAAAGACTAGCTCTAGGGGTTGGGACAGGCACAGGTCACTCTATTTTCCCATCAGGAAGAAGAATTAACCACAAGCTCAGCCTGCCCCCCAGAACCAGAAGAGGGCCTGAAGCAATCCTGCACTTTTGTGGCCAGCTCCCAAAAAAGAGACTGGAAAAATGGAGCTCAGGGGCACTGCAATTCACAAAACTGCAGATTTATAAATGATAACTCTCGCCAACAAATATATTGAGGGAGGGCAACGAAGTGGCTTTGAAAGCAAGGCAGAATTGCAGGAAACAGATTTCAGAGGTAGATTCGAATTGCCTTGAAAGCACATGAAAAGCGGCAAATCGTGGACAATGATGCCCTTGGCCAAAAAGGGCGTATGCGTTTTTTCCTGAATATATTCAGGAAAAAACGCATACGCCCTTTTTGGCCAACCAAGCAACCTGGAAAGGCAAATCAGCGCTCCAAAGAAGTCTCGCTTCCCAGAGGGCAAAAGGGCCATGCGGAAAAAAGATTCCAAACCAGAAATGCAGGACCGGCCATGGAGAAATGGGAGCCTTACTACGCTGATGGGCGGGATGTAAATTGCCAACAGCCACTCTGGAGAAGTGTACGGTGTGTCCTGAAACATCTAAAAAGCACAGCTTAGAGAGCATAGGGCACTTCCCCTCATGGGCGTATAAATTGGGAAAACTAAAAATCAGCAAGACACAGGCACCCCAAAGTTTAGGGCTGCTCTGTTGACAAGAACCCCCACTTCATTACACCTTAAATATCCTAGGAAAGAGAAAAGTGGATAAAGAAGTTGTGGTCCTCATGTACAATGGAATAGCACTCAGCCATGAAATCCACGTCATAAGGCTAGTAGCAGCACGATGAGTGGATTTAGGTACGACGATTCTAAGTGAAATAAGTCACACAGAAATAGACACTTATCATAAGATATCACTTATAGAGGGAATATAAAAACCGCTACACTTGAACTGAATTACAAAACAGAACAGAGTCACACGTTCAGAAAACACACTATGGCTGCTGAACGGGAAAGGTGAGGTGGGGTGATGCATGAAACAAGGGTTTCAAATTAGCTCAGATACCGTTCCATAAACCCAATATGTAGTAGAGAAGACCTACTCCTTGCTCAGTGAACTTGACTCAACACCCCCTATTCACCGCACAAGAATATATCTGACTAGTAAGAATCTTCAAACCTATGTATTGATATCTCTCTGTAAGTGAATCAAGGGGGTGTAAAGCGGCATAAACACAGCCGTGAAAAGCAGCTAAACCCCATTATAAAAATAAATTACTTTTCAAAACCCGTGAAACAAAGACAGTGAAAGAGAGAGAAATTCTTACAAAATTCGTTCAGGGGCTGTGATGCAACCTGGATTGACCATATCTAGACCCACAGCTGATTGAGACATAAGGGTGGACACTCTTGGGGCTGAGGTTTGGTGAGGTTTCGTGAGCCAACGCAGACCCTTTAAAGTAATACTGCATGGTACCCATCCCATGGGTCCCAAATCTCCAGGTTCAAGGGCATCTTCCTACGTCGAAAACATGCATGAGAAACCCAGAAGATGGTACACCGTGTGATCAGGAAAGGTTTCTAAAACGCACCTCATTTCTCATCTCCTTGTGCTCGGCTTCGCCTTTCCAGCCGTTTTACTAGCCATCTCCCTCCTTGGAGAATCAGCACCTTTAACCTCCTGTTCCGTACAGGTTACAATTTGTCCTGAGGATGAACGGGAAGAGGGGGAACCAATGAAAGACTAGCTCTAGGGGTTGGTACAGGCACAGGTCACTCTATTTTCCCATCAGGAAGAAGAATTAACCACAAGCTCAGCCTGCCCCCCACAACCAGAAGAGGGCCTGAAGCAATCCTGCACTTTTGCGGCCAGCTCCCAAAAAAGCGACTGGAAAAATGGAGCTCAGGGGCACTGCAATTTACAAACCTGCAGAGTTATAAATGATAACTCTCGCCAACAAATATATTGAGGGAAGGCAACGAAGTGGCTTTGAAAGCAAGGCAGAATTGCAGGAAACAGATTTCAGAGGTAGATTCGAATCGCCTTGAAAACACATGAAAAGCGGCAAATCGTGGACAATGATGCCCTTGGCCAAAAAGGGCGTATGCGTTTTTTCCTGAATATATTCAGGAAAAAACGCATACGCCCTTTTTGGCCAAACTAGCCACCTGGAAAGGCAAATCAGCACTCCAAAGAAGTCTCGCTTCCCAGCGGGCAAAAGGGCCATGCGGAAAAACGTGTCCAAACCAGAAATGCAGTACCGGCCATGGAGAAATGGGAGCCTTGCTACGCTGATGGGCGGGATGTAAATTGCCAACAGCCACTCTGGAGAAGTGTACGGTGTGTCCTGAAACATCTAAAAAGCACAGCTTGGAGAGCATAGGGCACTTCCCCTCATGGGCGTATAAATTGGGAGAACTAAAAATCAGCAAGACACAGGCACCCCAAAGTTTAGGGCTGCTCTGTTGACAAGAACCCCCACTTCATTACACCTTAAATATCCTAGGAAAGAGAAAAGTGGATAAAGAAGTTGTGGTCCTCATGTACAATGGAATAGCACTCAGCCATGAAATCCACGTCATAAGGCTAGTAGCAGCACGATGAGTGGATTTAGGTACGACGATTCTAAGTGAAATAAGTCACACAGAAAAAGACACTTATCATAAGATATCACTTATAGAGGGAATATAAAAACCGCTACACTTGAACTGAATTACAAAACAGAACAGAGTCACACGTTCAGAAAACACACTATGGCTGCTGAACGGGAAAGGTGAGGTGGGGTGATGCATAAAACAAGGGTTTCAAATTAGTTCCGATACCGTTCCGTAAACCCAATATGTAGTAGACAAGACCTACTCCTTGCTCAGTGAACTGGCCCCAAAACCCCCTATTCACCGCACAAGAATATATCTGACTAGTAAGAATCTTCAAACCTATGTATTGATATCTCTCTGTAAGTGAGTCAAGGGGGTGTAAAGCGGCCTAAACACAGCCGTGAAAACCAGCTAAACCCCATTATAAAAATAAATTACTTTTCAAAACCCGTGAAACAAAGACAGTGAAAGAGAGAGAAATTCTTACCAAATTCATTCAGGGGCTGTGATGCAACCTGGATTGACCATATCTAGACCCACAGCTGATTGAGACATAAGGGTGGACACTCTTGGGGCTGAGAGGTTTGGTGAGGTTCCGTGAGCCAACGCAGACCCCTTAAAGTAATACTGCATGGTACCCATCCCATGGGTCCCAAATCTCCAGGTTCAAGGGCATCTTCCTACGTCGAAAACATGCATGAGAAACCCAGAAGATGGTACACCGTGTGATCGGGAAAGGTTTCTAAAACGCACCTCATTTCTCATCTCCTTGTGCTCGGGTTCGCCATTCCAGCCGCTTTACTAGCCATCTCCCTCCTTGGAGAATCAGCACCTTTAAGCTCCTGTTCCGTACAGGTTGCAATTTGTCCTGAGGATGAACGGGAAGAGGGGGAACCAATGAGAGACTAGCTCTAGGGGTTGGGACAGGCACAGGTCACTCTATTTTCCCATCAGGAAGAAGAATTAACCACAAGCTCAGCCTGCCCCCCAGAACCAGAAGAGGGCCTGAAGCAATCCTGCACTTTTGCGGCCAGCTCCCAGAAAAGCGACTGGAAAAATGGAGCTCAGGGGCACTGCAATTCACAAACCCGCAGAGTTATAAATGATAACTCTCGTCCACAAATGTATTGAGGGAAGGCAACGAAGAGGCTTTGAAAGCAAGGCAGAATTGCAGGAAACAGATTTCAGGAGGTAGATTCGAATCGCCTTGAAAGCACATGAAAAGCGGCAAAACGTGGACAATGATGCCCTTGGCCAAAAAGGGCGTATGCGTTTTTTCCTGAATATATTCAGGAAAAAACGCATACGCCCTTTTTGGCCAACCAAGCCACCTGGAAAGGCAAATCAGCGCTCCAAAGAAGTCTCGCTTCCCAGCGGGCAAAAGGGCCATGCGGAAGAAAGTGTCCAAACCAGAAATACAGGACCGGCCATGGAGAAATGGGAGCCTTGCTACGCTGATGGGCGGGATGTAAATTGCCAACAGCCACTCTGGAGAAGTGTACGGTGTGTCCTGAAACATCTAAAAAACACAGCTTGGAGAGCATAGGGCACTTCCACTCATGGGCGTATAAATTGGGAGAACTAAAAATCAGCAAGACACAGGCACCCCAAAGTTTAGGGCTGCTCTGTTGACAAGAACCCCCACTTCATTACACCTTAAATATCCTAGGAAAGAGAAAAGTGGATAAAGAAGTTGTGGTCCTCATGTACAATGGAATATCACTCAGCCATGAAATCCACGTCATAAGGCTAGTAGCAGCACGATGAGTGGATTTAGGTACGACGATTCTAAGTGAAATAAGTCACACAGAAAAAGACACTTATCATAAGATATCACTTATAGAGGGAATATAAAAACCGCTACACTTGAACTGAATTACAAAACAGAACAGAGTCACACGTTCAGAAAACACACTATGGCTGCTGAACGGGAAAGGTGAGGTGGGGTGATGCATTAAACAATGGTTTCAAATTAGTTCCGATACCGTTCCATAAACCCAATATGTAGTAGACAAGACCTACTCCTTGCACAGTGAACTGGCCCCAAAACCCCCTATTCACCGCACAAGAATATATCTGACTAGTAAGAATCTTCAAACCTATGTATTGATATCTCTCTGTAAGTGAGTCAAGGGGGTGTAAAGCGGCCTAAACACAGCCGTGAAAACCAGCTAAACCCCATTATAAAAATAAATTACTTTTCAAAACCCGTGAAACAAAGACAGTGAAAGAGAGAGAAATTCTTACCAAATTCGTTCAGGGGCTGTGAGGCAACCTGGATTGACCATATCTAGACCCACAGCTGATTGAGACATAAGGGTGGACACTCTTGGGGCTGAGAGGTTTGGTGAGGTTCCGTGAGCCAACGCAGACCCCTTAAAGTAATACTGCATGGTACCCATCCCATGGGTCCCAAATCTCCAGTTTCAAGGGCATCTTCCTACGTCGAAAACATGCATGAGAAACCCAGAAGATGGTACACCGTGTGATCGGGAAAGGTTTCTAAAACGCACCTCATTTCTCATCTCCTTGTGCTCGGGTTCGCCATTCCAGCCGCTTTACTAGCCATCTCCCTCCTTGGAGAATCAGCACCTTTAACCTCCTGTTCCGTACAGGTTGCAATTTGTCCTGAGGATGAACGGGAAGACGGGGAACCAATGAGAGACTAGCTCTAGGGGTTGGGACAGGCACAGGTCACTCTATTTTCCCATCAGGAAGAAGAATTAACCACAAGCTCAGCCTGCCCCCCAGAACCAGAAGAGGGCCTGAAGCAATCCTGCACTTTTGCGGCCAGCTCCCAAAAAAGCGACTGGAAAAATGGAGCTCAGGGGCACTGCAATTCACAAACCTGCAGAGTTATAAATGATAACTCTCGTCCACAAATATATTGAGGGAAGGCAACGAAGAGGCTTTGAAAGCAAGGCAGAATTGCAGGAAACAGATTTCAGGAGGTAGATTCGAATCGCCTTGAAAGCACATGAAAAGCGGCAAAACGTGGACAATGATGCCCTTGGCCAAAAAGGGCGTATGCGTTTTTTCCTGAATATATTCAGGAAAAAACGCATACGCCCTTTTTGGCCAACCAAGCCACCTGGAAAGGCAAATCAGCGCTCCAAAGAAGTCTCGCTTCCCAGCGGGCAAAAGGGCCATGCGGAAGAAAGTGTCCAAACCAGAAATGCAGGACCGGCCACGGAGAAATGGGAGCCTTGCTACGCTGATGGGCGGGATGTAAATTGCCAACAGCCACTCTGGAGAAGTGTACGGTGTGTCCTGAAACATCTAAAAAACACAGCTTGGAGAGCATAGGGCACTTCCACTCATGGGCGTATAAATTGGGAGAACTAAAAATCAGCAAGACACAGGCACCCCAAAGTTTAGGGCTGCTCTGTTGACAAGAACCCCCACTTCATTACACCTTAAATATCCTAGGAAAGAGAAAAGAGGATAAAGAAGTTGTGGTCCTCATGTACAATGGAATAGCACTCAGCCATGAAATCCACGTCATAAGGCTAGTAGCAGCACGATGAGTGGATTTAGGTACGACGATTCTAAGTGAAATAAGTCACACAGAAAAAGACACTTATCATAAGATATCACTTATAGAGGGAATATAAAAACCGCTACACTTGAACTGAATTACAAAACAGAACAGAGTCACACGTTCAGAAAACACACTATGGCTGCTGAACGGGAAAGGTGAGGTGGGGTGATGCATAAAACAAGGGTTTCAAATTAGTTCCGATACCGTTCCATAAACCCAATATGTAGTAGACAAGACCTACTCCTTGCTCAGTGAACTGGCCCCAAAACCCCCTATTCACCGCACAAGAATATATCTGACTAGTAAGAATCTTCAAACCTATGTATTGATATCTCTCTGTAAGTGAGTCAAGGGGGTGTAAAGCGGCCTAAACACAGCCGTGAAAACCAGCTAAACCCCATTATAAAAATAAATTACTTTTCAAAACCCGTGAAACAAAGACAGTGAAAGAGAGAGAAATTCTTACCAAATTCTTTCAGGGGCTGTGAGGCAACCTGGATTGACCATATCTAGACCCACAGCTGATTGAGACATAAGGGTGGACACTCTTGGGGCTGAGAGGTTTGGTGAGGTTCCGTGAGCCAACGCAGACCCCTTAAAGTAATACTGCATGGTACCCATCCCATGGGTCCCAAATCTCCAGGTTCAAGGGCATCTTCCTACGTCGAAAACATGCATGAGAAACCCAGAAGATGGTACACCGTGTGATCGGGAAAGGTTTCTAAAACGCACCTCATTTCTCATCTCCTTGTGCTCGGGTTCGCCATTCCAGCCGCTTTACTAGCCATCTCCCTCCTTGGAGAATCAGCACCTTTAAGCTCCTGTTCCGTACAGGTTGCAATTTGTCCTGAGGATGAACGGGAAGAGGGGGAACCAATGAAAGACTAGCTCTAGGGGTTGGGACAGTCACAGGTCACTCTATTTTCCCATAAGGAAGAAGAATTAACCACAAGCTCAGCCTGCCCCCCAGAACCAGAAGAGGGCCTGAAGCAATCCTGCACTTTTGCGGCCAGCTCCCAAAAAAGCGACTGGAAAAATGGAGCTCAGGGGCACTGCAATTCACAAACCTGC
Source organism: Balaenoptera acutorostrata (assembly GCF_949987535.1). Taxonomy (NCBI): domain Eukaryota; kingdom Metazoa; phylum Chordata; class Mammalia; order Artiodactyla; family Balaenopteridae; genus Balaenoptera; species Balaenoptera acutorostrata. The sequence continues at coordinate 200,873 of NW_026645679.1, read as the reverse complement.
AGAGTTATAAATGATAACTCTCGTCCACAAATATATTGAGGGAAGGCAACGAAGAGGCTTTGAAAGCAAGGCAGAATTGCAGGAAACAGATTTCAGGAGGTAGATTCGAATCGCCTTGAAAGCACATGAAAAGCGGCAAAACGTGGACAATGATGCCCTTGGCCAAAAAGGGCGTATGCGTTTTTTCCTGAATATATTCAGGAAAAAACGCATACGCCCTTTTTGGCCAACCAAGCCACCTGGAAAGGCAAATCAGCGCTCCAAAGAAGTCTCGCTTCCCAGCGGGCAAAAGGGCCATGCGGAAAAAAGTGTCCAAACCAGAAATGCAGGACCGGCCATGGAGAAATGGGAGCCTTGCTACGCTGATGGGCGGGATGTAAATTGCCAACAGCCACTCTGGAGAAGTGTACGGTGTGTCCTGAAACATCTAAAAAACACAGCTTGGAGAGCATAGGGCACTTCCACTCATGGGCGTATAAATTGGGAAAAATAAAAATCAGCAAGACACAGGCACCCCAAAGTTTAGGGCTGCTCTGTTCACAAGAACCCCCACTTCATTACACCTTAAATATCCTAGTAAAGAGAAAACTGGATAAAGAAGTTGTGGTCCTCATGTACAATGGAATAGCACTCAGCCATGAAATCAACGTCATAAGGCTAGTAGCAGCACAATGAGTGGATTTAGGTACGACGATTCTAAGTGAAATAACTCACACAGAAAAAGACACTTATCATAAGATATCACTTATAGAGGGAATGTAAAAACCGCTACAATTGAACTGAATTACAAAACAGAACAGAGTCACACGTCCAGAAAACACACTATGGCTGCTGACCGGGAAAGGTGAGGTGGGGTGATGCATAAAACAAGGGTTTCAAATTAGTTCCGATACCGTTCCATAAACCCAATATGTAGTAGACAAGACCTACTCCTTGCTCAGTGAACTGGCCCCAACACCCCCTATTCACCGCACAAGAATATATCTGACTAGTAAGAATCTTCAAACCTATGTATTGATATCTCTCTGTAAGTGAGTCAAGGGGGTGTAAAGCGGCCTAAACACAGCCGTGAAAACCAGCTAAACCCCATTATAAAAATAAATTACTTTTCAAAACCCGTGAAACAAAGACAGTGAAAGAGAGAGAAATTCTTACCAAATTCTTTCAGGGGCTGTGAGGCAACCTGGATTGACCATATCTAGACCCACAGCTGATTGAGACATAAGGGTGGACACTCTTGGGGCTGAGAGGTTTGGTGAGGTTCCGTGAGCCAACGCAGACCCCTTAAAGTAATACTGCATGGTACCCATCCCATGGGTCCCAAATCTCCAGGTTCAAGGGCATCTTCCTACGTCGAAAACATGCATGAGAAACCCAGAAGATGGTACACCGTGTGATCGGGAAAGGTTTCTAAAACGCACCTCATTTCTCATCTCCTTGTGCTCGGGTTCGCCATTCCAGCCGCTTTACTAGCCATCTCCCTCCTTGGAGAATCAGCACCTTTAAGCTCCTGTTCCGTACAGGTTGCAATTTGTCCTGAGGATGAACGGGAAGAGGGGGAACCAATGAAAGACTAGCTCTAGGGGTTGGGACAGTCACAGGTCACTCTATTTTCCCATAAGGAAGAAGAATTAACCACAAGCTCAGCCTGCCCCCCAGAACCAGAAGAGGGCCTGAAGCAATCCTGCACTTTTGCGGCCAGCTCCCAAAAAAGCGACTGGAAAAATGGAGCTCAGGGGCACTGCAATTCACAAACCTGCAGAGTTATAAATGATAACTCTCGTCCACAAATATATTGAGGGAAGGCAACGAAGAGGCTTTGAAAGCAAGGCAGAATTGCAGGAAACAGATTTCAGGAGGTAGATTCGAATCGCCTTGAAAGCACATGAAAAGCGGCAAAACGTGGACAATGATGCCCTTGGCCAAAAAGGGCGTATGCGTTTTTTCCTGAATATATTCAGGAAAAAACGCATACGCCCTTTTTGGCCAACCAAGCCACCTGGAAAGGCAAATCAGCGCTCCAAAGAAGTCTCGCTTCCCAGCGGGCAAAAGGGCCATGCGGAAAAAAGTGTCCAAACCAGAAATGCAGGACCGGCCATGGAGAAATGGGAGCCTTGCTACGCTGATGGGCGGGATGTAAATTGCCAACAGCCACTCTGGAGAAGTGTACGGTGTGTCCTGAAACATCTAAAAAACACAGCTTGGAGAGCATAGGGCACTTCCACTCATGGGCGTATAAATTGGGAAAAATAAAAATCAGCAAGACACAGGCACCCCAAAGTTTAGGGCTGCTCTGTTCACAAGAACCCCCACTTCATTACACCTTAAATATCCTAGGAAAGAGAAAACTGGATAAAGAAGTTGTGGTCCTCATGTACAATGGAATAGCACTCAGCCATGAAATCAACGTCATAAGGCTAGTAGCAGCACAATGAGTGGATTTAGGTACGACGATTCTAAGTGAAATAACTCACACAGAAAAAGACACTTATCATAAGATATCACTTATAGAGGGAATGTAAAAACCGCTACAATTGAACTGAATTACAAAACAGAACAGAGTCACACGTCCAGAAAACACACTATGGCTGCTGACCGGGAAAGGTGAGGTGGGGTGATGCATAAAACAAGGGTTTCAAATTAGCTCAGATACCGTTCCATAAACCCAATATGTAGTAGACAAGACCTACTCCTTGCTCAGTGAACTGGACTCAACACCCCCTATTCACCGCACAAGAATATATCTGACTAGTAAGAATCTTCAAACCTATGTATTGATATCTCTCTGTAAGTGAGTCAAGGGGGTGTAAAGCGGCCTAAACACAGCCGTGAAAAGCAGCTAAACCCCATTATAAAAATAAATTACTTTTCAAAACATGTGAAACAAAGACAGTGAAAGAGAGAGAAATTCTTACAAAATTCGTTCAGGGGCTGTGATGCAACCTGGATTGACCATATCTAGACCCACAGCTGATTGAGACATAAGGGTGGACACTCTTGGGGCTGAGGTTTGGTGAGGTTGCGTGAGCCAACGCAGACCGTTTAAAGTAATACTGCATGGTACCCATCCCATGGGTCCCAAATCTCCAGGTTCAAGGGCATGTTCCTACGTCGAAAACATGCATGAGAAACCCAGAAGATGGTACACCGTGTGATCGGGAAAGGTTTCTAAAACGCACCTCATTTCTCATCTCCTTGTGCTCGGGTTCGCCATTCCAGCCGCTTTACTAGCCATCTCCCTCCTTGGAGAATCAGCACCTTTAAGCTCCTGTTCCGTACAGGTTGCAATTTGTCCTGAGGATGAACGGGAAGAGGGGGAACCAATGAGAGACTAGCTCTAGGGGTTGGGACAGGCACAGGTCACTCTATTTTCCCATCAGGAAGAAGAATTAACCACAAGCTCAGCCTGCCCCCCAGAACCAGAAGAGGGCCTGAAGCAATCCTGCACTTTTGCGGCCAGCTCCCAGAAAAGCGACTGGAAAAATAGAGCTCAGGGCACTGCAATTCACAAACCTGCAGAGTTATAAATGATAACTCTCGTCCACAAATGTATTGAGGGAAGGCAACGAAGAGGCTTTGAAAGCAAGGCTGAATTGCAGGAAACAGATTTCAGGAGGTAGATTCGAATCGCCTTGAAAGCACATGAAAAGCGGCAAAACGTGGACAATGATGCCCTTGGCCAAAAAGGGCGTATGCGTTTTTTCCTGTATATATTCAGGAAAAAACGCATACGCCCTTTTTGGCCAACCAAGCCACCTGGAAAGGCAAATCAGCGCTCCAAAGAAGTCTCGCTTCCCAGCGGGCAAAAGGGTCATGCGGAAGAAAGTGTCCAAACCAGAAATGCAGGACCGGCCATGGAGAAATGGGAGCCTTGCTACGCTGATGGGCGGGATGTAAATTGCCAACAGCCACTCTGGAGAAGTGTACGGTGTGTCCTGAAACATCTAAAAAACACAGCTTGGAGAGCATAGGGCACTTCCACTCATGGGCGTATAAATTGGGAGAACTAAAAATCAGCAAGACACAGGCACCCCAAAGTTTAGGGCTGCTCTGTTGACAAGAACCCCCACTTCATTACACCTTAAATATCCTAGGAAAGAGAAAAGTGGATAAAGAAGTTGTGGTCCTCATGTACAATGGAATATCACTCAGCCATGAAATCCACGTCATAAGGCTAGTAGCAGCACGATGAGTGGATTTAGGTACGACGATTCTAAGTGAAATAAGTCACACAGAAAAAGACACTTATCATAAGATATCACTTATAGAGGGAATATAAAAACCGCTACACTTGAACTGAATTACAAAACAGAACAGAGTTACACGTTCAGAAAACACACTATGGCTGCTGAACGGGAAAGGTGAGGTGGGGTGATGCATAAAACAAGGGTTTCAAATTAGTTCCGATACCGTTCCATAAACCCAATATGTAGTAGACAAGACCTACTCCTTGCTCAGTGAACTGGCCCCAAAACCCCCTATTCACCGCACAAGAATATATCTGACTAGTAAGAATCTTCAAACCTATGTATTGATATCTCTCTGTAAGTGAGTCAAGGGGGTGTAAAGCGGCCTAAACACAGCCGTGAAAAGCAGCTAAACCCCATTATAAAAATAAATTACTTTTCAAAACCCGTGAAACAAAGACAGTGAAAGAGAGAGAAATTCTTACCAAATTCGTTCAGGGGCTGTGATGCAACCTGGATTGACCATATCTAGACCCACAGCTGATTCAGACATAAGGGTGGACACTCTTGGGGCTGAGAGGTTTGGTGAGGTTCCGTGAGCCAACGCAGACCCCTTAAAGTAATACTGCATGGTACCCATCCCATGGGTCCCAAATCTCCAGGTTCAAGGGCATCTTCCTACGTCGAAAACATGCATGAGAAACCCAGAAGATGGTACACCGTGTGATCGGGAAAGGTTTCTAAAACGCACCTCATTTCTCATCTCCTTGTGCTCGGGTTCGCCATTCCAGCCGCTTTACTAGCCATCTCCCTCCTTGGAGAATCAGCACCTTTAAGCTCCTGTTCCGTACAGGTTGCAATTTGTCCTGAGGATGAACGGGAAGAGGGGGAACCAATGAGAGACTAGCTCTAGGGGTTGGGACAGGCACAGGTCACTCTATTTTCCCATCAGGAAGAAGAATTAAGCAGAAGCTCAGCCTGCCCCCCAGAACCAGAAGAGGGCCTGAAGCAATCCTGCACTTTTGCGGCCAGCTCCCAGAAAAGCGACTGGAAAAATGGAGCTCAGGGCACTGCAATTCACAAACCTGCAGAGTTATAAATGATAACTCTCGTCCACAAATGTATTGAGGGAAGGCAACGAAGAGGCTTTGAAAGCAAGGCTGAATTGCAGGAAACAGATTTCAGGAGGTAGATTCGAATCGCCTTGAAAGCACATGAAAAGCGGCAAAACGTGGACAATGATGCCCTTGGCCAAAAAGGGCGTATGCGTTTTTTCCTGTATATATTCAGGAAAAAACGCATACGCCCTTTTTGGCCAACCAAGCCACCTGGAAAGGCAAATCAGCGCTCCAAAGAAGTCTCGCTTCCCAGCGGGCAAAAGGGTCATGCGGAAGAAAGTGTCCAAACCAGAAATGCAGGACCGGCCATGGAGAAATGGGAGCCTTGCTACGCTGATGGGCGGGATGTAAATTGCCAACAGCCACTCTGGAGAAGTGTACGGTGTGTCCTGAAACATCTAAAAAACACAGCTTGGAGAGCATAGGGCACTTCCACTCATGGGCGTATAAATTGGGAGAACTAAAAATCAGCAAGACACAGGCACCCCAAAGTTTAGGGCTGCTCTGTTGACAAGAACCCCCACTTCATTACACCTTAAATATCCTAGGAAAGAGAAAAGTGGATAAAGAAGTTGTGGTCCTCATGTACAATGGAATATCACTCAGCCATGAAATCCACGTCATAAGGCTAGTAGCAGCACGATGAGTGGATTTAGGTACGACGATTCTAAGTGAAATAAGTCACACAGAAAAAGACACTTATCATAAGATATCACTTATAGAGGGAATATAAAAACCGCTACACTTGAACTGAATTACAAAACAGAACAGAGTTACACGTTCAGAAAACACACTATGGCTGCTGAACGGGAAAGGTGAGGTGGGGTGATGCATAAAACAAGGGTTTCAAATTAGTTCCGATACCGTTCCATAAACCCAATATGTAGTAGACAAGACCTACTCCTTGCTCAGTGAACTGGCCCCAAAACCCCCTATTCACCGCACAAGAATATATCTGACTAGTAAGAATCTTCAAACCTATGTATTGATATCTCTCTGTAAGTGAGTCAAGGGGGTGTAAAGCGGCCTAAACACAGCCGTGAAAAGCAGCTAAACCCCATTATAAAAATAAATTACTTTTCAAAACCCGTGAAACAAAGACAGTGAAAGAGAGAGAAATTCTTACCAAATTCGTTCAGGGGCTGTGATGCAACCTGGATTGACCATATCTAGACCCACAGCTGATTCAGACATAAGGGTGGACACTCTTGGGGCTGAGAGGTTTGGTGAGGTTCCGTGAGCCAACGCAGACCCCTTAAAGTAATACTGCATGGTACCCATCCCATGGGTCCCAAATCTCCAGGTTCAAGGGCATCTTCCTACGTCGAAAACATGCATGAGAAACCCAGAAGATGGTACACCGTGTGATCGGGAAAGGTTTCTAAAACGCACCTCATTTCTCATCTCCTTGTGCTCGGGTTCGCCATTCCAGCCGCTTTACTAGCCATCTCCCTCCTTGGAGAATCAGCACCTTTAAGCTCCTGTTCCGTACAGGTTGCAATTTGTCCTGAGGATGAACGGGAAGAGGGGGAACCAATGAGAGACTAGCTCTAGGGGTTGGGACAGGCACAGGTCACTCTATTTTCCCATCAGGAAGAAGAATTAAGCACAAGCTCAGCCTGCCCCCCAGAACCAGAAGAGGGCCTGAAGCAATCCTGCACTTTTGCGGCCAGCTCCCAGAAAAGCGACTGGAAAAATGGAGCTCAGGGCACTGCAATTCACAAACCTGCAGAGTTATAAATGATAACTCTCGTCCACAAATGTATTGAGGGAAGGCAACGAAGAGGCTTTGAAAGCAAGGCTGAATTGCAGGAAACAGATTTCAGGAGGTAGATTCGAATCGCCTTGAAAGCACATGAAAAGCGGCAAAACGTGGACAATGATGCCCTTGGCCAAAAAGGGCGTATGCGTTTTTTCCTGAATATATTCAGGAAAAAACGCATACGCCCTTTTTGGCCAACCAAGCCACCTGGAAAGGCAAATCAGCGCTCCAAAGAAGTCTCGCTTCCCAGCGGGCAAAAGGGCCATGCGGAAGAAAGTGTCCAAACCAGAAATGCAGGACCGGCCATGGAGAAATGGGAGCCTTGCTACGCTGATGGGCGGGATGTAAATTGCCAACAGCCACTCTGGAGAAGTGTACGGTGTGTCCTGAAACATCTAAAAAACACAGCTTGGAGAGCATAGGGCACTTCCACTCATGGGCGTATAAATTGGGAGAACTAAAAATCAGCAAGACACAGGCACCCCAAAGTTTAGGGCTGCTCTGTTGACAAGAACCCCCACTTCATTACACCTTAAATATCCTAGGAAAGAGAAAAGTGGATAAAGAAGTTGTGGTCCTCATGTACAATGGAATATCACTCAGCCATGAAATCCACGTCATAAGGCTAGTAGCAGCACGATGAGTGGATTTAGGTACGACGATTCTAAGTGAAATAAGTCACACAGAAAAAGACACTTATCATAAGATATCACTTATAGAGGGAATATAAAAACCGCTACACTTGAACTGAATTACAAAACAGAACAGAGTCACACGTTCAGAAAACACACTATGGCTGCTGAACGGGAAAGTTGAGGTGGGGTGATGCATAAAACAAGGGTTTCAAATTAGTTCCGATACCGTTCCATAAACCCAATATGTAGTAGACAAGACCTACTCCTTGCTCAGTGAACTGGCCCCAAAACCCCCTATTCACCGCACAAGAATATATCTGACTAGTAAGAATCTTCAAACCTATGTATTGATATCTCTCTGTAAGTGAGTCAAGGGGGTGTAAAGCGGCCTAAACACAGCCGTGAAAAGCAGCTAAACCCCATTATAAAAATAAATTACTTTTCAAAACCCGTGAAACAAAGACAGTGAAAGAGAGAGAAATTCTTACCAAATTCTTTCAGGGGCTGTGAGGCAACCTGGATTGACCATATCTAGACCCACAGCTGATTGAGACATAAGGGTGGACACTCTTGGGGCTGAGAGGTTTGGTGAGGTTCCGTGAGCCAACGCAGACCCCATAAAGTAATACTGCATGGTACCCATCCCATTGGTCCCAAATCTCCAGGTTCAAGGGCATCTTCCTACGTCGAAAACATGCATGAGAAACCCAGAAGATGGTACACCGTGTGATCGGGAAAGGTTTCTAAAACGCACCTCATTTCTCATCTCCTTGTGCTCGGGTTCGCCATTCCAGCCGCTTTACTAGACATCTCCCTCCTTGGAGAATCAGCACCTTTAAGCTCCTGTTCCGTACAGGTTGCAATTTGTCCTGAGGATGAACGGGAAGAGGGGGAACCAATGAAAGACTAGCTCTAGGGGTTGGGACAGTCACAGGTCACTCTATTTTCCCATCAGGAAGAAGAATTAACCACAAGCTCAGCCTGCCCCCCAGAACCAGAAGAGGGCCTGAAGCAATCCTGCACTTTTGCGGCCAGCTCCCAAAAAAGCGACTGGAAAAATGGAGCTCAGGGGCACTGCAATTCACAAACCTGCAGAGTTATAAATGATAACTCTCGTCCACAAATATATTGAGGGAAGGCAACGAAGAGGCTTTGAAAGCAAGGCAGAATTGCAGGAAACAGATTTCAGGAGGTAGATTCGAATTGCCTTGAAAGCACATGAAAAGTGGCAAAACGTGGACAATGCTGCCCTTGGCCAAAAAGGGCGTATGCGTTTTTTCCTGAATATATTCAGGAAAAAACGCATACGCCCTTTTTGGCCAACCAAGCCACCTGGAAAGGCAAATCAGCGCTCCAAAGAAGTCTCGCTTCCCAGCGGGCAAAAGGGCCATGCGGAAAAAAGTGTCCAAACCAGAAATGCAGGACCGGCCATGGAGAAATGGGAGCCTTGCTACGCTGATGGGCGGGATGTAAATTGCCAACAGCCACTCTGGAGAAGTGTACGGTGTGTCCTGAAACATCTTAAAAACACAGCTTGGAGAGCATAGGGCACTTCCACTCATGGGCGTATAAATTGGGAAAAATAAAAATCAGCAAGACACAGGCACCCCAAAGTTTAGGGCTGCTCTGTTGACAAGAACCCCCACTTCATTACACCTTAAATATCCTAGGAAAGAGAAAACTGGATAAAGAAGTTGTGGTCCTCATGTACAATGGAATAGCACTCAGCCATGAAATCAACGTCATAAGGCTAGTAGCAGCACAATGAGTGGATTTAGGTACGACGATTCTAAGTGAAATAAGTCACACATAAAAAGACACTTATCATAAGATATCACTTATAGAGGGAATGTAAAAACCGCTACAATTGAACTGAATTACAAAACAGAACAGAGTCACACGTCCAGAAAACACACTATGGCTGCTGAACGGGAAAGGTGAGGTGGGGTGATGCATAAAACAAGGGTTTCAAATTAGCTCAGATACCGTTCCATAAACCCAATATGTAGTAGACAAGACCTACTCCTTGCTCAGTGAACTGGACTCAACACCCCCTATTCACCGCACAACAATATATCTGACTAGTAAGAATCTTCAAACCTATGTATTGATATCTCTCTGTAAGTGAGTCAAGGGGGTGTAAAGCGGCCTAAACACAGCCGTGAAAATCAGCTAAACCCCATTATAAAAATAAATTACTTTTCAAAACCCGTGAAACAAAGACAGTGAAAGAGAGAGAAATTCTTACAAAATTCGTTCAGGGGCTGTGATGCCACCTGGATTGACCATATCTAGACCCACAGCTGATTGAGACATAAGGGTGGACACTCTTGGGGCTCAGAGGTTTGGTGAGGTTGCCTGAGCCAACGCAGACCCTTTAAAGTAATACTGCATGGTACCCATCCCATGGGTCCCAAATCTCCAGGTTCAAGGGCATCTTCCTACGTCTAAAACATGCATGAGAAACCCAGAAGATGGTACACCGTGTGATCGGGAAAGGTTTCTAAAACGCACCTCATTTCTCATCTCCTTGTGCTCGGGTTCGCCTTTCCAGCCGCTTTACTAGCCATCTCCCTCCTTGGAGAATCAGCACCTTTAAGCTCCTGTTCCGTACAGGTTGCAATTTGTCCTGAGGATGAACGGGAAGAGGGGGAACCAATGAGAGACTAGCTCTAGGGTTTGGGACAGGCACAGGTCACTCTATTTTCCCATCAGGAAGAAGAATTAAGCACAAGCTCAGCCTGCCCCCCAGAACCAGAAGAGGGCCTGAAGCAATCCTGCACTTTTGCGGCCAGCTCCCAAAAAAGCGACTGGAAAAATGGAGCTCAGGGGCACTGCAATTCACAAACCCGCAGAGTTATAAATGATAACTCTCGTCCACAAATATATTGAGGGAAGGCAACGAAGAGGCTTTGAAAGCAAGGCAGAATTGCAGGAAACAGATTTCAGGAGGTAGATTCGAATCGCCTTGAAAGCACATGAAAAGCGGCAAAACGTGGACAATGATGCCCTTGGCCAAAAAGGGCGTATGCGTTTTTTCCTGAATATATTCAGGAAAAAACGCATACGCCCTTTTTGGCCAACCAAGCCACCTAGAAAGGCAAATCAGCGCTCCAAAGAAGTCTCGCTTCCCAGCGGGCAAAAGGGCCATGCGGAAAAAAGTGTCCAAACCAGAAATGCAGGACCGGCCATGGAGAAATGGGAGCCTTGCTACGCTGATGGGCGGGATGTAAATTGCCAACAGCCACTCTGGAGAAGTGTACGGTGTGTCCTGAAACATCTAAAAAACACAGCTTGGAGAGCATAGGGCACTTCCACTCATGGGCGTATAAATTGGGAAAACTAAAAATCAGCAAGACACAGGCACCCCAAAGTTTAGGGCTGCTCTGTTGACAAGAACCCCCACATCATTACACCTTAAATATCCTAGGAAAGAGAAAAGGGGATAAAGAAGTTGTGGTCCTCATGTACAATGGAATAGCACTCAGCCATGAAATCAACGTCATAAGGCTAGTAGCAGCACGATGAGTGGATTTAGGTACGACGATTCTAAGTGAAATAAGTCACACAGAAAAAGACACTTATCATAAGATATCACTTATAGAGGGAATGTAAAAACCGCTACAATTGAACTGAATTACAAAACAGAACAGAGTCACACGTTAAAACACACTATGGCTGCTGACCGGGAAAGGTGAGGTGGGGTGATGCATAAAACAAGGGTTTCAAATTAGCTCCGATACCGTTCCATAAACCCAATATGTAGTAGACAAGACCTACTCCTTGCTCAGTGAACTGGACTCAACACCCCCTATTCACCGCAAAAGAATATATCTGACTAGTAAGAATCTTCAAACCTATGTATTGATATCTCTCTGTAAGTGAGTCAAGGGGGTGTAAAGCGTCATAAACACAGCCGTGAAAAGCAGCTAAACCCCATTATAAAAATAAATTACTTTTCAAAACCCGTGAAACAAAGACAGTGAAAGAGAGAGAAATTCTTACAAAATTCGTTCAGGGGCTGTGATGCAAACTGGATTGACCATATATAGACCCACAGCTGATTGAGACATAAGGGTGGACACTCTTGGGGCTGAGAGGATTGGTGAGGTTCCGTGAGCCAAAACAGACCTTTTAAAGTAATACTGCATGGTACCCATCCCATGGGTCCCAAATCTCCAGGTTCAAGGGCATCTTCCTACGTCGAAAACATGCATGAGAAACCCAGAAGATGGTACACCGTGTGATCAGGAAAGGTTTCTAAAACGCACCTCATTTCTCATCTCCTTGTGCTCGGGTTCGCCATTCCAGCCGCTTTACTAGCCATCTCCCTCCTTGGAGAATCAGCACCTTTAACCTCCTGTTCCGTACAGGTTGCAATTTGTCCTGAGGATGAACGGGAAGAGGGGGAACCAATGAGAGACTAGCTCTAGGGGTTGGGACAGGCACAGGTCACTCTATTTTCCCATCAGGAAGAAGAATTAACCACAAGCTCAGCCTGCCCCCCAGAACCAGAAGAGGGCCTGAAGCAATCCTGCACTTTTCCGACCAGCTCCCAAAAAAGCGAGTTGAAAAATGGAGCTCAGGGGCACTGCAATTCACAAATCTGCTGAGTTATAAATGATAACTCTCGTCCACAAATATATTGAGGGAAGGCAACGAAGAGGCTTTGAAAGCAAGGCAGAATTGCAGGAAACAGATTTCAGGAGGTAGATTCGAATCGCCTTGAAAGCACATGAAAAGCGGCAAAACGTGGACAATGATGCCCTTGGCCAAAACGGGCTTATGCGTTTTTTTCCTGAATATATTCAGGAAAAAACGCATAAGCCCTTTTTGGCCAACCAAGCAACCTGGAAAGGCAAATCAGAGCTCCAAAGAAGTCTCGCCTCCCAGCGGGCAAAAGGGCCATGCGGAAAAAAGTGTCCAAACCAGAAATGCAGGACCGGCCTTGGAGAAATGGGAGCCTTGCTACGCTGATGGGCAGGATGTAAATTGCCAACAGCCACTCTGGAGAAGTGTACGGTGTGGCCTGAAACATCTTAAAAACACAGCTTGGAGAGCATAGGGCACTTCCACTCATGGGCGTATAAATTGGGAAAACTAAAAATCAGCAAGACAGAGGCACCCCAAAATTTAGGGCTGCTCTGTTGACAAGAACCCCCACATCATTACACCTTAAATAGCCTAGGAAAGAGAAAAGGGGATAAAGAAGTTGTGGTCCTCATGTACAATGGAATAGCACTCAGCCATGAAATCAACGTCATAAGGCTAGTAGCAGCACGATGAGTGGATTTAGGTACGACGATTCTAAGTGAAATAAGTCACACAGAAAAAGACACTTATCATAAGATATCACTTATAGAGGGAATGTAAAAACCGCTACACTTGAACTGAATTACAAAACAGAACAGAGTCACACGTTCAGAAAACACACTATGGCTGCTGAACGGGAAAGGTGAGGTGGGGTGATGCATAAAACAAGGGTTTCAAATTAGCTCAGATACCGTTCCATAAACCCAATATGTAGTAGACAAGACCTACTCCTTGCTCAGTGAACTGTCCTCAACACCCCCTATTCACCGCAAAAGAATATATCTGACTAGTAAGAATCTTCAAACCTATGTATTGATATCTCTCTGTAAGTGAGTCAAGGGGGTGTAAAGCGGCCTAAACACAGCCGTGAAAAGCAGCTAAACCCCATTATAAAAAGAAATTACTTTTCAAAACCCGTGAAACAAAGACAGTGAAAGAGAGAGAAATTCTTACAAAATTCGTTCAGGGGCTCTGATGCAACCTGGATTGACCATATCTAGACCCACAGCTGATTGAGACATAAGGGTGGACACTCTTGGGGCTGAGGTTTGGTGAGGTTGCGTGAGCCAACGCAGACCCTTTAAAGTAATACTGCATGGTACCCATCCCATGGGTCCCAAATCTCCAGGTTCAAGGGCATCTTCCTACGACTAAAACATGCATGAGAAACCCAGAAGATGGTACACCGTGTGATCGGGAAAGGTTTCTAAAACGCACCTCATTTCTCATCTCCTTGTGCTCGGGTTCGCCATTCCAGCCGCTTTACTAGCCATCTCCCTCCTTGGAGAACCAGCACCTTTAACCTCCTGTTCCGTACAGGTTGCAATTTGTCCTGAGGATGAACGGGAAGAGGGGGAACCAATGAGAGACTAGCTCTAGGGGTTGGGACAGGCACAGGTCACTCTATTTTCCCATCAGGAAGAAGAATTAACCACAAGCTCAGCCTGCCCCCCAGAACCAGAAGAGGGCCTGAAGCAATCCTGCACTTTTGCGGCCAGCTCCCAAAAAAGCGACTGGAAAAATGGAGCTCAGGGGCACTGCAATTCACAAACCTGCAGAGTTATAAATGATAACTGTCGTCCACAAATATATTGAGGGAAGGCAACGAAGAGGCTTTGAAAGCAAGGCAGAATTGCAGGAAACAGATTTCAGGTGGTAGATTCGAATCGCCTTGAAAGCACATGAAAAGCGGCAAAACGTGGACAATGATGCCCTTGGTCAAAAAGGGCGTATGCGTTTCTTTCTGAATATATTCAGGAAAAAACGCATACGCCCTTTTTGGCCAACCAAGCAACCTGGAAAGGCAAATCAGCGCTCCAAAGAAGTCTCGCTTCCCAGCGGGCAAAAGGGCCATGCGGAAAAAAGTGTCTAAACCAGAAATGCAGGACCGGCCATGGAGAAATGGGAGCCTTGCTACGCTGATGGGCGGGATGTAAATTGCCAACAGCCACTCTGGAGAAGTGTACGGTGTGTCCTGAAACATCTAAAAACACAGCTTGGAGAGCATAGGGCACTTCCACTCATGGGCGTATAAACTGGGAAAAATAAAAATCAGCAAGACACAGGCACCCCAAAGTTTAGGGCTGCTCTGTTGACAAGAACCCCCACTTCATTACACCTTAAATATCCTAGGAAAGAGAAAACTGGATAAAGAAGTTGTGGTCCTCATGTACAATGGAATAGCACTCAGCCATGAAATCAACGTCATAAGGCTAGTAGCAGCACAATGAGTGGATTTAGGTACGACGATTCTAAGTGAAATAAGTCACACAGAAAAAGACACTTATCATAAGATATCACATATAGAGGGAATGTAAAAACCGCTACACTTCAACTGAATTACAAAACAGAACAGAGTCACACGTCCTTAAAACACACTATGGCTGCTGACCGGGAAAGGTGAGGTGGGGTGATGCATAAAACAAGGGTTTCAAATTAGCTCCGATACCGTTCCATAAACCCAATATGTAGTAGACAAGACCTACTCCTTGCTCAGTGAACTGGACTCAACACCCCCTATTCACCGCAAAAGAATATATCTGACTAGTAAGAATCTTCAAACCTATGTATTGATATCTCTCTGTAAGTGAGTCAAGGGGGTGTAAAGCGTCATAAACACAGCCGTGAAAAGCAGCTAAACCCCATTATAAAAATAAATTACTTTTCAAAACCCGTGAAACAAAGACAGTGAAAGAGAGAGAAATTCTTACAAAATTCGTTCAGGGGCTGTGATGCAAACTGGATTGACCATATATAGACCCACAGCTGATTGAGACATAAGGGTGGACACTCTTGGGGCTGAGAGGATTGGTGAGGTTCCGTGAGCCAAAACAGACCTTTTAAAGTAATACTGCATGGTACCCATCCCATGGGTCCCAAATCTCCAGGTTCAAGGGCATCTTCCTACGTCGAAAACATGCATGAGAAACCCAGAAGATGGTACACCGTGTGATCAGGAAAGGTTTCTAAAACGCACCTCATTTCTCATCTCCTTGTGCTCGGGTTCGCCATTCCAGCCGCTTTACTAGCCATCTCCCTCCTTGGAGAATCAGCACCTTTAACCTCCTGTTCCGTACAGGTTGCAATTTGTCCTGAGGATGAACGGGAAGAGGGGGAACCAATGAGAGACTAGCTCTAGGGGTTGGGACAGGCACAGGTCATTCTATTTTCCCATCAGGAAGAAGAATTAACCACAAGCTCAGCCTGCCCCCCAGAACCAGAAGAGGGCCTGAAGCAATCCTGCACTTTTCCGACCAGCTCCCAAAAAAGCGAGTTGAAAAATGGAGCTCAGGGGCACTGCAAATCACAAATCTGCTGAGTTATAAATGATAACTCTCGTCCACAAATATATTGAGGGAAGGCAACGAAGAGGCTTTGAAAGCAAGACAGAATTGCAGGAAACAGATTTCAGGAAGTAGATTCGAATCGCCTTGAAAGCACATGAAAAGCGGCAAAACGTGGACAATGATGCCCTTGGCCAAAAAGGGCTTATGCGTTTTTTTCCTGAATATATTCAGGAAAAAACGCATAAGCCCTTTTTGGCCAACCAAGCAACCTGGAAAGGCAAATCAGAGCTCCAAAGAAGTCTCGCCTCCCAGCGGGCAAAAGGGCCATGCGGAAAAATGTGTCCAAACCAGAAATGCAGGACCGGCCATGGAGAAATGGGAGCCTTGCTACGCTGATGGGCAGGATGTAAATTGCCAACAGCCACTCTGGAGAAGTGTACGGTGTGGCCTGAAACATCTTAAAAACACAGCTTGGAGAGCATAGGGCACTTCCCCTCATGGGCGTATAAATTGGGAAAACTAAAAATCAGCAAGACAGAGGCACCCCAAAGTTTAGGGCTGCTCTGTTGACAAGAACCCCCACATCATTACACCTTAAATATCCTAGGAAAGAGAAAAGGGGATAAAGAAGTTGTGGTCCTCATGTACAATGGAATAGCACTCAGCCATGAAATCAATGTCATAAGGCTAGTAGCAGCACGATGAGTGGATTTAGGTACGATGATTCTAAGTGAAATAAGTCACACAGAAAAAGACACTTATCATAAGATATCACTTATAGAGGGAATGTAAAAACCGCTACAATTGAACTGAATTACAAAACAGAACAGAGTCACACGTTCAGAAAACACACTATGGCTGCTGAACGGGAAAGGTGAGGTGGGGTGATGCATAAAACAAGGGTTTCAAATTAGCTCAGATACCGTTCCATAAACCCAATATGTAGTAGACAAGACCTACTCCTTGCTCAGTGAACTGTCCTCAACACCCCCTATTCACCGCAAAAGAATATATCTGACTAGTAAGAATCTTCAAACCTATGTATTGATATCTCTCTGTAAGTGAGTCAAGGGGGTGTAAAGCGGCCTAAACACAGCCGTGAAAAGCAGCTAAACCCCATTATAAAAAGAAATTACTTTTCAAAACCCGTGAAACAAAGACAGTGAAAGAGAGAGAAATTCTTACAAAATTCGTTCAGGGGCTCTGATGCAACCTGGATTGACCATATCTAGACCCACAGCTGATTGAGACATAAGGGTGGACACTCTTGGGGCTGAGGTTTGGTGAGGTTGCGTGAGCCAACGCAGACCCTTTAAAGTAATACTGCATGGTACCCATCCCATGGGTCCCAAATCTCCAGGTTCAAGGGCATCTTCCTACGTCTAAAACATGCATGAGAAACCCAGAAGATGGTACACCGTGTGATCGGGAAAGGTTTCTAAAACGCACCTCATTTCTCATCTCCTTGTGCTCGGGTTCGCCATTCCAGCCGCTTTACTAGCCATCTCCCTCCTTGGAGAATCAGCACCTTTAACCTCCTGTTCCGTACAGGTTGCAATTTGTCCTGAGGATGAACGGGAAGAGGGGGAACCAATGAGAGACTAGCTCTAGGGGTTGGGACAGGCACAGGTCACTCTATTTTCCCATCAGGAAGAAGAATTAACCACAAGCTCAGCCTGCCCCCCAGAACCAGAAGAGGGCCTGAAGAAATCCTGCACTTTTGCGGCCAGCTCCCAAAAAAGCGACTGGAAAAATGGAGCTCAGGGGCACTGCAATTCACAAACCTGCAGAGTTATAAATGATAACTGTCGTCCACAAATATATTGAGGGAAGGCAACGAAGAGGCTTTGAAAGCAAGGCAGAATTGCAGGAAACAGATTTCAGGTGGTAGATTCGAATCGCCTTGAAAGCACATGAAAAGCGGCAAAACGTGGACAATGATGCCCTTGGCCAAAAAGGGCGTATGCGTTTCTTCCTGAATATATTCAGGAAAAAACGCATACGCCCTTTTTGGCCAACCAAGCAACCTGGAAAGGCAAATCAGCGCTCCAAAGAAGTCTCGCTTCCCAGCGGGCAAAAGGGCCATGCGGAAAAAAGTGTCTAAACCAGAAATGCAGGACCGGCCATGGAGAAATGGGAGCCTTGCTACGCTGATGGGCGGGATGTAAATTGCCAACAGCCACTCTGGAGAAGTGTACGGTGTGTCCTGAAACATCTAAAAAACACAGCTTGGAGAGCATAGGGCACTTCCACTCATGGGCGTATAAACTGGGAAAAATAAAAATCAGCAAGACACAGGCACCCCAAAGTTTAGGACTGCTCTGTTGACAAGAACCCCCACTTCATTACACCTTAAATATCCTAGGAAAGAGAAAACTGGATAAAGAAGTTGTGGTCCTCATGTACAATGGAATAGCACTCAGCCATGAAATCAACGTCATAAGGCTAGTAGCAGCACAATGAGTGGATTTAGGTACGACGATTCTAAGTGAAATAAGTCACACAGAAAAAGACACTTATCATAAGATATCACATATAGAGGGAATGTAAAAACCGCTACACTTCAACTGAATTACAAAACAGAACAGAGTCACACGTCCTTAAAACACACTATGGCTGCTGACCGGGAAAGGTGAGGTGGGGTGATGCATAAAACAAGGGTTTCAAATTAGCTCCGATACCGTTCCATAAACCCAATATGTAGTAGACAAGACCTACTCCTTGCTCAGTGAACTGGACTCAACACCCCCTATTCACCGCAAAAGAATATATCTGACTAGTAAGAATCTTCAAACCTATGTATTGATATCTCTCTGTAAGTGAGTCAAGGGGGTGTAAAGCGTCATAAACACAGCCGTGAAAAGCAGCTAAACCCCATTATAAAAATAAATTACTTTTCAAAACCCGTGAAACAAAGACAGTGAAAGAGAGAGAAATTCTTACAAAATTCGTTCAGGGGCTGTGATGCAAACTGGATTGACCATATATAGACCCACAGCTGATTGAGACATAAGGGTGGACACTCTTGGGGCTGAGAGGATTGGTGAGGTTCCGTGAGCCAAAACAGACCTTTTAAAGTAATACTGCATGGTACCCATCCCATGGGTCCCAAATCTCCAGGTTCAAGGGCATCTTCCTACGTCGAAAACATGCATGAGAAACCCAGAAGATGGTACACCGTGTGATCAGGAAAGGTTTCTAAAACGCACCTCATTTCTCATCTCCTTGTGCTCGGGTTCGCCATTCCAGCCGCTTTACTAGCCATCTCCCTCCTTGGAGAATCAGCACCTTTAACCTCCTGTTCCGTACAGGTTGCAATTTGTCCTGAGGATGAACGGGAAGAGGGGGAACCAATGAGAGACTAGCTCTAGGGGTTGGGACAGGCACAGGTCACTCTATTTTCCCATCAGGAAGAAGAATTAACCACAAGCTCAGCCTGCCCCCCAGAACCAGAAGAGGGCCTGAAGCAATCCTGCACTTTTCCGACCAGCTCCCAAAAAAGCGAGTTGAAAAATGGAGCTCAGGGGCACTGCAATTCACAAATCTGCTGAGTTATAAATGATAACTCTCGTCCACAAATATATTGAGGGAAGGCAACGAAGAGGCTTTGAAAGCAAGGCAGAATTGCAGGAAACAGATTTCAGGAGGTAGATTCGAATCGCCTTGAAAGCACATGAAAAGCGGCAAAACGTGGACAATGATGCCCTTGGCCAAAACGGGCTTATGCGTTTTTTTCCTGAATATATTCAGGAAAAAACGCATAAGCCCTTTTTGGCCAACCAAGCAACCTGGAAAGGCAAATCAGAGCTCCAAAGAAGTCTCGCCTCCCAGCGGGCAAAAGGGCCATGCGGAAAAAAGTGTCCAAACCAGAAATGCAGGACCGGCCTTGGAGAAATGGGAGCCTTGCTACGCTGATGGGCAGGATGTAAATTGCCAACAGCCACTCTGGAGAAGTGTACGGTGTGGCCTGAAACATCTTAAAAACACAGCTTGGAGAGCATAGGGCACTTCCACTCATGGGCGTATAAATTGGGAAAACTAAAAATCAGCAAGACAGAGGCACCCCAAAATTTAGGGCTGCTCTGTTGACAAGAACCCCCACATCATTACACCTTAAATAGCCTAGGAAAGAGAAAAGGGGATAAAGAAGTTGTGGTCCTCATGTACAATGGAATAGCACTCAGCCATGAAATCAACGTCATAAGGCTAGTAGCAGCACGATGAGTGGATTTAGGTACGACGATTCTAAGTGAAATAAGTCACACAGAAAAAGACACTTATCATAAGATATCACTTATAGAGGGAATGTAAAAACCGCTACAATTGAACTGAATTACAAAACAGAACAGAGTCACACGTTCAGAAAACACACTATGGCTGCTGAACGGGAAAGGTGAGGTGGGGTGATGCATAAAACAAGGGTTTCAAATTAGCTCAGATACCGTTCCATAAACCCAATATGTAGTAGACAAGACCTACTCCTTGCTCAGTGAACTGTCCTCAACACACCCTATTCACCGCACAAGAATATATCTGACTAGTAAGAATCTTCAAACCTATGTATTGATATCTCTCTGTAAGTGAGTCAAGGGGGTGTAAAGCGGCCTAAACACAGCCGTGAAAAGCAGCTAAACCCCATTATAAAAAGAAATTACTTTTCAAAACCCGTGAAACAAAGACAGTGAAAGAGAGAGAAATTCTTACAAAATTCGTTCAGGGGCTCTGATGCAACCTGGATTGACCATATCTAGACCCACAGCTGATTGAGACATAAGGGTGGACACTCTTGGGGCTGAGGTTTGGTGAGGTTGCGTGAGCCAACGCAGACCCTTTAAAGTAATACTGCATGGTACCCATCCCATGGGTCCCAAATCTCCAGGTTCAAGGGCATCTTCCTACGTCTAAAACATGCATGAGAAACCCAGAAGATGGTACACCGTGTGATCGGGAAAGGTTTCTAAAACGCACCTCATTTCTCATCTCCTTGTGCTCGGGTTCGCCATTCCAGCCGCTTTACTAGCCATCTCCCTCCTTGGAGAATCAGCACCTTTAACCTCCTGTTCCGTACAGGTTGCAATTTGTCCTGAGGATGAACGGGAAGAGGGGGAACCAATGAGAGACTAGCTCTAGGGGTTGGGACAGGCACAGGTCACTCTATTTTCCCATCAGGAAGAAGAATTAACCACAAGCTCAGCCTGCCCCCCAGAACCAGAAGAGGGCCTGAAGCAATCCTGCACTTTTGCGGCCAGCTCCCAAAAAAGCGACTGGAAAAATGGAGCTCAGGGGCACTGCAATTCACAAACCTGCAGAGTTATAAATGATAACTGTCGTCCACAAATATATTGAGGGAAGGCAACGAAGAGGCTTTGAAAGCAAGGCAGAATTGCAGGAAACAGATTTCAGGTGGTAGATTCGAATCGCCTTGAAAGCACATGAAAAGCGGCAAAACGTGGACAATGATGCCCTTGGTCAAAAAGGGCGTATGCGTTTCTTCCTGAATATATTCAGGAAAAAACGCATACGCCCTTTTTGGCCAACCAAGCAACCTGGAAAGGCAAATCAGCGCTCCAAAGAAGTCTCGCTTCCCAGCGGGCAAAAGGGCCATGCGGAAAAAAGTGTCTAAACCAGAAATGCAGGACCGGCCATGGAGAAATGGGAGCCTTGCTACGCTGATGGGCGGGATGTAAATTGCCAACAGCCACTCTGGAGAAGTGTACGGTGTGTCCTGAAACATCTAAAAACACAGCTTGGAGAGCATAGGGCACTTCCACTCATGGGCGTATAAACTGGGAAAAATAAAAATCAGCAAGACACAGGCACCCCAAAGTTTAGGGCTGCTCTGTTGACAAGAACCCCCACTTCATTACACCTTAAATATCCTAGGAAAGAGAAAACTGGATAAAGAAGTTGTGGTCCTCATGTACAATGGAATAGCACTCAGCCATGAAATCAACGTCATAAGGCTAGTAGCAGCACAATGAGTGGATTTAGGTACGACGATTCTAAGTGAAATAAGTCACACAGAAAAAGACACTTATCATAAGATATCACATATAGAGGGAATGTAAAAACCGCTACACTTCAACTGAATTACAAAACAGAACAGAGTCACACGTCCTTAAAACACACTATGGCTGCTGACCGGGAAAGGTGAGGTGGGGTGATGCATAAAACAAGGGTTTCAAATTAGCTCCGATACCGTTCCATAAACCCAATATGTAGTAGACAAGACCTACTCCTTGCTCAGTGAACTGGACTCAACACCCCCTATTCACCGCAAAAGAATATATCTGACTAGTAAGAATCTTCAAACCTATGTATTGATATCTCTCTGTAAGTGAGTCAAGGGGGTGTAAAGCGTCATAAACACAGCCGTGAAAAGCAGCTAAACCCCATTATAAAAATAAATTACTTTTCAAAACCCGTGAAACAAAGACAGTGAAAGAGAGAGAAATTCTTACAAAATTCGTTCAGGGGCTGTGATGCAAACTGGATTGACCATATATAGACCCACAGCTGATTGAGACATAAGGGTGGACACTCTTGGGGCTGAGAGGATTGGTGAGGTTCCGTGAGCCAAAACAGACCTTTTAAAGTAATACTGCATGGTACCCATCCCATGGGTCCCAAATCTCCAGGTTCAAGGGCATCTTCCTACGTCGAAAACATGCATGAGAAACCCAGAAGATGGTACACCGTGTGATCAGGAAAGGTTTCTAAAACGCACCTCATTTCTCATCTCCTTGTGCTCGGGTTCGCCATTCCAGCCGCTTTACTAGCCATCTCCCTCCTTGGAGAATCAGCACCTTTAACCTCCTGTTCCGTACAGGTTGCAATTTGTCCTGAGGATGAACGGGAAGAGGGGGAACCAATGAGAGACTAGCTCTAGGGGTTGGGACAGGCACAGGTCATTCTATTTTCCCATCAGGAAGAAGAATTAACCACAAGCTCAGCCTGCCCCCCAGAACCAGAAGAGGGCCTGAAGCAATCCTGCACTTTTCCGACCAGCTCCCAAAAAAGCGAGTTGAAAAATGGAGCTCAGGGGCACTGCAAATCACAAATCTGCTGAGTTATAAATGATAACTCTCGTCCACAAATATATTGAGGGAAGGCAACGAAGAGGCTTTGAAAGCAAGACAGAATTGCAGGAAACAGATTTCAGGAAGTAGATTCGAATCGCCTTGAAAGCACATGAAAAGCGGCAAAACGTGGACAATGATGCCCTTGGCCAAAAAGGGCTTATGCGTTTTTTTCCTGAATATATTCAGGAAAAAACGCATAAGCCCTTTTTGGCCAACCAAGCAACCTGGAAAGGCAAATCAGAGCTCCAAAGAAGTCTCGCCTCCCAGCGGGCAAAAGGGCCATGCGGAAAAATGTGTCCAAACCAGAAATGCAGGACCGGCCATGGAGAAATGGGAGCCTTGCTACGCTGATGGGCAGGATGTAAATTGCCAACAGCCACTCTGGAGAAGTGTACGGTGTGGCCTGAAACATCTTAAAAACACAGCTTGGAGAGCATAGGGCACTTCCCCTCATGGGCGTATAAATTGGGAAAACTAAAAATCAGCAAGACAGAGGCACCCCAAAGTTTAGGGCTGCTCTGTTGACAAGAACCCCCACATCATTACACCTTAAATATCCTAGGAAAGAGAAAAGGGGATAAAGAAGTTGTGGTCCTCATGTACAATGGAATAGCACTCAGCCATGAAATCAATGTCATAAGGCTAGTAGCAGCACGATGAGTGGATTTAGGTACGATGATTCTAAGTGAAATAAGTCACACAGAAAAAGACACTTATCATAAGATATCACTTATAGAGGGAATGTAAAAACCGCTACAATTGAACTGAATTACAAAACAGAACAGAGTCACACGTTCAGAAAACACACTATGGCTGCTGAACGGGAAAGGTGAGGTGGGGTGATGCATAAAACAAGGGTTTCAAATTAGCTCAGATACCGTTCCATAAACCCAATATGTAGTAGACAAGACCTACTCCTTGCTCAGTGAACTGTCCTCAACACCCCCTATTCACCGCAAAAGAATATATCTGACTAGTAAGAATCTTCAAACCTATGTATTGATATCTCTCTGTAAGTGAGTCAAGGGGGTGTAAAGCGGCCTAAACACAGCCGTGAAAAGCAGCTAAACCCCATTATAAAAAGAAATTACTTTTCAAAACCCGTGAAACAAAGACAGTGAAAGAGAGAGAAATTCTTACAAAATTCGTTCAGGGGCTCTGATGCAACCTGGATTGACCATATCTAGACCCACAGCTGATTGAGACATAAGGGTGGACACTCTTGGGGCTGAGGTTTGGTGAGGTTGCGTGAGCCAACGCAGACCCTTTAAAGTAATACTGCATGGTACCCATCCCATGGGTCCCAAATCTCCAGGTTCAAGGGCATCTTCCTACGTCTAAAACATGCATGAGAAACCCAGAAGATGGTACACCGTGTGATCGGGAAAGGTTTCTAAAACGCACCTCATTTCTCATCTCCTTGTGCTCGGGTTCGCCATTCCAGCCGCTTTACTAGCCATCTCCCTCCTTGGAGAATCAGCACCTTTAACCTCCTGTTCCGTACAGGTTGCAATTTGTCCTGAGGATGAACGGGAAGAGGGGGAACCAATGAGAGACTAGCTCTAGGGGTTGGGACAGGCACAGGTCACTCTATTTTCCCATCAGGAAGAAGAATTAACCACAAGCTCAGCCTGCCCCCCAGAACCAGAAGAGGGCCTGAAGAAATCCTGCACTTTTGCGGCCAGCTCCCAAAAAAGCGACTGGAAAAATGGAGCTCAGGGGCACTGCAATTCACAAACCTGCAGAGTTATAAATGATAACTGTCGTCCACAAATATATTGAGGGAAGGCAACGAAGAGGCTTTGAAAGCAAGGCAGAATTGCAGGAAACAGATTTCAGGTGGTAGATTCGAATCGCCTTGAAAGCACATGAAAAGCGGCAAAACGTGGACAATGATGCCCTTGGCCAAAAAGGGCGTATGCGTTTCTTCCTGAATATATTCAGGAAAAAACGCATACGCCCTTTTTGGCCAACCAAGCAACCTGGAAAGGCAAATCAGCGCTCCAAAGAAGTCTCGCTTCCCAGCGGGCAAAAGGGCCATGCGGAAAAAAGTGTCTAAACCAGAAATGCAGGACCGGCCATGGAGAAATGGGAGCCTTGCTACGCTGATGGGCGGGATGTAAATTGCCAACAGCCACTCTGGAGAAGTGTACGGTGTGTCCTGAAACATCTAAAAAACACAGCTTGGAGAGCATAGGGCACTTCCACTCATGGGCGTATAAACTGGGAAAAATAAAAATCAGCAAGACACAGGCACCCCAAAGTTTAGGACTGCTCTGTTGACAAGAACCCCCACTTCATTACACCTTAAATATCCTAGGAAAGAGAAAACTGGATAAAGAAGTTGTGGTCCTCATGTACAATGGAATAGCACTCAGCCATGAAATCAACGTCATAAGGCTAGTAGCAGCACAATGAGTGGATTTAGGTACGACGATTCTAAGTGAAATAAGTCACACAGAAAAAGACACTTATCATAAGATATCACATATAGAGGGAATGTAAAAACCGCTACACTTCAACTGAATTACAAAACAGAACAGAGTCACACGTCCTTAAAACACACTATGGCTGCTGACCGGGAAAGGTGAGGTGGGGTGATGCATAAAACAAGGGTTTCAAATTAGCTCCGATACCGTTCCATAAACCCAATATGTAGTAGACAAGACCTACTCCTTGCTCAGTGAACTGGACTCAACACCCCCTATTCACCGCAAAAGAATATATCTGACTAGTAAGAATCTTCAAACCTATGTATTGATATCTCTCTGTAAGTGAGTCAAGGGGGTGTAAAGCGTCATAAACACAGCCGTGAAAAGCAGCTAAACCCCATTATAAAAATAAATTACTTTTCAAAACCCGTGAAACAAAGACAGTGAAAGAGAGAGAAATTCTTACAAAATTCGTTCAGGGGCTGTGATGCAAACTGGATTGACCATATATAGACCCACAGCTGATTGAGACATAAGGGTGGACACTCTTGGGGCTGAGAGGATTGGTGAGGTTCCGTGAGCCAAAACAGACCTTTTAAAGTAATACTGCATGGTACCCATCCCATGGGTCCCAAATCTCCAGGTTCAAGGGCATCTTCCTACGTCGAAAACATGCATGAGAAACCCAGAAGATGGTACACCGTGTGATCAGGAAAGGTTTCTAAAACGCACCTCATTTCTCATCTCCTTGTGCTCGGGTTCGCCATTCCAGCCGCTTTACTAGCCATCTCCCTCCTTGGAGAATCAGCACCTTTAACCTCCTGTTCCGTACAGGTTGCAATTTGTCCTGAGGATGAACGGGAAGAGGGGGAACCAATGAGAGACTAGCTCTAGGGGTTGGGACAGGCACAGGTCACTCTATTTTCCCATCAGGAAGAAGAATTAACCACAAGCTCAGCCTGCCCCCCAGAACCAGAAGAGGGCCTGAAGCAATCCTGCACTTTTCCGACCAGCTCCCAAAAAAGCGAGTTGAAAAATGGAGCTCAGGGGCACTGCAATTCACAAATCTGCTGAGTTATAAATGATAACTCTCGTCCACAAATATATTGAGGGAAGGCAACGAAGAGGCTTTGAAAGCAAGGCAGAATTGCAGGAAACAGATTTCAGGAGGTAGATTCGAATCGCCTTGAAAGCACATGAAAAGCGGCAAAACGTGGACAATGATGCCCTTGGCCAAAACGGGCTTATGCGTTTTTTTCCTGAATATATTCAGGAAAAAACGCATAAGCCCTTTTTGGCCAACCAAGCAACCTGGAAAGGCAAATCAGAGCTCCAAAGAAGTCTCGCCTCCCAGCGGGCAAAAGGGCCATGCGGAAAAAAGTGTCCAAACCAGAAATGCAGGACCGGCCTTGGAGAAATGGGAGCCTTGCTACGCTGATGGGCAGGATGTAAATTGCCAACAGCCACTCTGGAGAAGTGTACGGTGTGGCCTGAAACATCTTAAAAACACAGCTTGGAGAGCATAGGGCACTTCCACTCATGGGCGTATAAATTGGGAAAACTAAAAATCAGCAAGACAGAGGCACCCCAAAATTTAGGGCTGCTCTGTTGACAAGAACCCCCACATCATTACACCTTAAATAGCCTAGGAAAGAGAAAAGGGGATAAAGAAGTTGTGGTCCTCATGTACAATGGAATAGCACTCAGCCATGAAATCAACGTCATAAGGCTAGTAGCAGCACGATGAGTGGATTTAGGTACGACGATTCTAAGTGAAATAAGTCACACAGAAAAAGACACTTATCATAAGATATCACTTATAGAGGGAATGTAAAAACCGCTACAATTGAACTGAATTACAAAACAGAACAGAGTCACACGTTCAGAAAACACACTATGGCTGCTGAACGGGAAAGGTGAGGTGGGGTGATGCATAAAACAAGGGTTTCAAATTAGCTCAGATACCGTTCCATAAACCCAATATGTAGTAGACAAGACCTACTCCTTGCTCAGTGAACTGTCCTCAACACACCCTATTCACCGCACAAGAATATATCTGACTAGTAAGAATCTTCAAACCTATGTATTGATATCTCTCTGTAAGTGAGTCAAGGGGGTGTAAAGCGGCCTAAACACAGCCGTGAAAAGCAGCTAAACCCCATTATAAAAAGAAATTACTTTTCAAAACCCGTGAAACAAAGACAGTGAAAGAGAGAGAAATTCTTACAAAATTCGTTCAGGGGCTCTGATGCAACCTGGATTGACCATATCTAGACCCACAGCTGATTGAGACATAAGGGTGGACACTCTTGGGGCTGAGGTTTGGTGAGGTTGCGTGAGCCAACGCAGACCCTTTAAAGTAATACTGCATGGTACCCATCCCATGGGTCCCAAATCTCCAGGTTCAAGGGCATCTTCCTACGTCTAAAACATGCATGAGAAACCCAGAAGATGGTACACCGTGTGATCGGGAAAGGTTTCTAAAACGCACCTCATTTCTCATCTCCTTGTGCTCGGGTTCGCCATTCCAGCCGCTTTACTAGCCATCTCCCTCCTTGGACAACCAGCACCTTTAACCTCCTGTTCCGTACAGGTTGCAATTTGTCCTGAGGATGAACGGGAAGAGGGGGAACCAATGAGAGACTAGCTCTAGGGGTTGGGACAGGCACAGGTCACTCTATTTTCCCATCAGGAAGAAGAATTAACCACAAGCTCAGCCTGCCCCCCAGAACCAGAAGAGGGCCTGAAGCAATCCTGCACTTTTGCGGCCAGCTCCCAAAAAAGCGAGTTGAAAAATGGAGCTCAGGGGCACTGCAATTCACAAACCTGCAGAGTTATAAATGATAACTGTCGTCCACAAATATATTGAGGGAAGGCAACGAAGAGGCTTTGAAAGCAAGGCAGAATTGCAGGAAACAGATTTCAGGTGGTAGATTCGAATCGCCTTGAAAGCACATGAAAAGCGGCAAAACGTGGACAATGATGCCCTTGGTCAAAAAGGGCGTATGCGTTTCTTCCTGAATATATTCAGGAAAAAACGCATACGCCCTTTTTGGCCAACCAAGCAACCTGGAAAGGCAAATCAGCGCTCCAAAGAAGTCTCGCTTCCCAGCGGGCAAAAGGGCCATGCGGAAAAAAGTGTCTAAACCAGAAATGCAGGACCGGCCATGGAGAAATGGGAGCCTTGCTACGCTGATGGGCGGGATGTAAATTGCCAACAGCCACTCTGGAGAAGTGTACGGTGTGTCCTGAAACATCTAAAAACACAGCTTGGAGAGCATAGGGCACTTCCACTCATGGGCGTATAAACTGGGAAAAATAAAATTCAGCAAGACACAGGCACCCCAAAGTTTAGGGCTGCTCTGTTGACAAGAACCCCCACTTCATTACACCTTAAATATCCTAGGAAAGAGAAAACTGGATAAAGAAGTTGTGGTCCTCATGTACAATGGAATAGCACTCAGCCATGAAATCAACGTCATAAGGCTAGTAGCAGCACAATGAGTGGATTTAGGTACGACGATTCTAAGTGAAATAAGTCACACAGAAAAAGACACTTATCATAAGATATCACATATAGAGGGAATGTAAAAACCGCTACACTTCAACTGAATTACAAAACAGAACAGAGTCACACGTCCTTAAAACACACTATGGCTGCTGACCGGGAAAGGTGAGGTGGGGTGATGCATAAAACAAGGGTTTCAAATTAGCTCCGATACCGTTCCATAAACCCAATATGTAGTAGACAAGACCTACTCCTTGCTCAGTGAACTGGACTCAACACCCCCTATTCACCGCAAAAGAATATATCTGACTAGTAAGAATCTTCAAACCTATGTATTGATATCTCTCTGTAAGTGAGTCAAGGGGGTGTAAAGCGTCATAAACACAGCCGTGAAAAGCAGCTAAACCCCATTATAAAAATAAATTACTTTTCAAAACCCGTGAAACAAAGACAGTGAAAGAGAGAGAAATTCTTACAAAATTCGTTCAGGGGCTGTGATGCAAACTGGATTGACCATATATAGACCCACAGCTGATTGAGACATAAGGGTGGACACTCTTGGGGCTGAGAGGATTGGTGAGGTTCCGTGAGCCAAAACAGACCTTTTAAAGTAATACTGCATGGTACCCATCCCATGGGTCCCAAATCTCCAGGTTCAAGGGCATCTTCCTACGTCGAAAACATGCATGAGAAACCCAGAAGATGGTACACCGTGTGATCGGGAAAGGTTTCTAAAACGCACCTCATTTCTCATCTCCTTGTGCTCGGGTTCGCCATTCCAGCCGCTTTACTAGCCATCTCCCTCCTTGGAGAATCAGCACCTTTAACCTCCTGTTCCGTACAGGTTGCAATTTGTCCTGAGGATGAACGGGAAGAGGGGGAACCAATGAGAGACTAGCTCTAGGGGTTGGGACAGGCACAGGTCATTCTATTTTCCCATCAGGAAGAAGAATTAACCACAAGCTCAGCCTGCCCCCCAGAACCAGAAGAGGGCCTGAAGCAATCCTGCACTTTTCCGACCAGCTCCCAAAAAAGCGAGTTGAAAAATGGAGCTCAGGGGCACTGCAATTCACAAATCTGCTGAGTTATAAATGATAACTCTCGTCCACAAATATATTGAGGGAAGGCAACGAAGAGGCTTTGAAAGCAAGACAGAATTGCAGGAAACAGATTTCAGGAAGTAGATTCGAATCGCCTTGAAAGCACATGAAAAGCGGCAAAACGTGGACAATGATGCCCTTGGCCAAAAAGGGCTTATGCGTTTTTTTCCTGAATATATTCAGGAAAAAACGCATAAGCCCTTTTTGGCCAACCAAGCAACCTGGAAAGGCAAATCAGAGCTCCAAAGAAGTCTCGCCTCCCAGCGGGCAAAAGGGCCATGCGGAAAAATGTGTCCAAACCAGAAATGCAGGACCGGCCATGGAGAAATGGGAGCCTTGCTACGCTGATGGGCAGGATGTAAATTGCCAAGAGCCACTCTGGAGAAGTGTACGGTGTGGCCTGAAACATCTTAAAAACACAGCTTGGAGAGCATAGGGCACTTCCCCTCATGGGCGTATAAATTGGGAAAACTAAAAATCAGCAAGACAGAGGCACCCCAAAGTTTAGGGCTGCTCTGTTGACAAGAACCCCCACATCATTACACCTTAAATATCCTAGGAAAGAGAAAAGGGGATAAAGAAGTTGTGGTCCTCATGTACAATGGAATAGCACTCAGCCATGAAATCAATGTCATAAGGCTAGTAGCAGCACGATGAGTGGATTTAGGTACGATGATTCTAAGTGAAATAAGTCACACAGAAAAAGACACTTATCATAAGATATCACTTATAGAGGGAATGTAAAAACCGCTACAATTGAACTGAATTACAAAACAGAACAGAGTCACACGTTCAGAAAACACACTATGGCTGCTGAACGGGAAAGGTGAGGTGGGGTGATGCATAAAACAAGGGTTTCAAATTAGCTCCAATACCGTTCCATAAACCCAATATGTAGTAGACAAGACCTACTCCTTGCTCAGTGAACTGTCCTCAACACCCCCTATTCACCGCACAAGAATATATCTGACTAGTAAGAATCTTCAAACCTATGTATTGATATCTCTCTGTAAGTGAGTCAAGGGGGTGTAAAGCGGCCTAAACACAGCCGTGAAAAGCAGCTAAACCCCATTATAAAAAGAAATTACTTTTCAAAACCCGTGAAACAAAGACAGTGAAAGAGAGAGAAATTCTTACAAAATTCGTTCAGGGGCTCTGATGCAACCTGGATTGACCATATCTAGACCCACAGCTGATTGAGACATAAGCGTGGACACTCTTGGGGCTGAGGTTTGGTGAGGTTGCGTGAGCCAACGCAGACCCTTTAAAGTAATACTGCATGGTACCCATCCCATGGGTCCCAAATCTCCAGGTTCAAGGGCATCTTCCTACGTCTAAAACATGCATGAGAAACCCAGAAAATGGTACACCGTGTGATCGGGAAAGGTTTCTAAAACGCACCTCATTTCTCATCTCCTTGTGCTCGGGTTCGCCATTCCAGCCGCTTTACTAGCCATCTCCCTCCTTGGAGAACCAGCACCTTTAACCTCCTGTTCCGTACAGGTTGCAATTTGTCCTGAGGATGAACGGGAAGAGGGGGAACCAATGAGAGACTAGCTCTAGGGGTTGGGACAGGCACAGGTCACTCTATTTTCCCATCAGGAAGAAGAATTAACCACAAGCTCAGCCTGCCCCCCAGAACCAGAAGAGGGCCTGAAGAAATCCTGCACTTTTGCGGCCAGCTCCCAAAAAAGCGACTGGAAAAATGGAGCTCAGGGGCCCTGCAATTCACAAACCTGCAGAGTTATAAATGATAACTGTCGTCCACAAATATATTGAGGGAAGGCAACGAAGAGGCTTTGAAAGCAAGGCAGAATTGCAGGAAACAGATTTCAGGTGGTAGATTCGAATCGCCTTGAAAGCACATGAAAAGCGGCAAAACGTGGACAATGATGCCCTTGGCCAAAAAGGGCGTATGCGTTTCTTCCTGAATATATTCAGGAAAAAACGCATACGCCCTTTTTGGCCAACCAAGCAACCTGGAAAGGCAAATCAGCGCTCCAAAGAAGTCTCGCTTCCCAGCGGGCAAAAGGGCCATGCGGAAAAAAGTGTCTAAACCAGAAATGCAGGACCGGCCATGGAGAAATGGGAGCCTTGCTACGCTGATGGGCGGGATGTAAATTGCCAACAGCCACTCTGGAGAAGTGTACGGTGTGTCCTGAAACATCTAAAAAACACAGCTTGGAGAGCATAGGGCACTTCCACTCATGGGCGTATAAACTGGGAAAAATAAAAATCAGCAAGACACAGGCACCCCAAAGTTTAGGGCTGCTCTGTTGACAAGAACCCCCACTTCATTACACCTTAAATATCCTAGGAAAGAGAAAACTGGATAAAGAAGTTGTGGTCCTCATGTACAATGGAATAGCACTCAGCCATGAAATCAACGTCATAAGGCTAGTAGCAGCACAATGAGTGGATTTAGGTACGACGATTCTAAGTGAAATAAGTCACACAGAAAAAGACACTTATCATAAGATATCACATATAGAGGGAATGTAAAAACCGCTACACTTCAACTGAATTACAAAACAGAACAGAGTCACACGTCCAGAAAACACACTATGGCTGCTGACCGGGAAAGGTGAGGTGGGGTGATGCATAAAACAAGGGTTTCAAATTAGCTCCGATACCGTTCCATAAACCCAATATGTAGTAGACAAGACCTACTCCTTGCTCAGTGAACTGGACTCAACACCCCCTATTCACCGCAAAAGAATATATCTGACTAGTAAGAATCTTCAAACCTATGTATTGATATCTCTCTCTAAGTGAGTCAAGGGGGTGTAAAGCGTCATAAACACAGCCGTGAAAAGCAGCTAAACCCCATTATAAAAATAAATTACTTTTCAAAACCCGTGAAACAAAGACAGTGAAAGAGAGAGAAATTCTTACAAAATTCGTTCAGGGGCTGTGATGCAAACTGGATTGACCATATATAGACCCACAGCTGATTGAGACATAAGGGTGGACACTCTTGGGGCTGAGAGGACTGGTGAGGTTCCGTGAGCCAAAACAGACCTTTTAAAGTAATACTGCATGGTACCCATCCCATGGGTCCCAAATCTCCAGGTTCAAGGGCATCTTCCTACGTCGAAAACATGCATGAGAAACCCAGAAGATGGTACACCGTGTGATCGGGAAAGGTTTCTAAAACGCACCTCATTTCTCATCTCCTTGTGCTCGGGTTCGCCATTCCAGCCGCTTTACTAGCCATCTCCCTCCTTGGAGAATCAGCACCTTTAACCTCCTGTTCCGTACAGGTTGCAATTTGTCCTGAGGATGAACGGGAAGAGGGGGAACCAATGAGAGACTAGCTCTAGGGGTTGGGACAGGCACAGGTCACTCTATTTTCCCATCAGGAAGAAGAATTAAGCACAAGCTCAGCCTGCCCCCCAGAACCAGAAGAGGGCCTGAAGCAATCCTGCACTTTTCCGACCAGCTCCCAAAAAAGCGAGTTGAAAAATGGAGCTCAGGGGCACTGCAATTCACAAATCTGCTGAGTTATAAATGATAACTCTCGTCCACAAATATATTGAGGGAAGGCAACGAAGAGGCTTTGAAAGCAAGGCAGAATTGCAGGAAACAGATTTCAGGAGGTAGATTCGAATCGCCTTGAAAGCACATGAAAAGCGGCAAAACGTGGACAATGATGCCCTTGGCCAAAAAGGGCTTATGCGTTTTTTTCCTGAATATATTCAGGAAAAAACGAATAAGCCCTTTTTGGCCAACCAAGCAACCTGGAAAGGCAAATCAGAGCTCCAAAGAAGTCTCGCCTCCCAGCGGGCAAAAGGACCATGCGGAAAAAAGTGTCCAAACCAGAAATGCAGGACCGGCCATGGAGAAATGGGAGCCTTGCTACGCTGATGGGCAGGATGTAAATTGCCAACAGCCACTCTGGAGAAGTGTACGGTGTGGCCTGAAACATCTTAAAAACACAGCTTGGAGAGCATAGGGCACTTCCACTCATGGGCGTATAAATTGGGAAAACTAAAAATCAGCAAGACAGAGGCACCCCAAAATTTAGGGCTGCTCTGTTGACAAGAACCCCCACATCATTACACCTTAAATATCCTAGGAAAGAGAAAAGGGGATAAAGAAGTTGTGGTCCTCATGTACAATGGAATAGCACTCAGCCATGAAATCAACGTCATAAGGCTAGTAGCAGCACGATGAGTGGATTTAGGTACGACGATTCTAAGTGAAATAAGTCACACAGAAAAAGACACTTATCATAAGATATCACTTATAGAGGGAATGTAAAAACCGCTACAATTGAACTGAATTACAAAACAGAACAGAGTCACACGTTCAGAAAACACACTATGGCTGCTGAACGGGAAAGGTGAGGTGGGGTGATGCATAAAACAAGGGTTTCAAATTAGCTCAGATACCGTTCCATAAACCCAATATGTAGTAGACAAGACCTACTCCTTGCTCAGTGAACTGTCCTCAACACCCCCTATTCACCGCACAAGAATATATCTGACTAGTAAGAATCTTCAAACCTATGTATTGATATCTCTCTGTAAGTGAGTCAAGGGGGTGTAAAGCGGCCTAAACACAGCCGTGAAAAGCAGCTAAACCCCATTATAAAAAGAAATTACTTTTCAAAACCCGTGAAACAAAGACAGTGAAAGAGAGAGAAATTCTTACAAAATTCGTTCAGGGGCTCTGATGCAACCTGGATTGACCATATCTAGACCCACAGCTGATTGAGACATAAGGGTGGACACTCTTGGGGCTGAGGTTTGGTGAGGTTGCGTGAGCCAACGCAGACCCTTTAAAGTAATACTGCATGGTACCCATCCCATGGGTCCCAAATCTCCAGGTTCAAGGGCATCTTCCTACGTCGAAAACATGCATGAGAAACCCAGAAGATGGTACACCGTGTGATCGGGAAAGGTTTCTAAAACGCACCTCATTTCTCATCTCCTTGTGCTCGGGTTCGCCATTCCAGCCGCTTTACTAGCCATCTCCCTCCTTGGAGAATCAGCACCTTTAACCTCCTGTTCCGTACAGGTTGCAATTTGTCCTGAGGATGAACGGGAAGAGGGGGAACCAATGAGAGACTAGCTCTAGGGGTTGGGACAGGCACAGGTCACTCTATTTTCCCATCAGGAAGAAGAATTAACCACAAGCTCAGCCTGCCCCCCAGAACCAGAAGAGGGCCTGAAGCAATCCTGCACTTTTGCGGCCAGCTCCCAAAAAAGCGACTGGAAAAATGGAGCTCAGGGGCACTGCAATTCACAAACCTGCAGAGTTATAAATGATAACTGTCGTCCACAAATATATTGAGGGAAGGCAACGAAGAGGCTTTGAAAGCAAGGCAGAATTGCAGGAAACAGATTTCAGGTGGTAGATACGAATCGCCTTGAAAGCACATGAAAAGCGGCAAAACGTGGACAATGATGCCCTTGGCCAAAAAGGGCATATGCGTTTTTTCCTGAATATATTCAGGAAAAAACGCATACGCCCTTTTTGGCCAACCAAGCAACCTGGAAAGGCAAATCAGCGCTCCAAAGAAGTCTCGCTTCCCAGCGGGCAAAAGGGCCATGCGGAAAAAAGTGTCTAAACCAGAAATGCAGGACTGGCCATGGAGAAATGGGAGCCTTGCTACGCTGATGGGCGGGATGTAAATTGCCAACAGCCACTCTGGAGAAGTGTACGGTGTGTCCTGAAACATCTAAAAAACACAGCTTTGGGAGCATAGGGCATTTCCACTCATGGGCGTATAAATTGGAAAAATAAAAATCAGCAAGACACAGGCACCCCAAAGTTTAGGGCTGCTCTGTTGACAAGAACCCCCACTTCATTACACCTTAAATATCCTAGGAAAGAGAAAAGTGGATAAACAAGTTGTGGTCCTCATGTACAATGGAATATCAGTCAGCCATGAAATCCACGTCATAAGGCTAGTAGCAGCAGGATGAGTGGATTTAGGTCCGACGATTCTAAGTGAAATAAGTCACACAGAAAAAGACACTTATCATAAGATATCACTTATAGAGGGAATGTAAAAACCGCTACACTTGAACTGAATTACAAAACAGAACAGAGTCACACGTCCAGAAAACACACTATGGCTGCTGAACGGGAAAGGTGAGGTGGGGTGATGCATAAAACAAGGATTTCAAATTAGTTCCGATACCGTTCCATAAACCCAATATGTAGTAGACAAGACCTACTCCTTGCTCAGTGAACTGGACTCAACACCCCCTATTCACCGCACAAGAATATATCTGACTAGTAAGAATCTTCAAACCTATGTATTGATATCTCTCTGTAAGTGAGTCAAGGGGGTGTAAAGCGGCCTAAACACAGCCGTGAAAAGCAGCTAAACCCCATTATAAAAATAAATTACTTTTCAAAACCCGTGAAACAAAGACAGTGAAAGAGAGAGAAATTCTTACCAAATTCGTTCAGGTGCTGTGATGCAACCTGGATTGACCATATCTAGACCCACAGCTGATTGAGACATAAGGGTGGACACTCTTGGGGCTGAGAGGTTTGGTGAGGTTGCGTGAGCCAACGCAGACCCTTTAAAGTAATACTGCATGGTACCCATCCCATGGGTCCCAAATCTCCAGGTTCAAGGGCATCTTCCTACGTCGAAAACATGCATGAGAAACCCAGAAGATGGTACACCGTGTGATCGGGAAAGGTTTCTAAAACGCACCTCAATTCTCATCTCCTTGTGCTCGGGTGCGCCATTCCAGCCGCTTTACTAGCCATCTCCCTCCTTGGAGAATCAGCACCTTTAAGCTCCTGTTCCGTACAGGTTGCAATTTGTCCTGAGGATGAACGGGAAGAGGGGAAACCAATGAAAGACTAGCTCTAGGGGTTGGGACAGGCACAGGTCACTCTATTTTCCCATCAGGAAGAAGAATTAACCACAAGCTCAGCCTGCCCCCCAGAACCAGAAGAGGGCCTGAAGCAATCCTGCACTTTTGCGGCCAGCTCCCAGAAAAGCGACTGGAAAAATGGAGCTCAGGGCACTGCAATTCACAAACCTGAAGAGTTATAAATGATAACTCTCGTCCACAAATGTATTGAGGGAAGGCAACGAAGAGGCTTTGAAAGCAAGGCAGAATTGCAGGAAACAGATTTCAGGAGGTAGATTCGAATCGCCTTGAAAGCACATGAAAAGCGGCAAAACGTGGACAATGATGCCCTTGGCCAAAAAGGGCGTATGCGTTTTTTCCTAAATATATTCAGGAAAAAACGCATACGCCCTTTTTGGCCAACCAAGCCACCTGGAAAGGCAAATCAGCGCTCCAAAGAAGTCTCGCTTCCCAGCGGGCAAAAGGGCCATGCGGAAAAAAGAGTCCAAACCAGAAATGCAGGACCGGCCATGGAGAAATGGGAGCCTTGCTACGCTGATGAGCGGGATGTAAATTGCCAACAGCCACTCTGGAGAAGTGTACGGTGTGTCCTGAAACATCTAAAAAACACAGCTTGGAGAGCATAGGGCACTTCCACTCATGGGCGTATAAATTGGGAAAACTAAAAATCAGCAAGACACAGGCACCCCAAAGTTTAGGGCTGCTCTGTTGACAAGAACCCCCACTTCATTACACCTTAAATATCCTAGGAAAGAGAAAACTGGATAAAGAAGTTGTGGTCCTCATGTACAATGGAATAGCACTCAGCCATGAAATCAACGTCATAAGGCTAGTAGCAGCACAATGAGTGGATTTAGGTACGACGATTCTAAGTGAAATAAGTCACACAGAAAAAGACACTTATCATAAGATATCACATATAGAGGGAATGTAAAAACCGCTACACTTCAACTGAATTACAAAACAGAACAGAGTCACACGTCCAGAAAACACACTATGGCTGCTGACCGGGAAAGGTGAGGTGGGGTGATGCATAAAACAAGGGTTTCAAATTAGCTCCGATACCGTTCCATAAACCCAATATGTAGTAGACAAGACCTACTCCTTGCTCAGTGAACTGGACTCAACACCCCCTATTCACCGCAAAAGAATATATCTGACTAGTAAGAATCTTCAAACCTATGTATTGATATCTCTCTCTAAGTGAGTCAAGGGGGTGTAAAGCGTCATAAACACAGCCGTGAAAAGCAGCTAAACCCCATTATAAAAATAAATTACTTTTCAAAACCCGTGAAACACAGACAGTGAAAGAGAGAGAAATTCTTACAAAATTCGTTCAGGGGCTGTGATGCAAACTGGATTGACCATATATAGACCCACAGCTGATTGAGACATAAGGGTGGACACTCTTGGGGCTGAGAGCATTGGTGAGGTTCCGTGAGCCAAAACAGACCTTTTAAAGTAATACTGCATGGTACCCATCCCATGGGTCCCAAATCTCCAGGTTCAAGGGCATCTTCCTACGTCGAAAACATGCATGAGAAACCCAGAAGATGGTACACCGTGTGATCGGGAAAGGTTTCTTAAACGCACCTCATTTCTCATCTCCTTGTGCTCGGGTTCGCCATTCCAGCCGCTTTACTAGCCATCTCCCTCCTTGGAGAATCAGCACCTTTAACCTCCTGTTCCGTACAGGTTGCAATTTGTCCTGAGGATGAACGGGAAGAGGGGGAACCAATGAGAGACTAGCTTTAGGGGTTGGGACAGGCACAGGTCACTCTATTTTCCCATCAGGAAGAAGAATTAACCACAAGCTCAGCCTGCCCCCGAGAACCAGAAGAGGGCCTGAAGCAATCCTGCACTTTTGCGGCCAGCTCCCAGAAAAGCGACTGGAAAAATGGAGCTCAGGGGCACTGCAATTCACAAACCTGCAGAGTTATAAATGATAACTCTCGTCCACAAATATATTGAGGGAAGGCAACGAAGAGGCTTTGAAAGCAAGGCAGAATTGCAGGAAACAGATTTCAGGAGGTAGATTCGAATCGCCTTGAAAGCACATGAAAAGCGGCAAAACGTGGACAATGATGCCCTTGGCCAAAAAGGGCTTATGCGTTATTTTCCTGAATATATTGAGGAAAAAACGCATAAGCCCTTTTTGGCCAACCAAGCAACCTGGAAAGGCAAATCAGAGCTCCAAAGAAGTCTCGCCTCCCAGCGGGCAAAAGGGCCATGCGGAAAAAAGTGTCCAAACCAAAAATGCAGGACCGGCCATGGAGAAATGGGAGCCTTGCTACGCTGATGGGCGGGATGTAAATTGCCAACAGCCACTCTGGAGAAGTGTACGGTGTGTCCTGAAACATCTAAAAAACACAGCTTGGAGAGCATAGGGCACTTCCACTCATGGGCGTATAAATTGGGAAAACTAAAAATCAGCAAGACACAGGCACCCCAAAGTTTAGGGCTGCTCTGTTGACAAGAACCCCCACACCATTACACCTTAAATATCCTAGGAAAGAGAAAAGGGGATAAAGAAGTTGTGGTCCTCATGTACAATGGAATAGCACTCAGCCATGAAATCAACGTCATAAGGCTAGTAGCAGCACGATGAGTGGATTTAGGTACGACGATTCTAAGTGAAATAAGTCACACAGAAAAAGACACTTATCATAAGATATCACTTATAGAGGGAATGTAAAAACCGCTACAATTGAACTGAATTACAAAACAGAACAGAGTCACACGTTCAGAAAACACACTATGGCTGCTGAACGGGAAAGGTGAGGTGCGGTGATGCATAAAACAAGGGTTTCAAATTAGCTCAGATACCGTTCCATAAACCCAATATGTAGTAGACAAGACCTACTCCTTGCTCAGTGAACTGTCCTCAACACCCCCTATTCACCGCACAAGAATATATCTGACTATTAAGAATCTTCAAACCTATGTATTGATATCTCTCTGTAAGTGAGTCAAGGGGGTGTAAAGCGGCCTAAACACAGCCGTGAAAAGCAGCTAAACCCCATTATAAAAAGAAATTACTTTTCAAAACCCGTGAAACAAAGACAGTGAAAGAGAGAGAAATTCTTACAAAATTCGTTCAGGGGCTCTGATGCAACCTGGATTGACCATATCTAGACCCACAGCTGATTGAGACATAAGGGTGGACACTCTTGGGGCTGAGGTTTGGTGAGGTTGCGTGAGCCAACGCAGACCCTTTAAAGTAATACTGCATGGTACCCATCCCATGGGTCCCAAATCTCCAGGTTCAAGGGCATCTTCCTACGTCTAAAACATGCATGAGAAACCCAGAAGATGGTACACCGTGTGATCGGGAAAGGTTTCTAAAACGCACCTCATTTCTCATCTCCTTGTGCTCGGGTTCGCCATTCCAGCCGCTTTACTAGCCATCTCCCTCCTTGGAGAACCAGCACCTTTAACCTCCTGTTCCATACAGGTTGCAATTTGTCCTGAGGATGAACGGGAAGAGGGGGAACCAATGAGAGACTAGCTCTAGGGGTTGGGACAGGCACAGGTCACTCTATTTTCCCATCAGGAAGAAGAATTAACCACAAGCTCAGCCTGCCCCCCAGAACCAGAAGAGGGCCTGAAGCAATCCTGCACTTTTGCAGCCAGCTCCCAAAAAAGCGACTGGAAAAATGGAGCTCAGGGGCACTGCAATTCACAAACCTGCAGAATTATAAATGATAACTGTCGTCCACAAATATATTGAGGGAAGGCAACGAAGAGGCTTTGAAAGCAAGGCAGAATTGCAGGAAACAGATTTCAGGTGGTAGATTCGAATCGCATTGAAAGCACATGAAAAGCGGCAAAACGTGGACAATGATGCCCTTGGCCAAAAAGGGCGTATGCGTTTCTTCCTGAATATATTCAGGAAAAAACGCATACGCCCTTTTTGGCCAACCAAGCAACCTGGAAAGGCAAATCAGCGCTCCAAAGAAGTCTCGCTTCCCAGCGGGCAAAAGGGCCATGCGGAAAAAAGTGTCTAAACCAGAAATGCAGGACCGGCCATGGAGAAATGGGAGCCTTGCTACGCTGATGGGCGGGATGTAAATTGCCAACAGCCACTCTGGAGAAGTGTACGGTGTGTCCTGAAACATCTAAAAAACACAGCTTGGAGAGCATAGGGCACTTCCACTCATGGGCGTATAAACTGGGAAAAATAAAAATCAGCAAGACACAGGCACCCCAAAGTTTAGGGCTGCTCTGTTGACAAGAACCCCCACTTCATTACACCTTAAATATCCTAGGAAAGAGAAAACTGGATAAAGAAGTTGTGGTCCTCATGTACAATGGAATAGCACTCAGCCATGAAATCAACGTCATAAGGCTAGTAGCAGCAGGATGAGTGGATTTAGGTCCGACGATTCTAAGTGAAATAAGTCACACAGAAAAAGACACTTATCATAAGATATCACTTATAGAGGGAATGTAAAAACCGCTACACTTGAACTGAATTACAAAACAGAACAGAGTCACACGTCCAGAAAACACACTATGGCTGCTGAACGGGAAAGGTGAGGTGGGGTGATGCATAAAACAAGGATTTCAAATTAGTTCCGATACCGTTCCATAAACCCAATATGTAGTAGACAAGACCTACTACTTGCTCAGTGAACTGGACTCAACACCCCCTATTCACCGCACAAGAATATATCTGACTAGTAAGAATCTTCAAACCTATGTATTGATATCTCTCTGTAAGTGAGTCAAGGGGGTGTAAAGCGGCCTAAACACAGCCGTGAAAAGCAGCTAAACCCCATTATAAAAATAAATTACTTTTCAAAACCCGTGAAACAAAGACAGTGAAAGAGAGAGAAATTCTTACAAAATTCGTTCAGGGGCTCTGATGCAACCTGGATTGACCATATCTAGACCCACAGCTGATTGAGACATAAGGGTGGACACTCTTGGGGCTGAGAGGTTTGGTGAGGTTGCGTGAGCCAACGCAGACCCTTTAAAGTAATACTGCATGGTACCCATCCCATGGGTCCCAAATCTCCAGGTTCAAGGGCATCTTCCTACGTCGAAAACATGCATGAGAAACCCAGAAGATGGTACACCGTGTGATCGGGAAAGGTTTCTAAAACGCACCTCAATTCTCATCTCCTTGTGCTCGGGTGCGCCATTCCAGCCGCTTTACTAGCCATCTCCCTCCTTGGAGAATCAGCACCTTTAAGCTCCTGTTCCGTACAGGTTGCAATTTGTCCTGAGGATGAACGGGAAGAGGGGAAACCAATGAAAGACTAGCTCTAGGGGTTGGGACAGGCACAGGTCACTCTATTTTCCCATCAGGAAGAAGAATTAACCACAAGCTCAGCCTGCCCCCCAGAACCAGAAGAGGGCCTGAAGCAATCCTGCACTTTTGCGGCCAGCTCCCAGAAAAGCGACTGGAAAAATGGAGCTCAGGGCACTGCAATTCACAAACCTGAAGAGTTATAAATGATAACT
This sequence comes from Balaenoptera acutorostrata, assembly GCF_949987535.1. Lineage (NCBI taxonomy): Eukaryota > Metazoa > Chordata > Mammalia > Artiodactyla > Balaenopteridae > Balaenoptera > Balaenoptera acutorostrata. The sequence continues at coordinate 158,636 of NW_026645679.1, read as the reverse complement.
CTCGTCCACAAATGTATTGAGGGAAGGCAACGAAGAGGCTTTGAAAGCAAGGCAGAATTGCAGGAAACAGATTTCAGGAGGTAGATTCGAATCGCCTTGAAAGCACATGAAAAGCGGCAAAACGTGGACAATGATGCCCTTGGCCAAAAAGGGCGTATGCGTTTTTTCCTAAATATATTCAGGAAAAAACGCATACGCCCTTTTTGGCCAACCAAGCCACCTGGAAAGGCAAATCAGCGCTCCAAAGAAGTCTCGCTTCCCAGCGGGCAAAAGGGCCATGTGGAAAAAAGAGTCCAAACCAGAAATGCAGGACCGGCCATGGAGAAATGGGAGCCTTGCTACGCTGATGAGCGGGATGTAAATTGCCAACAGCCACTCTGGAGAAGTGTACGGTGTGTCCTGAAACATCTAAAAAACACAGCTTGGAGAGCATAGGGCACTTCCACTCATGGGCGTATAAATTGGGAAAACTAAAAATCAGCAAGACACAGGCACCCCAAAGTTTAGGGCTGCTCTGTTGACAAGAACCCCCACTTCATTACACCTTAAATATCCTAGGAAAGAGAAAACTGGATAAAGAAGTTGTGGTCCTCATGTACAATGGAATAGCACTCAGCCATGAAATCAACGTCATAAGGCTAGTAGCAGCACAATGAGTGGATTTAGGTACGACGATTCTAAGTGAAATAAGTCACACAGAAAAAGACACTTATCATAAGATATCACATATAGAGGGAATGTAAAAACCGCTACACTTCAACTGAATTACAAAACAGAACAGAGTCACACGTCCAGAAAACACACTATGGCTGCTGACCGGGAAAGGTGAGGTGGGGTGATGCATAAAACAAGGGTTTCAAATTAGCTCCGATACCGTTCCATAAACCCAATATGTAGTAGACAAGACCTACTCCTTGCTCAGTGAACTGGACTCAACACCCCCTATTCACCGCAAAAGAATATATCTGACTAGTAAGAATCTTCAAACCTATGTATTGATATCTCTCTCTAAGTGAGTCAAGGGGGTGTAAAGCGTCATAAACACAGCCGTGAAAAGCAGCTAAACCCCATTATAAAAATAAATTACTTTTCAAAACCCGTGAAACACAGACAGTGAAAGAGAGAGAAATTCTTACAAAATTCGTTCAGGGGCTGTGATGCAAACTGGATTGACCATATATAGACCCACAGCTGATTGAGACATAAGGGTGGACACTCTTGGGGCTGAGAGCATTGGTGAGGTTCCGTGAGCCAAAACAGACCTTTTAAAGTAATACTGCATGGTACCCATCCCATGGGTCCCAAATCTCCAGGTTCAAGGGCATCTTCCTACGTCGAAAACATGCATGAGAAACCCAGAAGATGGTACACCGTGTGATCGGGAAAGGTTTCTTAAACGCACCTCATTTCTCATCTCCTTGTGCTCGGGTTCGCCATTCCAGCCGCTTTACTAGCCATCTCCCTCCTTGGAGAATCAGCACCTTTAACCTCCTGTTCCGTACAGGTTGCAATTTGTCCTGAGGATGAACGGGAAGAGGGGGAACCAATGAGAGACTAGCTTTAGGGGTTGGGACAGGCACAGGTCACTCTATTTTCCCATCAGGAAGAAGAATTAACCACAAGCTCAGCCTGCCCCCGAGAACCAGAAGAGGGCCTGAAGCAATCCTGCACTTTTGCGGCCAGCTCCCAGAAAAGCGACTGGAAAAATGGAGCTCAGGGGCACTGCAATTCACAAACCTGCAGAGTTATAAATGATAACTCTCGTCCACAAATATATTGAGGGAAGGCAACGAAGAGGCTTTGAAAGCAAGGCAGAATTGCAGGAAACAGATTTCAGGAGGTAGATTCGAATCGCCTTGAAAGCACATGAAAAGCGGCAAAACGTGGACAATGATGCCCTTGGCCAAAAAGGGCTTATGCGTTATTTTCCTGAATATATTGAGGAAAAAACGCATAAGCCCTTTTTGGCCAACCAAGCAACCTGGAAATGCAAATCAGAGCTCCAAAGAAGTCTCGCCTCCCAGCGGGCAAAAGGGCCATGCGGAAAAAAGTGTCCAAACCAAAAATGCAGGACCGGCCATGGAGAAATGGGAGCCTTGCTACGCTGATGGGCGGGATGTAAATTGCCAACAGCCACTCTGGAGAAGTGTACGGTGTGTCCTGAAACATCTAAAAAACACAGCTTGGAGAGCATAGGGCACTTCCACTCATGGGCGTATAAATTGGGAAAACTAAAAATCAGCAAGACACAGGCACCCCAAAGTTTAGGGCTGCTCTGTTGACAAGAACCCCCACACCATTACACCTTAAATATCCTAGGAAAGAGAAAAGGGGATAAAGAAGTTGTGGTCCTCATGTACAATGGAATAGCACTCAGCCATGAAATCAACGTCATAAGGCTAGTAGCAGCACGATGAGTGGATTTAGGTACGACGATTCTAAGTGAAATAAGTCACACAGAAAAAGACACTTATCATAAGATATCACTTATAGAGGGAATGTAAAAACCGCTACAATTGAACTGAATTACAAAACAGAACAGAGTCACACGTTCAGAAAACACACTATGGCTGCTGAACGGGAAAGGTGAGGTGCGGTGATGCATAAAACAAGGGTTTCAAATTAGCTCAGATACCGTTCCATAAACCCAATATGTAGTAGACAAGACCTACTCCTTGCTCAGTGAACTGTCCTCAACACCCCCTATTCACCGCACAAGAATATATCTGACTATTAAGAATCTTCAAACCTATGTATTGATATCTCTCTGTAAGTGAGTCAAGGGGGTGTAAAGCGGCCTAAACACAGCCGTGAAAAGCAGCTAAACCCCATTATAAAAAGAAATTACTTTTCAAAACCCGTGAAACAAAGACAGTGAAAGAGAGAGAAATTCTTACAAAATTCGTTCAGGGGCTCTGATGCAACCTGGATTGACCATATCTAGACCCACAGCTGATTGAGACATAAGGGTGGACACTCTTGGGGCTGAGGTTTGGTGAGGTTGCGTGAGCCAACGCAGACCCTTTAAAGTAATACTGCATGGTACCCATCCCATGGGTCCCAAATCTCCAGGTTCAAGGGCATCTTCCTACGTCTAAAACATGCATGAGAAACCCAGAAGATGGTACACCGTGTGATCGGGAAAGGTTTCTAAAACGCACCTCATTTCTCATCTCCTTGTGCTCGGGTTCGCCATTCCAGCCACTTTACTAGCCATCTCCCTCCTTGGAGAACCAGCACCTTTAACCTCCTGTTCCATACAGGTTGCAATTTGTCCTGAGGATGAACGGGAAGAGGGGGAACCAATGAGAGACTAGCTCTAGGGGTTGGGACAGGCACAGGTCACTCTATTTTCCCATCAGGAAGAAGAATTAACCACAAGCTCAGCCTGCCCCCCAGAACCAGAAGAGGGCCTGAAGCAATCCTGCACTTTTGCAGCCAGCTCCCAAAAAAGCGACTGGAAAAATGGAGCTCAGGGGCACTGCAATTCACAAACCTGCAGAATTATAAATGATAACTGTCGTCCACAAATATATTGAGGGAAGGCAACGAAGAGGCTTTGAAAGCAAGGCAGAATTGCAGGAAACAGATTTCAGGTGGTAGATTCGAATCGCATTGAAAGCACATGAAAAGCGGCAAAACGTGGACAATGATGCCCTTGGCCAAAAAGGGCGTATGCGTTTCTTCCTGAATATATTCAGGAAAAAACGCATACGCCCTTTTTGGCCAACCAAGCAACCTGGAAAGGCAAATCAGCGCTCCAAAGAAGTCTCGCTTCCCAGCGGGCAAAAGGGCCATGCGGAAAAAAGTGTCTAAACCAGAAATGCAGGACCGGCCATGGAGAAATGGGAGCCTTGCTACGCTGATGGGCGGGATGTAAATTGCCAACAGCCACTCTGGAGAAGTGTACGGTGTGTCCTGAAACATCTAAAAAACACAGCTTGGAGAGCATAGGGCACTTCCACTCATGGGCGTATAAACTGGGAAAAATAAAAATCAGCAAGACACAGGCACCCCAAAGTTTAGGGCTGCTCTGTTGACAAGAACCCCCACTTCATTACACCTTAAATATCCTAGGAAAGAGAAAACTGGATAAAGAAGTTGTGGTCCTCATGTACAATGGAATAGCACTCAGCCATGAAATCAACGTCATAAGGCTAGTAGCAGCACAATGAGTGGATTTAGGTACGACGATTCTAAGTGAAATAAGTCACACAGAAAAAGACACTTATCATAAGATATCACATATAGAGGGAATGTAAAAACCGCTACACTTCAACTGAATTACAAAACAGAACAGAGTCACACGTCCAGAAAACACACTATGGCTGCTGACCGGGAAAGGTGAGGTGGGGTGATGCATAAAACAAGGGTTTCAAATTAGCTCCGATACCGTTCCATAAACCCAATATGTAGTAGACAAGACCTACTCCTTGCTCAGTGAGCTGGACTCAACACCCCCTATTCACCACAAAAGAATATATCTGACTAGTAAGAATCTTCAAACCTATGTATTGATATCTCTCTGTAAGTGAGTCAAGGGGGTGTAAAGCGTCATAAACACAGCCGTGAAAAGCAGCTAAACCCCATTATAAAAATAAATTACTTTTCAAAACCCGTGAAACAAAGACAGTGAAAGAGAGAGAAATTCTTACAAAATTCGTTCAGGGGCTGTGATGCAAACTGGATTGACCATATATAGACCCACAGCTGATTGAGACATAAGGGTGGACACTCTTGGGGCTGAGAGGATTGGTGAGGTTCCGTGAGCCAAAACAGACCTTTTAAAGTAATACTGCATGGTACCCATCCCATGGGTCCCAAATCTCCAGGTTCAAGGGCATCTTCCTACGTCTAAAACATGCATGAGAAACCCAGAAGATGGTACACCGTGTGATCGGGAAAGGTTTCTAAAACGCACCTCATTTCTCATCTCCTTGTGCTCGGGTTCGCCATTCCAGCCGCTTTACTAGCCATCTCCCTCCTTGGAGAATCAGCACCTTTAACCTCCTGTTCCGTACAGGTTGCAATTTGTCCTGAGGATGAACGGGAAGAGGGGGAACCAATGAGAGACTAGCTCTAGGGGTTGGGACAGGCACAGGTCACTCTATTTTCCCATCAGGAAGAAGAATTAACCACAAGCTCAGCCTGCCCCCCAGAACCAGAAGAGGGCCTGAAGCAATCCTGCACTTTTGTGGCCAGCTCCCAGAAAAGCGACTGGAAATATGGAGCTCAGGGTCACTGCAATTCACAAACCTGCAGAGTTATAAATGATAACTCTCGTCCACAAATATATTGAGCGAAGGCAACGAAGAGGCTTTGAAAGCAAGGCAGAATTGCAGGAAACAGATTTCAGGAGGTAGATACGAATCGCCTTGAAAGCACATGAAAAGCGGCAAAAGGTGGACAATGATGCCCTTGGCCAAAAAGGGCGTTTGCGTTTTTTCCTAAATATATTCAGGAAAAAACGCATACAAACTTTTTGGCCAACCAAGCAACCTGGAAAGCAAATCAGCGCTCTGAAGAAATCTCGCTTCCCAGCGGGCAAAAGGGCAATGCGGAAAAAAGTGTCCAAACCAGAAATGCAGGACCGGCCATGGAGAAATGGGAGCCTTGCTACGCTGATGGGCGGGATGTAAATTGCCAACAGCCACTCTGGAGAAGTGTACGGTGTGTCCTGAAACATCTAAAAAACACAGCTTGGAGAGCATAGGGCACTTCCACTCATGGGCGTATAAATTGGGAAAACTAAAAATCAGCAAGACACAGGCACCCCAAAGTTTAGGGCTGCTCTGTTGACAAGAACCCCCACTTCATTACACCTTAAATATCCTAGGAAAGAGAAAAGTGGATAACGAAGTTGTGGTCCTCATGTACAATGGAATATCACTCAGCCATGAAATCCACGTCATAAGGCTAGTAGCAGCACGATGAGTGGATTTAGGTACGACGATTCTAAGTGAAATAAGTCACACAGAAAAAGACACTTATCATAAGATATCACTTATAGAGGGAATGTAAAAACCGCTACACTTGAACTAAATTACAAAACAGAACAGAGTCACACGTTCAGAAAATACACTATGGCTGAAGAACGGGAAAGGTGAGGTGGGGTGATGCATAAAACAAGGGTTTCAAATTAGCTCCGATACCGTTCCATAAACCCAATATGTAGTAGACAAGACCTACTCCTTGCTCAGTGAGCTGGACTCAACACCCCCTATTCACCACAAAAGAATATATCTGACTAGTAAGAATCTTCAAACCTATGTATTGATATCTCTCTGTAAGTGAGTCAAGGGGGTGTAAATCGGCCTAAACACAGCCGTGAAAAGCAGCTAAACCCCATTATAAAAATAAATTACTTTTCAAAACCCGTGAAACAAAGACAGTGAAAGAGAGAGAAATTCTTACCAAATTCGTTCAGGGGCTGTGATGCAACCTGGATTGACCATATCTAGACCCACAGCTGATTGAGACATAAGGGTGGACACTCTTGGGGCTGAGAGTTTTGGTGAGGTTGCGTGAGCCAATGTAGACCCTTTAAAGTAATACTGCATGGTACCCATCCCATTGGTCCCAAATCTCCAGGTTCAAGGGCATCTTCCTACGTCGAAAACATGCATGAGAAACCCAGAAGATGGTACACCGTGTGATAGGGAAAGTTTCTAAAACACACCTCATTTCTCATCTCCTTGTGCTCGGGTTCGCCATTCCAGCCGCTTTACTAGCCATCTCCCTCCTTGGAGAATCAGCACCTTTAACCTCCTGTTCCGTACAGGTTGCAATTTGTCCTGAGGATGAACGGGAAGAGGGGGAACCAATGAGAGACTAGCTCTAGGGGCTGGGACAGGCACAGGTCACTCTATTTTCCCATCAGGAAGAAGAATTAACCACAAGCTCAGCCTGCCCCCCAGAACCAGAAGAGGGCCTGAAGCAATCCTGCACTTTTGCGGCCAGCTCCCAGAAAAGCGACTGGAAAAATGGAGCTCAGGGGCACTGCAATTCACAAACCTGCAGAGTTATAAATGATAACTCTCGTCCACAAATATATTGAGGGAAGGCAACGAAGAGGCTTTGAAAGCAAGGCAGAATTGCAGGAAACAGATTTCAGGAGGTAGATTCGAATCGCCTTGAAAGCACATGAAAAGCGGCAAAACGTGGACAATGATGCCCTTGGCCAAAAAGGGCTTATGCGTTTTTTTCCTGAATATATTGAGGAAAAAAAGCATAAGCCCTTTTTGGCCAACCAAGCCACCTGGAAAGGCAAATCAGCGCTCCAAAGAAGTCTCGCTTCCCAGCGGGCAAAAGGGCCATGCGGAAAAAAGTGTCCAAACCAGAAATGCAGGACCGGCCATGGAGAAATGGGAGCCTTGCTACGCTGATGGGCGGGATGTAAATTGCCAACAGCCACTCTGGAGAAGTGTACGGTGTGTCCTGAAACATCTAAAAAACGCAGCTTGGAGAGCATAGGGCACTTCCCCTCATGGGCGTATAAATTGGGAAAACTAAAAATCAGCAAGACACAGGCACCCCAAAGGTTAGGGCTGCTCTGTTGACAAGAACCCCCACTTCATTACACCTTAAATATCCTAGGAAAGAGAAAAGTGGATAACGAAGTTGTGGTCCTCATGTACAATGGAATATCACTCAGCCATGAAATCCACGTCATAAGGCTAGTAGCAGCACGATGAGTGGATTTAGGTACGACGATTCTAAGTGAAATAAGTCACACAGAAAAAGACACTTATCATAAGATATCACTTATAGAGGGAATGTAAAAACCGCTACACTTGAACTAAATTACAAAACAGAACAGAGTCACACGTTCAGAAAACACACTATGGCTGCTGAACGGGAAAGGTGAGGTGGGGTGATGCATAAAACAAGGGTTTCAAATTAGCTCAGTTTCCGTTCCATAAACCCAATATGTAGTAGACAAGACCTACTCCTTGCTCAGTGAACTGGCCTCAACACCCCCTATTCACCGCACAAGAATATATCTGACTAGTAAGAATCTTCAAACCTATGTATTGATATCTCTCTGTAAGTGAGTCAAGGGGGTGTAAAGCGGCCTAAACACAGCCGTGAAAAGCAGCTAAACCCCATTATAAAAATAAATTACTTTTCAAAACCCGTGAAACAAAGACAGTGAAAGAGAGAGAAATTCTTACAAAATTCGTTCAGGGGCTGTGATGCAACCTGGATTGACCATATCTAGACCCACAGCTGATTGAGACATAAGGGTGGACACTCTTGGGGCTGAGGTTTGGTGAGGTTCCGTGAGCCAACGCAGATGCTTTAAAGTAATACTGCATGGTACCCATGCCATGGGTCCCAAATCTCCAGGTTCAAGGGCATCTTCCTACGTCGAAAACATGCATGAGAAACCCAGAAGATGGTACACCGTGTGATCGGGAAAGGTTTCTAAAACGCACCTCATTTCTCATCTCCTTGTGCTCGGGTTCGCCATTCCAGCCACTTTACTAGCCATCTCCCTCCTTGGAGAATCAGCACCTTTAACCTCCTGTTCCGAACAGGTTGCAATTTGTCCTGAGGATGAACGGGAAGAGGGGGAACCAATGAGAGACTAGCTCTAGGGGTTGGGACAGGCACAGGTCACTCTATTTTCCCATCAGGAAGAAGAATTAACCACAAGCTCAGCCTGCCCCCCAGAACCAGAAGAGGGCCTGAAGCAATCCTGCACTTTTGTGGCCAGCTCCCAGAAAAGCGACTGGAAATATGGAGCTCAGGGTCACTGCAATTCACAAACCTGCAGAGTTATAAATGATAACTCTCGTCCACAAATATATTGAGCGAAGGCAACGAAGAGGCTTTGAAAGCAAGGCAGAATTGCAGGAAACAGATTTCAGGAGGTAGATACGAATCGCCTTGAAAGCACATGAAAAGCGGCAAAAGGTGGACAATGATGCCCTTGGCCAAAAAGGGCGTTTGCGTTTTTTCCTAAATATATTCAGGAAAAAACGCATACAAACTTTTTGGCCAACCAAGCAACCTGGAAAGCAAATCAGCGCTCTGAAGAAATCTCGCTTCCCAGCGGGCAAAAGGGCAATGCGGAAAAAAGTGTCCAAACCAGAAATGCAGGACCGGCCATGGAGAAATGGGAGCCTTGCTACGCTGATGGGCGGGATGTAAATTGCCAACAGCCACTCTGGAGAAGTGTACGGTGTGTCCTGAAACATCTAAAAAACACAGCTTGGAGAGCATAGGGCACTTCCACTCATGGGCGTATAAATTGGGAAAACTAAAAATCAGCAAGACACAGGCACCCCAAAGTTTAGGGCTGCTCTGTTGACAAGAACCCCCACTTCATTACACCTTAAATATCCTAGGAAAGAGAAAAGTGGATAACGAAGTTGTGGTCCTCATGTACAATGGAATATCACTCAGCCATGAAATCCACGTCATAAGGCTAGTAGCAGCACGATGAGTGGATTTAGGTACGACGATTCTAAGTGAAATAAGTCACACAGAAATAGACACTTATCATAAGATATCACTTATAGAGGGAATGTAAAAACCGCTACACTTGAACTAAATTACAAAACAGAACAGAGTCACACGTTCAGAAAATACACTATGGCTGAAGAACGGGAAAGGTGAGGTGGGGTGATGCATAAAACAAGGGTTTCAAATTAGCTCAGTTTCCGTTCCATAAACCCAATATGTAGTAGAGAAGACCTACTCCTTGCTCAGTGAACTGGCCTCAACACCCCCTATTCACCGCACAAGAATATATCTGACTAGTAAGAATCTTCAAACCTATGTATTGATATCTCTCTGTAAGTGAGTCAAGGGGGTGTAAAGCGGCCTAAACACACCCGTGAAAAGCAGCTAAACCCCATTATAAAAATAAATTACTTTTCAAAACCCGTGAAACAAAGACAGTGAAAGAGAGAGAAATTCTTACAAAATTCGTTCAGGGGCTGTGATGCAACCTGGATTGACCATATCTAGACCCACAGCTGATTGAGACCTAAGGGTGGACACTCTTGGGGCTGAGGTTTGGTGAGGTTCCGTGAGCCAACGCAGATGCTTTAAAGTAATACTGCATGGTACCCATCACATGGGTCCCAAATCTCCAGGTTCAAGGGCATCTTCCTACGTCGAAAACATGCATGAGAAACCCAGAAGATGGTACACCGTGTGATCGGGAAAGGTTTCTAAAACGCACCTCATTTCTCATCTCCTTGTGCTCGGGTTCGCCATTCCAGCCACTTTACTAGCCATCTCCCTCCTTGGAGAATCAGCACCTTTAACCTCCTGTTCCGAACAGGTTGCAATTTGTCCTGAGGATGAACGGGAAGAGGGGGAACCAATGAGAGACTAGCTCTAGGGTTTGGGACAGGCACATGTCACTCTATTTTCCCATCAGGAAGAAGAATTAACCACAAGCTCAGCCTGCCCCCCAGAACCAGAAGAGGGCCTGAAGCAATCCTGCACTTTTGCGGCCAGCTCCCAGAAAAGCGACTGGAAAAATGGAGCTCAGGGGCACTGCAATTCACAAACCTGCAGAGTTATAAATGATAACTCTCGTCCACAAATATATTGAGCGAAGGCAACGAAGAGGCTTTGAAAGCAAGGCAGAATTGCAGGAAACAGATTTCAGGAGTTAGATTCGAATCGCCTTGAAGGCACATGAAAAGCGGCAAAAGGTGGACAATGATGCCCTTGGCCAAAAAGGGCGTTTGCGTTTTTTCCTAAATATATTCAGGAAAAAACGCATACAAACTTTTTGGCCAACCAAGCAACCTGGAAAGGCAAATCAGCGCTCTGAAGAAATCTCGCTTCCCAGCGGGCAAAAGGGCAATGCGGAAAAAAGTGTCCAAACCAGAAATGCAGGACCGGCCATGGAGAAATGGGAGCCTTGCTACGCTGATGGGCGGGATGTAAATTGCCAACAGCCACTCTGGAGAAGTGTACGGTGTGTCCTGAAACATCTAAAAAACACAGCTTAGAGAGCATAGGGCACTTCCACTCATGGGCGTATAAATTGGGAAAACTAAAAATCAGCAAGACACAGGCACCCCAAAGTTTAGGGCTGCTCTGTTGACAAGAACCCCCACTTCATTACACCTTAAATATCCTAGGAAAGAGAAAAGTGGATAACGAAGTTGTGGTCCTCATGTACAATGGAATATCACTCAGCCATGAAATCCACGTCATAAGGCTAGTAGCAGCACGATGAGTGGATTTAGGTACGACGATTCTAAGTGAAATAAGTCACACAGAAAAAGACACTTATCATAAGATATCACTTACAGGGAATGTAAAAACCGCTACACTTGAACTAAATTACAAAACAGAACAGAGTCACACGTTCAGAAAACACACTATGGCTGCTGAACGGGAAAGGTGAGGTGGGGTGATGCATAAAACAAGGATTTCAAATTAGCTCAGATACCGTTCCATAAACCCAATATGTAGTAGACAAGACCTACTCCTTGCTCAGTGAACTGGCCTCAACACCCCCTATTCACCGCACAAAATATATCTGACTAGTAAGAATCTTCAAACCTATGTATTGATATCTCTCTGTAAGTGAGTCAAGGGGGTGTAAAGCGGCCTAAACACAGCCGTTGAAAGCAGCTAAACCCCATTATAAAAATAAATTACTTTTCAAAACCCGTGAAACAAAGACAGTGAAAGAGAGAGAAATTCTTACAAAATTCGTTCAGGGGCTGTGATGCAACCTGGATTGACCATATCTAGACCCACAGCTGATTGAGACATAAGCGTGGACACTCTTGGGGCTGAGGTTTGGTGAGGTTCCGTGAGCCAACGCAGATGCTTTAAAGTAATACTGCATGGTACCCATCCCATGGGTCCCAAATCTCCAGGTTCAAGGGCATCTTCCTACGTCGAAAACATGCATGAGAAACCCAGAAGATGGTACACCGTGTGATCGGGAAAGGTTTCTAAAACGCACCTCATTTCTCATCTCCTTGTGCTCGGGTTCGCCATTCCAGCCACTTTACTAGCCATCTCCCTCCTTGGAGAATCAGCACCTTTAACCTCCTGTTCCGAACAGGTTGCAATTTGTCCTGAGGATGAACGGGAAGAGGGGGAACCAATGAGAGACTAGCTCTAGGGGTTGGGACAGGCACATGTCACTCTATTTTCCCATCAGGAAGAAGAATTAACCACAAGCTCAGCCTGCCCCCCAGAACCAGAAGAGGGCCTGAAGCAATCCTGCACTTTTGCGGCCAGCTCCCAGAAAAGCGACTGGAAAAATGGAGCTCAGGGGCACTGCAATTCACAAACCTGCAGAGTTATAAATGATAACTCTCGTCCACAAATATATTGAGCGAAGGCAACGAAGAGGCTTTGAAAGCAAGGCAGAATTGCAGGAAACAGATTTCAGGAGGTAGATTCGAATCGCCTTGAAGGCACATGAAAAGCGGCAAAAGGTGGACAATGATGCCCTTGGCCAAAAAGGGCGTATGCGTTTCTTCCTGAATATATTCAGGAAAAAACGCATACGCCCTTTTTGGCCAACCAAGCAACCTGGAAAGGCAAATCAGCGCTCCAAAGAAGTCTCGCTTCCCAGCGGGCAAAAGGGCCATGCGGAAAAAAGTGTCTAAACCAGAAATGCAGGACCGGCCATGGAGAAATGGGAGCCTTGCTACGCTGATGGGCGGGATGTAAATTGCCAACAGCCACTCTGGAGAAGTGTACGGTGTGTCCTGAAACATCTAAAAAACACAGCTTGGAGAGCATAGGGCACTTCCACTCATGGGCGTATAAACTGGGAAAAATAAAAATCAGCAAGACACAGGCACCCCAAAGTTTAGGGCTGCTCTGTTGACAAGAACCCCCACTTCATTACACCTTAAATATCCTAGGAAAGAGAAAACTGGATAAAGAAGTTGTGGTCCTCATGTACAATGGAATAGCACTCAGCCATGAAATCAACGTCATAAGGCTAGTAGCAGCACAATGAGTGGATTTAGGTACGACGATTCTAAGTGAAATAAGTCACACAGAAAAAGACACTTATCATAAGATATCACATATAGAGGGAATGTAAAAACCGCTACACTTCAACTGAATTACAAAACAGAACAGAGTCACACGTCCAGAAAACACACTATGGCTGCTGACCGGGAAAGGTGAGGTGGGGTGATGCATAAAACAAGGGTTTCAAATTAGCTCCGATACCGTTCCATAAACCCAATATGTAGTAGACAAGACCTACTCCTTGCTCAGTGAACTGGACTCAACACCCCCTATTCACCGCAAAAGAATATATCTGACTAGTAAGAATCTTCAAACCTATGTATTGATATCTCTCTGTAAGTGAGTCAAGGGGGTGTAAAGCGTCATAAACACAGCCGTGAAAAGCAGCTAAACCCCATTATAAAAATAAATTACTTTTCAAAACCCGTGAAACAAAGACAGTGAAAGAGAGAGAAATTCTTACAAAATTCGTTCAGGGGCTGTGATGCAAACTGGATTGACCATATATAGACCCACAGCTGATTGAGACATAAGGGTGGACACTCTTGGGGCTGAGAGGATTGGTGAGGTTCCGTGAGCCAAAACAGACCTTTTAAAGTAATCCTGCATGGTACCCATCCCATGGGTCCCAAATCTCCAGGTTCAAGGGCATCTTCCTACGTCTAAAACATGCATGAGAAACCCAGAAGATGGTACACCGTGTGATCGGGAAAGGTTTCTAAAACGCACCTCATTTCTCATCTCCTTGTGCTCGGGTTCGCCATTCCAGCCGCTTTACTAGCCATCTCCCTCCTTGGAGAATCAGCACCTTTAACCTCCTGTTCCGTACAGGTTGCAATTTGTCCTGAGGATGAACGGGAAGAGGGGGAACCAATGAGAGACTAGCTCTAGGGGTTGGGACAGGCACAGGTCACTCTATTTTCCCATCAGGAAGAAGAATTAACCACAAGCTCAGCCTGCCCCCCAGAACCAGAAGAGGGCCTGAAGCAATCCTGCACTTTTCCGACCAGCTCCCAAAAAAGCGAGTTGAAAAATGGAGCTCAGGGGCACTGCAATTCACAAATCTGCTGAGTTATAAATGATAACTCTCGTCCACAAATATATTGAGGGAAGGCAACGAAGAGGCTTTGAAAGCAAGGCAGAATTGCAGGAAACAGATTTCAGGAGGTAGATTCGAATCGCCTTGAAAGCACATGAAAAGCGGCAAAACGTGGACAATGATGCCCTTGGCCAAAAAGGGCTTATGCGTTTTTTTCCTGAATATATTCAGGAAAAAACGCATAAGCCCTTTTTGGCCAACCAAGCAACCTGGAAAGGCAAATCAGAGCTCCAAAAAGTCTCGCCTCCCAGCGGGCAAAAGGGCCATGCGGAAAAAAGTGTCCAAACCAGAAATGCAGGACCGGCCATGGAGAAATGGGAGCCTTGCTACGCTGATGGGCAGGATGTAAATTGCCAACAGCCACTCTGGAGAAGTGTACGGTGTGTCCTGAAACATCTTAAAAACACAGCTTGGAGAGCATAGGGCACTTCCACTCATGGGCGTATAAATTGGGAAAACTAAAAATCAGCAAGACAGAGGCACCCCAAAATTTAGGGCTGCTCTGTTGACAAGCACCCCCACATCATTACACCTTAAATATCCTAGGAAAGAGAAAAGGGGATAAAGAAGTTGTGGTCCTCATGTACAATGGAATAGCACTCAGCCATGAAATCAACGTCATAAGGCTAGTAGCAGCACGATGAGTGGATTTAGGTACGACGATTCTAAGTGAAATAAGTCACACAGAAAAAGACACTTATCATAAGATATCACTTATAGAGGGAATGTAAAAACCGCTACAATTGAACTGAATTACAAAACAGAACAGAGTCACACGTTCAGAAAACACACTATGGCTGCTGAACGGGAAAGGTGAGGTGGGGTGATGCATAAAACAAGGGTTTCAAATTAGCTCAGATACCGTTCCATAAACCCAATATGTAGTAGACAAGACCTACTCCTTGCTCAGTGAACTGTCCTCAACACCCCCTATTCACCGCACAAGAATATATCTGACTAGTAAGAATCTTCAAACCTATGTATTGATATCTCTCTGTAAGTGAGTCAAGGGGGTGTAAATCGGCCTAAACACAGCCGTGAAAAGCAGCTAAACCCCATTATAAAAATAAATTACTTTTCAAAACCCGTGAAACAAAGACAGTGAAAGAGAGAGAAATTCTTACCAAATTCGTTCAGGGGCTGTGATGCAACCTGGATTGACCATATCTAGACCCACAGCTGATTGAGACATAAGGGTGGACACTCTTGGGGCTGAGAGTTTTGGTGAGGTTGCGTGAGCCAATGTAGACCCTTTAAAGTAATACTGCATGGTACCCATCCCATTGGTCCCAAATCTCCAGGTTCAAGGGCATCTTCCTACGTCGAAAACATGCATGAGAAACCCAGAAGATGGTACACCGTGTGATAGGGAAAGTTTCTAAAACACACCTCATTTCTCATCTCCTTGTGCTCGGGTTCGCCATTCCAGCCGCTTTACTAGCCATCTCCCTCCTTGGAGAATCAGCACCTTTAACCTCCTGTTCCGTACAGGTTGCAATTTGTCCTGAGGATGAACGGGAAGAGGGGGAACCAATGAGAGACTAGCTCTAGGGGCTGGGACAGGCACAGGTCACTCTATTTTCCCATCAGGAAGAAGAATTAACCACAAGCTCAGCCTGCCCCCCAGAACCAGAAGAGGGCCTGAAGCAATCCTGCACTTTTGCGGCCAGCTCCCAGAAAAGCGACTGGAAAAATGGAGCTCAGGGGCACTGCAATTCACAAACCTGCAGAGTTATAAATGATAACTCTCGTCCACAAATATATTGAGGGAAGGCAACGAAGAGGCTTTGAAAGCAAGGCAGAATTGCAGGAAACAGATTTCAGGAGGTAGATTCGAATCGCCTTGAAAGCACATGAAAAGCGGCAAAACGTGGACAATGATGCCCTTGGCCAAAAAGGGCTTATGCGTTTTTTTCCTGAATATATTGAGGAAAAAAAGCATAAGCCCTTTTTGGCCAACCAAGCCACCTGGAAAGGCAAATCAGCGCTCCAAAGAAGTCTCGCTTCCCAGCGGGCAAAAGGGCCATGCGGAAAAAAGTGTCCAAACCAGAAATGCAGGACCGGCCATGGAGAAATGGGAGCCTTGCTACGCTGATGGGCGGGATGTAAATTGCCAACAGCCACTCTGGAGAAGTGTACGGTGTGTCCTGAAACATCTAAAAAACGCAGCTTGGAGAGCATAGGGCACTTCCCCTCATGGGCGTATAAATTGGGAAAACTAAAAATCAGCAAGACACAGGCACCCCAAAGGTTAGGGCTGCTCTGTTGACAAGAACCCCCACTTCATTACACCTTAAATATCCTAGGAAAGAGAAAAGTGGATAACGAAGTTGTGGTCCTCATGTACAATGGAATATCACTCAGCCATGAAATCCACGTCATAAGGCTAGTAGCAGCACGATGAGTGGATTTAGGTACGACGATTCTAAGTGAAATAAGTCACACAGAAAAAGACACTTATCATAAGATATCACTTATAGAGGGAATGTAAAAACCGCTACACTTGAACTAAATTACAAAACAGAACAGAGTCACACGTTCAGAAAACACACTATGGCTGCTGAACGGGAAAGGTGAGGTGGGGTGATGCATAAAACAAGGGTTTCAAATTAGCTCAGTTTCCGTTCCATAAACCCAATATGTAGTAGACAAGACCTACTCCTTGCTCAGTGAACTGGCCTCAACACCCCCTATTCACCGCACAAGAATATATCTGACTAGTAAGAATCTTCAAACCTATGTATTGATATCTCTCTGTAAGTGAGTCAAGGGGGTGTAAAGCGGCCTAAACACAGCCGTGAAAAGCAGCTAAACCCCATTATAAAAATAAATTACTTTTCAAAACCCGTGAAACAAAGACAGTGAAAGAGAGAGAAATTCTTACAAAATTCGTTCAGGGGCTGTGATGCAACCTGGATTGACCATATCTAGACCCACAGCTGATTGAGACATAAGGGTGGACACTCTTGGGGCTGAGGTTTGGTGAGGTTCCGTGAGCCAACGCAGATGCTTTAAAGTAATACTGCATGGTACCCATGCCATGGGTCCCAAATCTCCAGGTTCAAGGGCATCTTCCTACGTCGAAAACATGCATGAGAAACCCAGAAGATGGTACACCGTGTGATCGGGAAAGGTTTCTAAAACGCACCTCATTTCTCATCTCCTTGTGCTCGGGTTCGCCATTCCAGCCGCTTTACTAGCCATCTCCCTCCTTGGAGAATCAGCACCTTTAACCTCCTGTTCCGAACAGATTGCAATTTTTCCGGAGGATGAACGGGAAGAGGGGGAACCAATGAGAGACTAGCTCTAGGGGTTGGGACAGGCACAGGTCACTCTATTTTCCCATCAGGAAGAAGAATTAACCACAAGCTCAGCCTGCCCCCCAGAACCAGAAGAGGGCCTGAAGCAATCCTGCACTTTTGTGGCCAGCTCCCAGAAAAGCGACTGGAAATATGGAGCTCAGGGTCACTGCAATTCACAAACCTGCAGAGTTATAAATGATAACTCTCGTCCACAAATATATTGAGCGAAGGCAACGAAGAGGCTTTGAAAGCAAGGCAGAATTGCAGGAAACAGATTTCAGGAGGTAGATACGAATCGCCTTGAAAGCACATGAAAAGCGGCAAAAGGTGGACAATGATGCCCTTGGCCAAAAAGGGCGTTTGCGTTTTTTCCTAAATATATTCAGGAAAAAACGCATACAAACTTTTTGGCCAACCAAGCAACCTGGAAAGGCAAATCAGCGCTCTGAAGAAATCTCGCTTCCCAGCGGGCAAAAGGGCAATGCGGAAAAAAGTGTCCAAACCAGAAATGCAGGACCGGCCATGGAGAAATGGGAGCCTTGCTACGCTGATGGGCGGGATGTAAATTGCCAACAGCCACTCTGGAGAAGTGTACGGTGTGTCCTGAAACATCTAAAAAACACAGCTTGGAGAGCATAGGGCACTTCCACTCATGGGCGTATAAATTGGGAAAACTAAAAATCAGCAAGACACAGGCACCCCAAAGTTTAGGGCTGCTCTGTTGACAAGAACCCCCACTTCATTACACCTTAAATATCCTAGGAAAGAGAAAAGTGGATAACGAAGTTGTGGTCCTCATGTACAATGGAATATCACTCAGCCATGAAATCCACGTCATAAGGCTAGTAGCAGCACGATGAGTGGATTTAGGTACGACGATTCTAAGTGAAATAAGTCACACAGAAAAAGACACTTATCATAAGATATCACTTATAGAGGGAATGTAAAAACCGCTACACTTGAACTAAATTACAAAACAGAACAGAGTCACACGTTCAGAAAATACACTATGGCTGAAGAACGGGAAAGGTGAGGTGGGGTGATGCATAAAACAAGGGTTTCAAATTAGCTCAGTTTCCGTTCCATAAACCCAATATGTAGTAGAGAAGACCTACTCCTTGCTCAGTGAACTGGCCTCAACACCCCCTATTCACCGCACAAGAATATATCTGACTAGTAAGAATCTTCAAACCTATGTATTGATATCTCTCTGTAAGTGAGTCAAGGGGGTGTAAAGCGGCCTAAACACACCCGTGAAAAGCAGCTAAAACCCATTATAAAAATAAATTACTTTTCAAAACCCGTGAAACAAAGACAGTGAAAGAGAGAGAAATTCTTACAAAATTCGTTCAGGGGCTGTGATGCAACCTGGATTGACCATATCTAGACCCACAGCTGATTGAGACCTAAGGGTGGACACTCTTGGGGCTGAGGTTTGGTGAGGTTCCGTGAGCCAACGCAGATGCTTTAAAGTAATACTGCATGGTACCCATCACATGGGTCCCAAATCTCCAGGTTCAAGGGCATCTTCCTACGTCGAAAACATGCATGAGAAACCCAGAAGATGGTACACCGTGTGATCGGGAAAGGTTTCTAAAACGCACCTCATTTCTCATCTCCTTGTGCTCGGGTTCGCCATTCCAACAACTTTACTAGCCATCTCCCTCCTTGGAGAATCAGCACCTTTAACCTCCTGTTCCGAACAGGTTGCAATTTGTCCTGAGGATGAACGGGAAGAGGGGGAACCAATGAGAGACTAGCTCTAGGGGTTGGGACAGGCACAGGTCACTCTATTTTCCCATCAGGAAGAAGAATTAACCACAAGCTCAGCCTGCCCCCCAGAACCAGAAGAGGGCCTGAAGCAATCCTGCACTTTTGTGGCCAGCTCCCAGAAAAGCGACTGGAAATATGGAGCTCAGGGTCACTGCAATTCACAAACCTGCAGAGTTATAAATGATAACTCTCGTCCACAAATATATTGAGCGAAGGCAACGAAGAGGCTTTGAAAGCAAGGCAGAATTGCAGGAAACAGATTTCAGGAGGTAGATACGAATCGCCTTGAAAGCACATGAAAAGCGGCAAAAGGTGGACAATGATGCCCTTGGCCAAAAAGGGCGTTTGCGTTTTTTCCTAAATATATTCAGGAAAAAACGCATACAAACTTTTTGGCCAACCAAGCAACCTGGAAAGGCAAATCAGCGCTCTGAAGAAATCTCGCTTCCCAGCGGGCAAAAGGGCAATGCGGAAAAAAGTGTCCAAACCAGAAATGCAGGACCGGCCATGGAGAAATGGGAGCCTTGCTACGCTGATGGGCGGGATGTAAATTGCCAACAGCCACTCTGGAGAAGTGTACGGTGTGTCCTGAAACATCTAAAAAACACAGCTTGGAGAGCATAGGGCACTTCCACTCATGGGCGTATAAATTGGGAAAACCAAAATTCAGCAAGACACAGGCACCCCAAAGTTTAGGGCTGCTCTGTTGACAAGAACCCCCACTTCATTACACCTTAAATATCCTAGGAAAGAGAAAAGTGGATAACGAAGTTGTGGTCCTCATGTACAATGGAATATCACTCAGCCATGAAATCCACGTCATAAGGCTAGTAGCAGCACGATGAGTGGATTTAGGTACGACGATTCTAAGTGAAATAAGTCACACAGAAAAAGACACTTATCATAAGATATCACTTATAGAGGGAATGTAAAAACCGCTACACTTGAACTAAATTACAAAACAGAACAGAGTCACACGTTCAGAAAATACACTATGGCTGAAGAACGGGAAAGGTGAGGTGGGGTGATGCATAAAACAAGGGTTTCAAATTAGCTCAGTTTCCGTTCCATAAACCCAATATGTAGTAGAGAAGACCTACTCCTTGCTCAGTGAACTGGCCTCAACACCCCCTATTCACCGCACAAGAATATATCTGACTAGTAAGAATCTTCAAACCTATGTATTGATATCTCTCTGTAAGTGAGTCAAGGGGGTGTAAAGCGGCCTAAACACACCCGTGAAAAGCAGCTAAACCCCATTATAAAAATAAATTACTTTTCAAAACCCGTGAAACAAAGACAGTGAAAGAGAGAGAAATTCTTACAAAATTCGTTCAGGGGCTGTGATGCAACCTGGATTGACCATATCTAGACCCACAGCTGATTGAGACCTAAGGGTGGACACTCTTGGGGCTGAGGTTTGGTGAGGTTCCGTGAGCCAACGCAGATGCTTTAAAGTAATACTGCATGGTACCCATCACATGGGTCCCAAATCTCCAGGTTCAAGGGCATCTTCCTACGTCGAAAACATGCATGAGAAACCCAGAAGATGGTACACCGTGTGATCGGGAAAGGTTTCTAAAACGCACCTCATTTCTCATCTCCTTGTGCTCGGGTTCGCCATTCCAGCCACTTTACTAGCCATCTCCCTCCTTGGAGAATCAGCACCTTTAACCTCCTGTTCCGAACAGGTTGCAATTTGTCCTGAGGATGAACGGGAAGAGGGGGAACCAATGAGAGACTAGCTCTAGGGTTTGGGACAGGCACATGTCACTCTATTTTCCCATCAGGAAGAAGAATTAACCACAAGCTCAGCCTGCCCCCCAGAACCAGAAGAGGGCCTGAAGCAATCCTGCACTTTTGCGGCCAGCTCCCAGAAAAGCGACTGGAAAAATGGAGCTCAGGGGCACTGCAATTCACAAACCTGCAGAGTTATAAATGATAACTCTCGTCCACAAATATATTGAGCGAAGGCAACGAAGAGGCTTTGAAAGCAAGGCAGAATTGCAGGAAACAGATTTCAGGAGGTAGATTCGAATCGCCTTGAAGGCACATGAAAAGCGGCAAAAGGTGGACAATGATGCCCTTGGCCAAAAAGGGCGTTTGCGTTTTTTCCTAAATATATTCAGGAAAAAACGCATACAAACTTTTTGGCCAACCAAGCAACCTGGAAAGGCAAATCAGCGCTCTGAAGAAATCTCGCTTCCCAGCGGGCAAAAGGGCAATGCGGAAAAAAGTGTCCAAACCAGAAATGCAGGACCGGCCATGGAGAAATGGGAGCCTTGCTACGCTGATGGGCGGGATGTAAATTGCCAACAGCCACTCTGGAGAAGTGTACGGTGTGTCCTGAAACATCTAAAAAACACAGCTTAGAGAGCATAGGGCACTTCCACTCATGGGCGTATAAATTGGGAAAACTAAAAATCAGCAAGACACAGGCACCCCAAAGTTTAGGGCTGCTCTGTTGACAAGAACCCCCACTTCATTACACCTTAAATATCCTAGGAAAGAGAAAAGTGGATAACGAAGTTGTGGTCCTCATGTACAATGGAATATCACTCAGCCATGAAATCCACGTCATAAGGCTAGTAGCAGCACGATGAGTGGATTTAGGTACGACGATTCTAAGTGAAATAAGTCACACAGAAAAAGACACTTATCATAAGATATCACTTATAGAGGGAATGTAAAAACCGCTACACTTGAACTAAATTACAAAACAGAACAGAGTCACACGTTCAGAAAATACACTATGGCTGAAGAACGGGAAAGGTGAGGTGGGGTGATGCATAAAACAAGGGTTTCAAATTAGCTCAGTTTCCGTTCCATAAACCCAATATGTAGTAGAGAAGACCTACTCCTTGCTCAGTGAACTGGCCTCAACACCCCCTATTCACCGCACAAGAATATATCTGACTAGTAAGAATCTTCAAACCTATGTATTGATATCTCTCTGTAAGTGAGTCAAGGGGGTGTAAAGCGGCCTAAACACACCCGTGAAAAGCAGCTAAACCCCATTATAAAAATAAATTACTTTTCAAAACCCGTGAAACAAAGACAGTGAAAGAGAGAGAAATTCTTACAAAATTCGTTCAGGGGCTGTGATGCAACCTGGATTGACCATATCTAGACCCACAGCTGATTGAGACCTAAGGGTGGACACTCTTGGGGCTGAGGTTTGGTGAGGTTCCGTGAGCCAACGCAGATGCTTTAAAGTAATACTGCATGGTACCCATCCCATGGGTCCCAAATCTCCAGGTTCAAGGGCATCTTCCTACGTCGAAAACATGCATGAGAAACCCAGAAGATGGTACACCGTGTGATCGGGAAAGGTTTCTAAAACGCACCTCATTTCTCATCTCCTTGTGCTCGGGTTCGCCATTCCAGCCACTTTACTAGCCATCTCCCTCCTTGGAGAATCAGCACCTTTAACCTCCTGTTCCGAACAGGTTGCAATTTGTCCTGAGGATGAACGGGAAGAGGGGGAACCAATGAGAGACTAGCTCTAGGGGTTGGGACAGGCACATGTCACTCTATTTTCCCATCAGGAAGAAGAATTAACCACAAGCTCAGCCTGCCCCCCAGAACCAGAAGAGGGCCTGAAGCAATCCTGCACTTTTGCGGCCAGCTCCCAGAAAAGCGACTGGAAAAATGGAGCTCAGGGGCACTGCAATTCACAAACCTGCAGAGTTATAAATGATAACTCTCGTCCACAAATATATTGAGCGAAGGCAACGAAGAGGCTTTGAAAGCAAGGCAGAATTGCAGGAAACAGATTTCAGGAGGTAGATTCGAATCGCCTTGAAGGCACATGAAAAGCGGCAAAAGGTGGACAATGATGCCCTTGGCCAAAAAGGGCGTTTGCGTTTTTTCCTAAATATATTCAGGAAAAAACGCATACAAACTTTTTGGCCAACCAAACAACCTGGAAAGGCAAATCAGCGCTCTGAAGAAATCTCGCTTCCCAGCGGGCAAAAGGGCAATGCGGAAAAAAGTGTCCAAACCAGAAATGCAGGACCGGCCATGGAGAAATGGGAGCCTTGCTACGCTGATGGGCGGGATGTAAATTGCCAACAGCCACTCTGGAGAAGTGTACGGTGTGTCCTGAAACATCTAAAAAACACAGCTTGGAGAGCATAGGGCACTTCCACTCATGGGCGTATAAATTGGGAAAACTAAAAATCAGCAAGACACAGGCACCCCAAAGTTTAGGGCTGCTCTGTTGACAAGAACCCCCACTTCATTACACCTTAAATATCCTAGGAAAGAGAAAAGTGGATAACGAAGTTGTGGTCCTCATGTACAATGGAATATCACTCAGCCATGAAATCCACGTCATAAGGCTAGTAGCAGCACGATGAGTGGATTTAGGTACGACGATTCTAAGTGAAATAAGTCACACAGAAAAAGACACTTATCATAAGATATCACTTATAGAGGGAATGTAAAAACCGCTACACTTGAACTAAATTACAAAACAGAACAGAGTCACACGTTCAGAAAACACACTATGGCTGCTGAACGGGAAAGGTGAGGTGGGGTGATGCATAAAACAAGGGTTTCAAATTAGCTCAGTTTCCGTTCCATAAACCCAATATGTAGTAGACAAGACCTACTCCTTGCTCAGTGAACTGGCCTCAACACCCCCTATTCACCGCACAAGAATATATCTGACTAGTAAGAATCTTCAAACCTATGTATTGATATCTCTCTGTAAGTTAGTCAAGGGGGTGTAAAGCGGCATAAACACAGCCGTGAAAAGCAGCTAAACCCCATTATAAAAAGACATTACTTTTCAAAACCCGTGAAACAAAGACAGTGAAAGAGAGAGAAATTCTTACAAAATTCGTTCAGCGGCTGTGATGCAACCTGGATTGACCATATCTAGACCCACAGCTGATTGAGACATAAGGGTTGGCACTCTTGGGGCTGAGGTTTGGTGAGGTTCCGTGAGCCAACGCAGATGCTTTAAAGTAATACTGCATGGTACCCATGCCATGGGTCCCAAATCTCCAGGTTCAAGGGCATCTTCCTACGTCGAAAACATGCATGAGAAACCCAGAAGATGGTACACCGTGTGATAGGGAAAGGTTTCTAAAACGCACCTCATTTCTCATCTCCTTGTGCTCGGGTTCGCCATTCCAGCCACTTTACTAGCCATCTCCCTCCTTGGAGAATCAGCACCTTTAACCTCCTGTTCCGAACAGATTGCAATTTTTCCTGAGGATGAACGGGAAGAGGGGGAACCAATGAGAGACTAGCTCTAGGGGTTGGGACAGGCACAGGTCACTCTATTTTCCCATCAGGAAGAAGAATTAACCACAAGCTCAGCCTGCCCCCCAGAACCAGAAGAGGGCCTGAAGCAATCCTGCACTTTTGTGGCCAGCTCCCAGAAAAGCGACTGGAAATATGGAGCTCAGGGTCACTGCAATTCACAAACCTGCAGAGTTATAAATGATAACTCTCGTCCACAAATATATTGAGCGAAGGCAACGAAGAGGCTTTGAAAGCAAGGCAGAATTGCAGGAAACAGATTTCAGGAGGTAGATACGAATCGCCTTGAAAGCACATGAAAAGCGGCAAAACGTGGACAATGATGCCCTTGGCCAAAAAGGGCGTTTGCGTTTTTTCCTAAATATATTCAGGAAAAAACGCATACAAACTTTTTGGCCAACCAAGCAACCTGGAAAGGCAAATCAGCGCTCTGAAGAAATCTCGCTTCCCAGCGGGCAAAATGGCAATGCGGAAAAAAGTGTCCAAACCAGAAATGCAGGACCGACCATGGAGAAATGGGAGCCTTGCTACGCTGATGGGCGGGATGTAAATTGCCAACAGCCACTCTGGAGAAGTGTACGGTGTGTCCTGAAACATCTAAAAAACACAGCTTGGAGAGCATAGGGCACTTCCACTCATGGGCGTATAAATTGGGAAAACTAAAAATCAGCAAGACACAGGCACCCCAAAGTTTAGGGCTGCTCTGTTGACAAGAACCCCCACTTCATTACACCTTAAATATCCTAGGAAAGAGAAAAGTGGATAACGAAGTTGTGGTCCTCATGTACAATGGAATATCACTCAGCCATGAAATCCACGTCATAAGGCTAGTAGCAGCACGATGAGTGGATTTAGGTACGACGATTCTAAGTGAAATAAGTCACACAGAAAAAGACACTTATCATAAGATATCACTTATAGAGGGAATGTAAAAACCGCTACACTTGAACTAAATTACAAAACAGAACAGAGTCACACGTTCAGAAAACACACTATGGCTGCTGAACGGGAAAGGTGAGGTGGGGTGATGCATAAAACAAGGGTTTCAAATTAGCTCAGTTTCCGTTCCATAAACCCAATATGTAGTAGACAAGACCTACTCCTTGCTCAGTGAACTGGCCTAAACACCCCCTATTCACCGCACAAGAATATATCTGACTAGTAAGAATCTTCAAACCTATGTATTGATATCTCTCTGTAAGTTAGTCAAGGGGGTGTAAAGCGGCATAAACACAGCCGTGAAAAGCAGCTAAACCCCATTATAAAAAGACATTACTTTTCAAAACCCGTGAAACAAAGACAGTGAAAGAGAGAGAAATTCTTACAAAATTCGTTCAGGGGCTGTGATGCAACCTGGATTGACCATATCTAGACCCACAGCTGATTGAGACATAAGGGTGGACACTCTTGGGGCTGAGGTTTGGTGAGTTTGCGTGAGCCAACGCAGACCCTTTAAAGTAATACTGCATGGTACCCATCCCATGGGTCCCAAATCTCCAGGTTCAAGGGCATCTTCCTACGTCGAAAACATGCATGAGAAACCCAGAAGATGGTACACCGTGTGATCGGGAAAGGTTTCAAAAACGCACCTCATTTCTCATCTCCTTGTGCTCGGGTTCGCCATTCCAGCCACTTTACTAGCCATCTCCCTCCTTGGAGAATCAGCACCTTTAACCTCCTGTTCCGAACAGGTTGCAATTTGTCCTGAGGATGAACGGGAAGAGGGGGAACCAATGAGAGACTAGCTCTAGGGGTTGGGACAGGCACATGTCACTCTATTTTCCCATCAGGAAGAAGAATTAACCACAAGCTCAGCCTGCCCCCCAGAACCAGAAGAGGGCCTGAAGCAATCCTGCACTTTTGCGGCCAGCTCCCAGAAAAGCGACTGGAAAAATGGAGCTCAGGGGCACTGCAATTCACAAACCTGCAGAGTTATAAATGATAACTCTCGTCCACAAATATATTGAGCGAAGGCAACGAAGAGGCTTTGAAAGCAAGGCAGAATTGCAGGAAACAGATTTCAGGAGGTAGATTCGAATCGCCTTGAAGGCACATGAAAAGCGGCAAAAGGTGGACAATGATGCCCTTGGCCAAAAAGGGCGTTTGCGTTTTTTCCTAAATATATTCAGGAAAAAACGCATACAAACTTTTTGGCCAACCAAGCAACCTGGAAAGGCAAATCAGCGCTCTGAAGAAATCTCGCTTCCCAGCGGGCAAAAGGGCAATGCGGAAAAAAGTGTCCAAACCAGAAATGCAGGACCGGCCATGGAGAAATGGGAGCCTTGCTACGCTGATGGGCGGGATGTAAATTGCCAACAGCCACTCTGGAGAAGTGTACGGTGTGTCCTGAAACATCTAAAAAACACAGCTTGGAGAGCATAGGGCACTTCCACTCATGGGCGTATAAATTGGGAAAACTAAAAATCAGCAAGACACAGGCACCCCAAAGTTTAGGGCTGCTCTGTTGACAAGAACCCCCACTTCATTACACCTTAAATATCCTAGGAAAGAGAAAAGTGGATAACGAAGTTGTGGTCCTCATGTACAATGGAATATCACTCAGCCATGAAATCCACGTCATAAGGCTAGTAGCAGCACGATGAGTGGATTTAGGTACGACGATTCTAAGTGAAATAAGTCACACAGAAAAAGACACTTATCATAAGATATCACTTATAGAGGGAATGTAAAAACCGCTACACTTGAACTAAATTACAAAACAGAACAGAGTCACACGTTCAGAAAACACACTATGGCTGCTGAACGGGAAAGGTGAGGTGGGGTGATGCATAAAACAAGGGTTTCAAATTAGCTCAGTTTCCGTTCCATAAACCCAATATGTAGTAGACAAGACCTACTCCTTGCTCAGTGAACTGGCCTCAACACCCCCTATTCACCGCACAAGAATATATCTGACTAGTAAGAATCTTCAAACCTATGTATTGATATCTCTCTGTAAGTGAGTCAAGGGGGTGTAAAGCGGCCTAAACACAGCCGTGAAAAGCAGCTAAACCCCATTATAAAAAGAAATTACTTTTCAAAACCCGTGAAACAAAGACAGTGAAAGAGAGAGAAATTCTTACAAAATTCGTTCAGGGGCTGTGATGCAACCTGGATTGACCATATCTAGACCCACAGCTGATTGAGACATAAGGGTGGACACTCTTGGGGCTGAGGTTTGGTGAGGTTCCGTGAGCCAACGCAGATGCTTTAAAGTAATACTGCATGGTACCCATGCCATGGGTCCCAAATCTCCAGATTCAAGGGCATCTTCCTACGTCGAAAACATGCATGAGAAACCCAGAAGATGGTACACCGTGTGATCGGGAAAGGTTTCTAAAACGCACCTCATTTCTCATCTCCTTGTGCTCGGGTTCGCCATTCCAGCCACTTTACTAGCCATCTCCCTCCTTGGAGAATGAGCACCTTTAACCTCCTGTTCCGAACAGATTGCAATTTTTCCTGAGGATGAACGGGAAGAGGGGGAACCAATGAGAGACTAGCTCTAGGGGTTGGGACAGGCACAGGTCACTCTATTTTCCCATCAGGAAGAAGAATTAACCACAAGCTCAGCCTGCCCCCCAGAACCAGAAGAGGGCCTGAAGCAATCCTGCACTTTTGTGGCCAGCTCCCAGAAAAGCGACTGGAAATATGGAGCTCAGGGTCACTGCAATTCACAAAACTGCAGAGTTATAAATGATAACTCTCGTCCACAAATATATTGAGCGAAGGCAACGAAGAGGCTTTGAAAGCAAGGCAGAATTGCAGGAAACAGATTTCAGGAGGTAGATACGAATCGCCTTGAAAGCACATGAAAAGCGGCAAAAGGTGGACAATGATGCCCTTGGCCAAAAAGGGCGTTTGCGTTTTTTCCTAAATATATTCAGGAAAAAACGCATACAAACTTTTTGGCCAACCAAGCAACCTGGAAAGGCAAATCAGCGCTCTGAAGAAATCTCGCTTCCCAGCGGGCAAAAGGGCAATGTGGAAAAAAGTGTCCAAACCAGAAATGCAGGACCGGCCATGGAGAAATGGGAGCCTTGCTACGCTGATGGGCGGGATGTAAATTGCCAACAGCCACTCTGGAGAAGTGTACGGTGTGTCCTGAAACATCTAAAAAACACAGCTTGGAGAGCATAGGGCACTTCCACTCATGGGCGTATAAATTGGGAAAACTAAAAATCAGCAAGACACAGGCACACCAAAGTTTAGGGCTGCTCTGTTGACAGGAACCCCCACTTCATTACACCTTAAATATCCTAGGAAAGAGAAAAGTGGATAACGAAGTTGTGGTCCTCATGTACAATGGAATATCACTCAGCCATGAAATCCACGTCATAAGGCTAGTAGCAGCACGATGAGTGGATTTAGGTACGACGATTCTAAGTGAAATAAGTCACACAGAAAAAGACACTTATCATAAGATATCACTTATACAGGGAATGTAAAAACCGCTACACTTGAACTAAATTAAAAAACAGAACAGAGTCACACGTTCAGAAAACACACTATGGCTGCTGAACGGGAAAGGTGAGGTGGGGTGATGCATAAAACAAGGATTTCAAATTAGCTCAGTTACCGTTCCATAAACCCAATATGTAGTAGACAAGACCTACTCCTTGCTCAGTGAACTGGCCTCAACACCCCCTATTCACCGCACAAGAATATATCTGACTAGTAAGAATCTTCAAACCTATGTATTGATATCTCTCTGTAAGTGAGTCAAGGGGGTGTAAAGCGGCCTAAACACAGCCGTGAAAAGCAGCTAAACCCCATTATAAAAATAAATTACTTTTCAAAACCCGTGAAACAAAGACAGTGAAAGAGAGAGAAATTCTTACCAAATTCGTTCAGGGGCTGTGATGCAACCTGGATTGACCATATCTAGACCCACAGCTGATTGAGACATAAGGGTGGACACTCTTGGGGCTGAGAGTTTTGGTGAGGTTGCGTGAGCCAATGTAGACCCTTTAAAGTAATACTGCATGGTACCCATCCCATTGGTCCCAAATCTCCAGGTTCAAGGGCATCTTCCTACGTCGAAAACATGCATGAGAAACCCAGAAGATGGTACACCGTGTGATAGGGAAAGTTTCTAAAACACACCTCATTTCTCATCTCCTTGTGCTCGGGTTCGCCATTCCAGCCACTTTACTAGCCATCTCCCTCCTTGGAGAATCAGCACCTTTAACCTCCTGTTCCGTACAGGTTGCAATTTGTCCTGAGGATGAACGGGAAGAGGGGGAACCAATGAGAGACTAGCTCTAGGGGCTGGGACAGGCACAGGTCACTCTATTTTCCCATCAGGAAGAAGAATTAACCACAAGCTCAGCCTGCCCCCCAGAACCAGAAGAGGGCCTGAAGCAATCCTGCACTTTTGCGGCCAGCTCCCAGAAAAGCGACTGGAAAAATGGAGCTCAGGGGCACTGCAATTCACAAACCTGCAGACTTATAAATGATAACTCTCGTCCACAAATATATTGAGGGAAGGCAACGAAGAGGCTTTGAAAGCAAGGCAGAATTGCAGGAAACAGATTTCAGGAGGTAGATTCGAATCGCCTTGAAAGCACATGAAAAGCGGCAAAACGTGGACAATGATGCCCTTGGCCAAAAAGGGCTTATGCGTTTTTTTCCTGAATATATTGAGGAAAAAAAGCATAAGCCCTTTTTGGCCAACCAAGCCACCTGGAAAGGCAAATCAGCGCTCCAAAGAAGTCTCGCTTCCCAGCGGGCAAAAGGGCCATGCGGAAAAAAGTGTCCAAACCAGAAATGCAGGACCGTCCATGGAGAAATGGGAGCCTTGCTACGCTGATGGGCGGGATGTAAATTGCCAACAGCCACTCTGGAGAAGTGTACGGTGTGTCCTGAAACATCTAAAAAACACAGCTTGGAGAGCATAGGGCACTTCCCCTCATGGGCGTATAAATTGGGAAAAATAAAAATCACCAAGACACAGGCACCCCAAAGTTTAGGGCTGCTCTGTTGACAAGAACCCCCACTTCATTACAACTTAAATATCCTAGGAAAGAGAAAAGTGGATAACGAAGTTGTGGTCCTCATGTACAATGGAATAGCACTCAGCCATGAAATCCACGTCATAAGGCTAGTAGCAGCACGATGAGTGGATTTAGGTACGACGATTCTAAGTGAAATAAGTCACACAGAAAAAGACACTTATCATAAGATATCACTTATAGAGGGAATGTAAAAACCGCTACACTTGAACTAAATTACAAAACAGAACAGAGTCACACGTTCAGAAAACACACTATGGCTGCTCAACGGGAAAGGTGAGGTGGGGTGATGCATAAAACAAGGGTTTCAAATTAGCTCAGATACCGTTCCATAAACCCAATATGTAGTAGACAAGACCTACTCCTTGCTCAGTGAACTGGCCTCAACACCCCCTATTCACCGCACAAGAATATATCTGACTAGTAAGAATCTTCAAACCTATATATTGATATCTCTCTGTAAGTGAATCAAGGGGGTGTAAAGCGGCCTAAACACAGCCGTGAAAAGCAGCTAAACCCAATTATAAAAATAAATTACTTTTCAAATCCCGTGAAACAAAGACAGTGAAAGAGAGAGAAATTCTTACAAAATTCGTTCAGGGGCTGTGATGCAACCTGGATTGACCATATCTAGACCCACAGCTGATTGAGACATTAGGGTGGACACTCTTGGGGCTGAGAGGTTTGGTGAGGTTCCGTGAGCCAACGCAGACCCATTAAATAATACTGCATGGTACCCATCCCATGAGTCCCAAATCTCCAGGTTCAAGGGCATCTTCCTACGTCGAAAACATGCATGAGAAACCCAGAAGATGGTACACCGTGTGATCGGGAAAGGTTTCTAAAACGCACCTCATTTCTCATCTCCTTGTGCTCGGGTTCTCCATTCCAGCCGCTTTACTAGCCATCTCCCTCCTTGGAGAATCAGCACCTTTAAGCTCCTGTTCCGTACAGGTTGCAATTTGTCCTGAGGATGAACGGGAAGAGGGGGAACCAATGAGAGACTAGCTCTAGGGGTTGGGACAGGCACAGGTCACTCTATTTTCCCATCAGGAAGAAGAAATAACCACAAGCTCAGCCTGCCCCCCAGAACCAGAAGAGGGCCTGAAGCAATCCTGCACTTTTGCGGCCAGCTCCCAGAAAAGCGACTGGAAAAATGGAGTTCAGGGGCACTGCAATTCACAAACCTGCAGAGTTATAAATGATAACTCTCGTCCACAAATATATTGAGCGAAGGCAACGAAGAGGCTTTGAAAGCAAGGCAGAATTGCAGGAAACAGATTTCAGGAGGTAGATTCGAATCGCCTTGAAAGCACATGAAAAGCGGCAAAACGTGGACAATGATCCCCTTGGCCAAAAAGGGCGTTTGCGTTTTTTCCTGAATATATTCAGGAAAAAACGCATACGCCCTTTTTGGCCAACCAAGCAACCTGGAAAGGCAAATCAGCGCTCCAAAGGAGTCTCGCTTCCCAGCGGGCAAAAGGGCCATGCGGAAAAAAGTGTCCAAACCAGAAATGCAGGACCGGCCATGGAGAAATGGGAGCCTTGCTACGCTGATGGGCGGGATGTAAATTGCCAACAGCCACTCTGGAGAAGTGTACGGTGTGTCCTGAAACATCTAAAAAACACAGCTTGGAGAGCATAGGGCACTTCCCCTCATGGGCGTATAAATTGGGAAAAATAAAAGTCAGCAAGACACAGGCACCCCAAAGTTTAGGGCTGCTCTGTTGACAAGAACCCCCACTTCATTACAACTTAAATATCCTAGGAAAGAGAAAAGTGGATAACGAAGTTGTGGTCCTCATGTACAATGGAATATCACTCAGCCATGAAATCCACGTCATAAGGCTAGTAGCAGCACGATGAGTGGATTTAGGTACGACGATTCTAAGTGAAATAAGTCACACAGAAAAAGACACTTATCATAAGATATCACTTATAGAGGGAATGTAAAAACCGCTACACTTGAACTAAATTACAAAACAGAACAGAGTCACACGTTCAGAAAACACACTATGGCTGCTGAACGGGAAAGGTGAGGTGGGGTGATGCATAAAACAAGGGTTTCAAATTAGCTCAGATACCGTTCCATAAACCCAATATGTAGTAGACAAGACCTACTCCTTGCTCAGTGAACTGGCCTCAACACCCCCTATTCACCGCACAAGAATATATCTGACTAGTAAGAATCTTCAAACCTATGTATTGATATCTCTCTGTACGTGAGTCAAGGGGGTGTAAAGCGGCCTAAACACAGCCGTGAAAAGCAGCTAAACCCAATTATAAAAATAAATTACTTTTCAAATCCCGTGAAACAAAGACAGTGAAAGAGAGAGAAATTCTTACAAAATTCGTTCAGGGGCTGTGATGCAACCTGGATTGACCATATCTAGACCCACAGCTGATTGAGACATTAGGGTGGACACTCTTGGGGCTGAGAGGTTTGGTGAGGTTCCGTGAGCCAACGCAGACCCATTAAATAATACTGCATGGTACCCATCCCATGAGTCCCAAATCTCCAGGTTCAAGGGCATCTTCCTACGTCGAAAACATGCATGAGAAACCCAGAAGATGGTACACCGTGTGATCGGGAAAGGTTTCTAAAACGCACCTCATTTCTCATCTCCTTGTGCTCGGGTTCTCCATTCCAGCCGCTTTACTAGCCATCTCCCTCCTTGGAGAATCAGCACCTTTAACCTCCTGTTCCGTACAGGTTGCAATTTGTCCTGAGGATGAACGGGAAGAGGGGGAACCAATGAGAGACTAGCTCTAGGGGTTGGGACAGGCACAGGTCACTCTATTTTCCCATCAGGAAGAAGAATTAACCACAAGCTCAGCCTGCCCCCCAGAACCAGAAGAGGGCCTGAAGCAATCCTGCACTTTTGCGGCCAGCTCCCAGAAAAGCGACTGGAAAAATGGAGTTCAGGGGCACTGCAATTCACAAACCTGCAGAGTTATAAATGATAACTCTCGTCCACAAATATATTGAGGGAAGGCAACGAAGAGGCTTTGAAAGCAAGGCAGAATTGCAGGAAACAGATTTCAGGAGGTAGATTCGAATCGCCTTGAAAGCACATGAAAAGCGGCAAAACGTGGACAATGATCCCCTTGGCCAAAAAGGGCGTTTGCGTTTTTTCCTGAATATATTCAGGAAAAAACGCATACGCCCTTTTTGGCCAACCAAGCAACCTGGAAAGGCAAATCAGCGCTCCAAAGGAGTCTCGCTTCCCAGCGGGCAAAAGGGCCATGCGGAAAAAAGTGTCCAAACCAGAAATGCAGGACCGGCCATGGAGAAATGGGAGCCTTGCTACGCTGATGGGCGGGATGTAAATTGCCAACAGCCACTCTGGAGAAGTGTACGGTGTGTCCTGAAACATCTAAAAAACACAGCTTGGAGAGCATAGGGCACTTCCCCTCATGGGCGTGTAAATTGGGAAAACTAAAAATCAGCAAGACACAGGCACCCCAAAGTTTAGGGCTGCTCTGTTGACAAGAACCCCCACTTCATTACACCTTAAATATCCTAGGAAAGAGAAAAGTGGATAACGAAGTTGTGGTCCTCATGTACAATGGAATATTACTCAGCCATGAAATCCACGTCATAAGGCTAGTAGCAGCACGATGAGTGGATTTAGGTACGACGATTCTAAGTGAAATAAGTCACACAGAAAAAGACACTTATCATAAGATATCACTTATAGAGGGAATGTAAAAACCGCTACACTTGAACTAAATTACAAAACAGAACAGAGTCACACGTTCAGAAAACACACTATGGCTGCTGAACGGGAAAGGTGAGGTGGGGTGATGCATAAAACAAGGGTTTCAAATTAGCTCAGTTACCGTTCCATAAACCCAATATGTAGTAGACAAGACCTACTCCTTGCTCAGTGAACTGGCCTCAACACCCCCTATTCACCGCACAAGAATATATCTGACTAGTAAGAATCTTCAAACCTATGTATTGATATCTCTCTGTAAGTGAGTCAAGGGGGTGTAAAGCGGCCTAAACACAGCCGTGAAAAGCAGCTAAACCCAATTATAAAAATAAATTACTTTTCAAATCCCGTGAAACAAAGACAGTGAAAGAGAGAGAAATTCTTACAAAATTCGTTCAGGGGCTGTGATGCAACCTGGATTGACCATATCTAGACCCACAGCTGATTGAGACATAAGGGTGGACACTCTTGGGGCTGAGAGGTTTGGTGAGGTTCCGTGAGTAAACGCAGACCCTTTAAAGTAATACTGCATGGTACCCATCCCATGGGTCCCAAATCTCCAGGTTCAAGGGCATCTTCCTACGTCGAAAACATGCATGAGAAACCCAGAAGATGGTACACCGTGTGATCGGGAAAGGTTTCTAAAAGGCACCTCATTTCTCATCTCCTTGTGCTCGGGTTCGCCAGTCCAGCCGCTTTACTAGCCATCTCCCTCCTTGGAGAATCAGCACCTTTAACCTCCTGTTCCGTACAGGTTGCAATTTGTCCTGAGGATAAACGGGAAGAGGGGGAACCAATGAGAGACTAGCTCTAGGGGTTGGGACAGGCACAGGTCACTCTATTTTCCCATCAGGAAGAGGAATTAACCACAAGCTCAGCCTGCCCCCCAGAACCAGAAGAGGGCCTGAAGCAATCCTGCACTTTTGCGGCCAGCTCCTAAAAAAGCGACTAGAAAAATGGAGCTCAGGGGCACTGCAATTCACAAACCTGCAGAGTTATAAATGATAACTCTCGTCCACAAATATATTGAGGGAAGGCAACGAAGAGGCTTTGAAAGCAAGGCAGAATTGCAGGAAACAGATTTCAGGAGGTAGATTCGAATCGCCTTGAAAGCACATGAAAAGCGGCCAAACGTGGACAATGATGCCCTTGGCCAAAAAGGGCGTATGCGTTTTTTCCTGAATATATTCAGGAAAAACGCATACGCCCTTTTTGGCCAACCAAGCAACCTGGAAAGGCAAATCAGCGCTCCAAAGAAGTCTCGCTTCTCAGCGGGCAAAAGGGCCCTGTGGAAAAAAGTGTCCAAACCAGAAATGCAGGACCGGCCATGGAGAAATGGGAGCCTTGCTACGCTGATGGGCGGGATGTAAATTGCCAACAGCCACTCTGGAGAAGTGTACGGTGTGTCCTGAAACATCTGCAAAACACAGCTTGGAGAGCATAGGGCACTTCCACTCATGGGCGTATAAATTGGGAAAACTAAAAATCAGCAAGACACAGGCACCCCAAAGTTTAGGGCTGCTCTGTTGACAAGAACCCCCACTTCATTACACCTTAAATATCCTAGGAAAGAGAAAAGTGGATAACGAAGTTGTGGTCCTCATTTACAATGGAATATCACTCAGCCATGAAATCCAAGTCATAAGGCTAGTAGCAGCACGATGAGTGGATTTAGGTACGACGATTCTAAGTGAAATAAGTCACACAGAAAAAGACACTTATCATAAGATATCACTTATAGAGGGAATGTAAAAACCGCTACACTTGAACTGAATTACAAAACAGAACAGAGTCGCACGTTCAGAAAACACACTATGGCTCCTGAACGGGAAAGGTGAGGTGGGGTGATGCATAAAACAAGGGTTTCAAATTAGCTCAGATACCGTTCCATAAACCCAATATGTAGTAGACAAGACCTACTCCTTGCTCAGTGAACTGGCCTCAACACCCCCTATTCACCGCACAAGAATATATCTATCTAGTAAGAATCTTCAAACCTAAGTATTGATATCTCTCTGTAAGTGAGTCAAGGGGGTGTAAAGCGGCCTAAACACAGCCGTGAAAAGCAGCTAAACCCCATTATAAAAATAAATTACTTTTCAAAACCTGTGAAACAAAGACAGTGAAAGAGAGAGAAATTCTTACAAAATTCGTTCAGGGGCTGTGATGAAACCTGGATTGACCATATCTAGACCCACAGCTGATTGAGACATAAGGGTGGACACTCTTGGGGCTGAGGTTTGGTGAGGTTCCGTGAGCCAACGCAGATGCTTTAAAGTAATACTGCATGGTACCCATCCCATGGGTCCCAAATCTCCAGGTTCAAGGGCATCTTCCTACGTCGAAAACATGCATGAGAAACCCAGAAGATGGTACACCGTGTGATCGGGAAAGGTTTCTAAAACGCACCTCATTTCTCATCTCCTTGTGCTCGGGTTCGCCATTCCAGCCGCTTTACTAGCCATCTCCCTCCTTGGAGAATCAGCACCTTTAACCTCCTATTCCGTACAGGTTGCAATTTGTCCTGAGGATGAACGGGAAGACGGGGAACCAATGAGAGACTAGCTCTAGGGGTTGGGACAGGCACAGGTCACTCTATTTTCCCATCAGGAAGAAGAATTAACCACAAGCTCAGCCTGCCCCCCAGAACCAGAAGAGGGCCTGAAGCAATCCTGCACTTTTGCGGCCAGCTCCCAAAAAAGCGACTGGAAAAATGGAGCTCAGGGGCCCTGCAATTCACAAACCTGCAGAGTTATAAATGATAACTCTCATCCACAAATATATTGAGGGAAGGCAAGGAAGAGGCTTTGAAAGCAAGGCAGAATTGCAGGAAACAGATTTCAGGAGGTAGATTCGAATCGCCTTGAAAGCACATGAACAGCGGCAAAACGTGGACAATGATGCCCTTGGCCAAAAAGGGCGTATGCGTTTTTTCCTGAATATATTCAGGAAAAAACGCATACGCCCTTTTTGGCCAACCAAGCAACCTGGAAAGGCAAATCAGCGCTCCAAAGAAGTCTCGCTTCCCAGCGGGCAAAAGGGCGATGCGGAAAAAAGTGTCCAAACCAGAAATGCAGGACCAGCCATGGAGAAATGGGAGCCTTGCTACGCTGATGGGCGGGATGTAAATTGCCAACAGCCACTCTGGAGAAGTGTACGGTGTGTCCTGAAACATCTAAAAAACACAGCTTGGAGAGCATAGGGCTCTTCCCCTCATGGGCGTGTAAATTGGGAAAACTAAAAATCAGCAAGACACAGGCACCCCAAAGTTTAGGGCTGCTCTGTTGACAAGAACCCCCACTTCATTACACCTTAAATATCCTAGGAAAGAGAAAAGTGGATAACGAAGTTGTGGTCCTCATGTACAATGGAATAGCACTCAGCCATGAAATCCACGTCATAAGGCTAGTAGCAGCACGATGAGTGGATTTAGGTACGACGATTCTAAGTGAAATAAGTCACACAGAAAAAGACACTTATCATAAGATATCACTTATAGAGGGAATGTAAAAACCGCTACACTTGAACTAAATTACAAAACAGAACAGAGTCACACGTTCAGAAAACACACTATGGCTGCTGAACGGGAAAGGTGAGGTGGGGTGATGCATAAAACAAGGGTTTCAAATTAGCTCAGTTACCGTTCCATAAACCCAATATGTAGTAGAGAAGACCTACTCCTTGCTCAGTGAACTGGCCTCAACACCCCCTATTCACCGCACAAGAATATATCTGACTAGTAAGAATCTTCAAACCTATGTATTGATATCTCTCTGTAAGTGAGTCAAGGGGGTGTAAAGCGGCCTAAACACAGCCGTGAAAAGCAGCTAAACCCAATTATAAAAATAAATTACTTTTCAAATCCCGTGAAACAAAGACAGTGAAAGAGAGAGAAATTCTTACAAAATTCGTTCAGGGGCTGTGATGCAACCTGGATTGACCATATCTAGACCCACAGCTGATTGAGACATAAGGGTGGACACTCTTGGGGCTGAGAGGTTTGGTGAGGTACCGTGAGTAAACGCAGACCCTTTAAAGTAATACTGCATGGTACCCATCCCATGGGTCCCAAATCTCCAGGTTCAAGGGCATCTTCCTACGTCGAAAACATGCATGAGAAACCCAGAAGATGGTACACCGTGTGATCGGGAAAGGTTTCTAAAAGGCACCTCATTTCTCATCTCCTTGTGCTCGGGTTCGCCAGTCCAGCCGCTTTACTAGCCATCTCCCTCCTTGGAGAATCAGCACCTTTAACCTCCTGTTCCGTACAGGTTGCAATTTGTCCTGAGGATGAACGGGAAGAGGGGGAACCAATGAGAGACTAGCTCTAGGGGTTGGGACAGGCACAGGTCACTCTATTTTCCCATCAGGAAGAAGAATTAACCACAAGCTCAGCCTGCCCCCCAGAACCAGAAGAGGGCCTGAAGCAATCCTGCACTTTTGCGGCCAGCTCCCAAAAAAGCGACTGGAAAAATGGAGCTCAGGGGCACTGCAATTCACAAACCTGCAGAGTTATAAATGATAACTCTCGTCCACAAATATATTGAGGGAAGGCAACGAAGAGGCTTTGAAAGCAAGGCAGAATTGCAGGAAACAGATTTCAGGAGGTAGATTCGAATCGCCTTGAAAGCACATGAAAAGCGGCAAAACGTGGACAATGATGCCCTTGGCCAAAAAGGGCGTATGCGTTTTTTCCTGAATATATTCAGGAAAAACGCATACGCCCTTTTTGGCCAACCAAGCAACCTGGAAAGGCAAATCAGCGCTCCAAAGAAGTCTCGCTTCTCAGCGGGCAAAAGGGCCCTGTGGAAAAAAGTGTCCAAACCAGAAATGCAGGACCGGCCATGGAGAAATGGGAGCCTTGCTACGCTGATGGGCGGGATGTAAATTGCCAACAGCCACTCTGGAGAAGTGTACGGTGTGTCCTGAAACATCTAAAAAACACAGCTTGGAGAGCATAGGGCACTTCCACTCATGGGCGTATAAATTGGGAAAACTAAAAATCAGCAAGACACAGGCACCCCAAAGTTTAGGGCTGCTCTGTTGACAAGAACCCCCACTTCATTACACCTTAAATATCCTAGGAAAGAGAAAAGTGGATAACGAAGTTGTGGTCCTCATTTACAATGGAATATCACTCAGCCATGAAATCCACGTCATAAGGCTAGTAGCAGCACGATGAGTGGATTTAGGTACGACGATTCTAAGTGAAATAAGTCACACAGAAAAAGACACTTATCATAAGATATCACTTATAGAGGGAATGTAAAAACCGCTACACTTGAACTGAATTACAAAACAGAACAGAGTCGCACGTTCAGAAAACACACTATGGCTCCTGAACGGGAAAGGTGAGGTGGGGTGATGCATAAAACAAGGGTTTCAAATTAGCTCAGATACCATTCCATAAACCCAATATGTAGTAGACAAGACCTACTCCTTGCTCAGTGAACTGGCCTCAACACCCCCTATTCACCGCACAAGAATATATCTATCTAGTAAGAATCTTCAAACCTAAGTATTGATATCTCTCTGTAAGTGAGTCAAGGGGGTGTAAAGCGGCCTAAACACAGCCGTGAAAAGCAGCTAAACCCCATTATAAAAATAAATTACTTTTCAAAACCTGTGAAACAAAGACAGTGAAAGAGAGAGAAATTCTTACAAAATTCGTTCAGGGGCTGTGATGCAACCTGGATTGACCATATCTAGACCCACAGCTGATTGAGACATAAGGGTGGACACTCTTGGGGCTGAGGTTTGGTGAGGTTCCGTGAGCCAACGCAGATGCTTTAAAGTAATACTGCATGGTACCCATCCCATGGGTCCCAAATCTCCAGGTTCAAGGGCATCTTCCTACCTCGAAAACATGCATGAGAAACCCAGAAGATGGTACACCGTGTGATCGGGAAAGGTTTCTAAAACGCACCTCATTTCTCATCTCCTTGTGCTCGGGTTCGCCATTCCAGCCGCTTTACTAGCCATCTCCCTCCTTGGAGAATCAGCACCTTTAACCTCCTATTCCGTACAGGTGGCAATTTGTCCTGAGGATGAACGGGAAGACGGGGAACCAATGAGAGACTCGCTCTAGGGGTTGGGACAGGCACAGGTCACTCTATTTTCCCATCAGGAAGAAGAATTAACCACAAGCTCAGCCTGCCCCCCAGAACCAGAAGAGGGCCTGAAGCAATCCTGCACTTTTGCGGCCAGCTCCCAAAAAAGCGACTGGAAAAATGGAGCTCAGGGGCCCTGCAATTCACAAACCTGCAGAGTTATAAATGATAACTCTCATCCACAAATATATTGAGGGAAGGCAACGAAGAGGCTTTGAAAGCAAGGCAGAATTGCAGGAAACAGATTTCAGGAGGTAGATTCGAATCGCCTTGAAAGCACATGAACAGCGGCAAAACGTGGACAATGATGCCCTTGGCCAAAAAGGGCGTATGCGTTTTTTCCTGAATATATTCAGGAAAAAACGCATACGCCCTTTTTGGCCAACCAAGCAACCTGGAAAGGCAAATCAGCGCTCCAAAGAAGTCTCGCTTCCCAGCGGGCAAAAGGGCGATGCGGAAAAAAGTGTCCAAACCAGAAATGCAGGACCAGCCATGGAGAAATGGGAGCCTTGCTACGCTGATGGGCGGGATGTAAATTGCCAACAGCCACTCTGGAGAAGTGTACGGTGTGTCCTGAAACATCTAAAAAACACAGCTTGGAGAGCATAGGGCTCTTCCCCTCATGGGCGTGTAAATTGGGAAAACTAAAAATCAGCAAGACACAGGCACCCCAAAGTTTAGGGCTGCTCTGTTGACAAGAACCCCCACTTCATTACACCTTAAATATCCTAGGAAAGAGAAAAGTGGATAACGAAGTTGTGGTCCTCATATACAATGGAATATCACTCAGCCATGAAATCCACGTCATAAGGCTAGTAGCAGCACGATGAGTGGATTTAGGTACGACGATTCTAAGTGAAATAAGTCACACAGAAAAAGACACTTATCATAAGATATCACTTATAGAGGGAATGTAAAAACCGCTACACTTGAACTAAATTACAAAACAGAACAGAGTCGCACGTTCAGAATACACACTATGGCTGCTGAACGGGAAAGGTGAGGTGGGGTGATGCATAAAACAAGGGTTTCAAATTAGCTCAGTTACCGTTCCATAAACCCAATATGTAGTAGACAAGACCTACTCCTTGCTCAGTGAACTGGCCTCAACACCCCCTATTCACCGCACAAGAATATATCTGACTAGTAAGAATCTTCAAACCTATGTATTGATATCTCTCTGTAAGTGAGTCAAGGGGGTGTAAAGCGGCCTAAACACAGCCGTGAAAAGCAGCTAAACCCAATTATAAAAATAAATTACTTTTCAAATCCCGTGAAACAAAGACAGTGAAAGAGAGAGAAATTCTTACAAAATTCGTTCAGGGGCTGTGATGCAACCTGGATTGACCATATCTAGACCCACAGCTGATTGAGACATAAGGGTGGACACTCTTGGGGCTGAGAGGTTTGGTGAGGTTCCGTGAGTAAACGCAGACCCTTTAAAGGAATACTGCATGGTACCCATCCCATGGGTCCCAAATCTCCAGGTTCAAGGGCATCTTCCTACGTCGAAAACATGCATGAGAAACCCAGAAGATGGTACACCGTGTGATCTGGAAAGGTTTCTAAAAGGCACCTCATTTCTCATCTCCTTGTGCTCGGGTTCGCCATTCCAGCCGCTTTACTAGCCATCTCCCTCCTTGGAGAATCAGCACCTTTAACCTCCTGTTCCGTACAGGTTGCAATTTGTCCTGAGGATGAACGGGAAGAGGGGGAACCAATGAGAGACTAGCTCTAGGGGTTGGGACAGGCACAGGTCACTCTATTTTCCCATCAGGAAGAAGAATTAACCACAAGCTCAGCCTGCCCCCCAGAACCAGAAGAGGGCCTGAAGCAATCCTGCACTTTTGCGGCCAGCTCCCAAAAAAGCGACTGGAAAAATGGAGCTCAGGGGCACTGCAATTCACAAACCTGCAGAGTTATAAATGATAACTCTCGTCCACAAATATATTGAGGGAAGGCAACGAAGAGGCTTTGAAAGCAAGGCAGAATTGCAGGAAACAGATTTCAGGAGGTAGATTCGAATCGCCTTGAAAGCACATGAAAAGCGGCAAAACGTGGACAATGATGCCCTTGGCCAAAAAGGGCATATGCGTTTTTTCCTGAATATATTCAGGAAAAACGCATACGCCCTTTTTGGCCAACCAAGCAACCTGGAAAGGCAAATCAGCGCTCCAAAGAAGTCTCGCTTCTCAGCGGGCAAAAGGGCCCTGTGGAAAAAAGTGTCCAAACCAGAAATGCAGGACCGGCCATGGAGAAATGGGAGCCTTGCTACGCTGATGGGCGGGATGTAAATTGCCAACAGCCACTCTGGAGAAGTGTACGGTGTGTCCTGAAACATCTAAAAAACACAGCTTGGAGAGCATAGGGCACTTCCACTCATGGGCGTATAAATTGGGAGAACTAAAAATCAGCAAGACACAGGCACCCCAAAGTTTAGGGCTGCTCTGTTGACAAGAACCTCCACTTCATTACACCTTAAATATCCTAGGAAAGAGAAAAGTGGATAACGAAGTTGTGGTCCTCATGTACAATGGAATATCACTCAGCCATGAAATCCACGTCATAAGGCTAGTAGCAGCACGATGAGTGGATTTAGGTACGACGATTCAAAGTGAAATAAGTCACACAGAAAAAGACACTTATCATAAGATATCACTTATAGAGGGAATGTAAAAACCGCTACACTTGAACTGAATTACAAAACAGAACAGAGTCACACGTTCAGAAAACACACTATGGCTCCTGAACGGGAAAGGTGAGGTGGGGTGATGCATAAAACAAGGGTTTCAAATTAGCTCAGATACCGTTCCATAAACCCAATATGTAGTAGACAAGACCTACTCCTTGCTCAGTGAACTGGCCTCAACACCCCCTATTCACCGCACAAGAATATATCTATCTAGTAAGAATCTTCAAACCTAAGTATTGATATCTCTCTGTAAGTGAGTCAAGGGGGTGTAAAGCGGCCTAAACACAGCCGTGAAAAGCAGCTAAACCCCATTATAAAAATAAATTACTTTTCAAAACCTGTGAAACAAAGACAGTGAAAGAGAGAGAAATTCTTACAAAATTCGTTCAGGGGCTGTGATGAAACCTGGATTGACCATATCTAGACCCACAGCTGATTGAGACATAAGGGTGGACACTCTTGGGGCTGAGGTTTGGTGAGGTTCCGTGAGCCAACGCAGATGCTTTAAAGTAATACTGCATGGTACCCATCCCATGGGTCCCAAATCTCCAGGTTCAAGGGCATCTTCCTACCTCGAAAACATGCATGAGAAACCCAGAAGATGGTACACCGTGTGATCGGGAAAGGTTTCTAAAACGCACCTCATTTCTCATCTCCTTGTGCTCGGGTTCGCCATTCCAGCCGCTTTACTAGCCATCTCCCTCCTTGGAGAATCAGCACCTTTAACCTCCTATTCCGTACAGGTTGCAATTTGTCCTGAGGATGAACGGGAAGACGGGGAACCAATGAGAGACTAGCTCTAGGGGTTGGGACAGGCACAGGTCACTCTATTTTCCCATCAGGAAGAAGAATTAACCACAAGCTCAGCCTGCCCCCCAGAACCAGAAGAGGGCCTGAAGCAATCCTGCACTTTTGCGGCCAGCTCCCAAAAAAGCGACTGGAAAAATGGAGCTCAGGGGCCCTGCAATTCACAAACCTGCAGAGTTATAAATGATAACTCTCGTCCACAAATATATTGAGGGAAGGCAACGAAGAGGCTTTGAAAGCAAGGCAGAATTGCAGGAAACAGATTTCAGGAGGTAGATTCGAATCGCCTTGAAAGCACATGAACAGCGGCAAAACGTGGACAATGATTCCCTTGGCCAAAAAGGGCGTATGCGTTTTTTCCTGAATATATTCAGGAAAAAACGCACACGCCCTTTTTGGCCAACCAAGCAACCTGGAAAGGCAAATCAGCGCTCCAAAGAAGTCTCGCTTCCCAGCGGGCAAAAGGGCGATGCGGAAAAAGTGTCCAAACCAGAAATGCAGGACCAGCCATGGAGAAATGGGAGCCTTGCTACGCTGATGGGCGGGATGTAAATTGCCAACAGCCACTCTGGAGAAGTGTACGGTGTGTCCTGAAACATCTAAAAAACACAGCTTGGAGAGCATAGGGCACTTCCACTCATGGGCGTATAAATTGCGAAAACTAAAAATCAGCAAGACACAGGCACCCCAAAGTTTAGGGCTTCTCTGTTGACAAGAACACCCACTTCATTACACCTTAAATATCCTAGGAAAGAGAAAAGTGGATAACGAAGTTGTGGTCCTCATGTACAATGGAATATCACTCAGCCATGAAATCCACGTCATAAGGCTAGTAGCAGCACGATGAGTGGATTTAGGTACAACGATTCTAAGTCACACATAAAAAGACACTTATCATAAGATATCACTTATAGAGGGAATGTAAAAACCGCTACACTTGAACTGAATTACAAA
The DNA here is from genome assembly GCF_949987535.1 of Balaenoptera acutorostrata. Lineage (NCBI taxonomy): Eukaryota > Metazoa > Chordata > Mammalia > Artiodactyla > Balaenopteridae > Balaenoptera > Balaenoptera acutorostrata. The sequence goes on along the minus strand of NW_026645679.1, from coordinate 113,911 downwards.
ACAGAACAGAGTCGCACGTTCAGAAAACACACTATGGCTCCTGAACGGGAAAGGTGAGGTGGGGTGATGCATAAAACAAGGGTTTCAAATTAGCTCAGATACCGTTCCATAAACCCAATATGTAGTAGACAAGACCTACTCCTTGCTCAGTGAACTGGCCTCAACACCCCCTATTCACCGCACAAGAATATATCTAACTAGTAAGAATCTTCAAACCTAAGTATTGATATCTCTCTGTAAGTGAGTCAAGGGGGTGTAAAGCGGCCTAAACACAGCCGTGAAAAGCAGCTAAACCCCATTATAAAAATAAATTACTTTTCAAAACCTGTGAAACAAAGACAGTGAAAGAGAGAGAAATTCTTACAAAATTCGTTCAGGGGCTGTGATGCAACCTGGATTGACCATATCTAGACCCACAGCTGATTGAGACATAAGGGTGGACACTCTTGGGGCTGAGAGTTTTGGTGAGGTTGCGTGAGCCAACGCAGACCCTTTAAAGTAATACTGCATGGTACCCATCCCATGGGTCCCAAATCTCCAGGTTCAAGGGCATCTTCCTACGTCGAAAACATGCATGAGAAACCCAGAAGATGGTACACCGTGTGATCGGGAAAGGTTTCTAAAACGCACCTCATTTCTCATCTCCTTGTGCTCGGGTTCGCCATTCCAGCCGCTTTACTAGCCATCTCCCTCCTTGGAGAATCAGCACCTTTAACCTCCTGTTCTGTACAGGTTGCAATTTGTCCTGAGGATGAACGGGAAGAGGGGGAACCAATGAGAGACTAGCTCTAGGGGTTGGGACAGGCACAGGTCACTCTATTTTCCCATCAGGAAGAAGAATTAACCCCAAGCTCAGCCTGCCCCCAGAACCAGAAGAGGGCCTGAAGCAATCCTGCACTTTTGCGGCCAGCTCCCAAAAAAGCGACTGGAAAAATGGAGCTCAGGGGCCCTGCAATTCACAAACCTGCAGAGTTATAAATGATAACTCTCGTCCACAAATATATTGAGGGAAGGCAACGAAGAGGCTTTGAAAGCAAGGCAGAATTGCAGGAAACAGATTTCAGGAGGTAGATTCGAATCGCCTTGAAAGCACATGAACAGCGGCAAAACGTGGACAATGATGCCCTTGGCCAAAAAGGGCGTATGCGTTTTTTCCTGAATATATTCAGGAAAAAACGCATACGCCCTTTTTGGCCAACCAAGCAACCTGGAAAGGCAAATCAGCGCTCCAAAGAAGTCTCGCTTCCCAGCGGGCAAAAGGGCGATGCGGAAAAAATTGTCCAAACCAGAAATGCAGGACCAGCCATGGAGAAATGGGAGCCTTGCTACGCTGATGGGCGGTATGTAAATTGCCAACAGCCACTCTGGAGAAGTGTACGGTGTGTCCTGAAACATCTAAAAAACACAGCTTGGAGAGCATAGGGCACTTCCACTCATGGGCGTATAAATTGGGAAAACTAAAAATCAGCAAGACACAGGCACCCCAAAGTTTAGGGCTGCTCTGTTGACAAGAACACCCACTTCATTACACCTTAAATATCCTAGGAAAGAGAAAAGTGGATAACGAAGTTGAGGTCCTCATGTACAATGGAATATCACTCAGCCATGAAATCCACGTCATAAGGCTAGTAGCAGCACGATGAGTGGATTTAGGTACAACGATTCTAAGTCACACATAAAAAGACACTTATCATAAGATATCACTTATAGAGGGAATGTAAAAACCGCTACACTTGAACTGAATTACAAAACAGAACAGAGTCGCACGTTCAGAAAACACACTATGGCTCCTGAACGGGAAAGGTGAGGTGGGGTGATGCATAAAACAAGGGTTTCAAATTAGCTCAGATACCGTTCCATAAACCCAATATGTAGTAGACAAGACCTACTCCTTGCTCAGTGTACTGGCCTCAACACCCCCTATTCACCGCACAAGAATATATCTAACTAGTAAGAATCTTCAAACCTAAGTATTGATATCTCTCTGTAAGTGAGTCAAGGGGGTGTAAAGCGGCCTAAACACAGCCGTGAAAAGCAGCTAAACCCCATTATAAAAATAAATTACTTTTCAAAACCTGTGAAACAAAGACAGTGAAAGAGAGAGAAATTCTTACAAAATTCGTTCAGGGGCTGTGATGCAACCTGGATTGACCATATCTAGACCCACAGCTGATTGAGACATAAGGGTGGACACTCTTGGGGCTGAGAGGTTTGGTGAGGTTGCGTGAGCCAATGCAGACCCTTTAAAGTAATACTGCATGGTACCCATCCCATGGGTCCCAAATCTCCAGGTTCAAGGGCATCTTCCTACGTCGAAAACATGCATGAGAAACCCAGAAGATGGTACACCGTGTGATCGGGAAAGGTTTCTAAAACGCACCTCATTTCTCATCTCCTTGTGCTCGGGTTCGCCATTCCAGCCACTTTACTAGCCATCTCCCTCCTTGGAGAATCAGCACCTTTAACCTCCTGTTCTGTACAGGTTGCAATTTGTCCTGAGGATGAACGGGAAGAGGGGGAACCAATGAGAGACTAGCTCTAGGGGTTGGGACAGGCACAGGTCACTCTATTTTCCCATCAGGAAGAAGAATTAACCACAAGCTCAGCCTGCCCCCCAGAACCAGAAGAGGGCCTGAAGCAATACTGCACTTTTGCGGCCAGCTCCCAAAAAAGCGACTGGAAAAATGGAGCTCAGGGGCACTGCAATTCACAAACCTGCAGAGTTATAAATGATAACTCTCGTCCACAAATATATTGAGGGAAGGCAACGAAGAGGCTTTGAAAGCAAGGCAGAATTGCAGGAAACAGATTTCAGGAGGTAGATTCGAATCGCCTTGAAAGCACATGAACAGCGGCAAAACGTGGACAATGATGCCCTTGGCCAAAAAGGGCGTATGCGTTTTTTCCTGAATATATTCAGGAAAAACGCATACGCCCTTTTTGGCCAACCAAGCAACCTGGAAAGGCAAATCAGCGCTCCAAAGAAGTCTCGCTTCTCAGCGGGCAAAAGGGCCCTGTGGAAAAAAGTGTCCAAACCAGAAATGCAGGACCGGCCATGGAGAAATGGGAGCTTTGCTACGCTGATGGGCGGGATGTAAATTGCCAACAGCCACTCTGGAGAAGTGTACGGTGTGTCCTGAAACATCTAAAAAACACAGCTTGGAGAGCATAGGGCACTTCCACTCATGGGCGTATAAATTGGGAAAACTAAAAATCAGCAAGACACAGGCACCCCAAAGTTTAGGGCTGCTCTGTTGACAAGAACCCCCACTTCATTACACCTTAAATATCCTAGGAAAGAGAAAAGTGGATAACGAAGTTGTGGTCCTCATGTACAATGGAATATCACTCAGCCATGAAATCCACGTCATAAGGCTAGTAGCAGCACGATGAGTGGATTTAGGTACGACGATTCTAAGTGAAATAAGTCACACAGAAAAAGACACTTATCATAAGATATCATTTACAGAGGGAATGTAAAAACCGCTACACTTGAACTGAATTACAAAACAGAACAGAGTCGCACGTTCAGAAAACACACTATGGCTCCTGAACGGGAAAGGTGAGGTGGGGTGATGCATAAAACAAGGGTTTCAAATTAGCTCAGATACCGTTCCATAAACCCAATATGTAGTAGACAAGACCTACTCCTTGCTCAGTGAACTGGCCTCAACACCCCCTATTCACCGCACAAGAATATATCTATCTAGTAAGAATCTTCAAACCTAAGTATTGATATCTCTCTGTAAGTGAGTCAAGGGGGTGTAAAGCGGCCTAAATACAGCCGTGAAAAGCAGCTAAACCCCATTATAAAAATAAATTACTTTTCAAAACCTGTGAAACAAAGACAGTGAAAGAGAGAGAAATTCTTACAAAATTCGTTCAGGGGCTGTGATGAAACCTGGACTGACCATATCTAGACCCACAGCTGATTGAGACATAAGGGTGGACACTCTTGGGGCTGAGGTTTGGTGAGGTTCCGTGAGCCAACGCAGATGCTTTAAAGTAATACTGCATGGTACCCATCCCATGGGTCCCAAATCTCCAGGTTCAAGGGCATCTTCCTACCTCGAAAACATGCATGAGAAACCCAGAAGATGGTACACCGTGTGATCGGGAAAGGTTTCTAAAACGCACCTCATTTCTCATCTCCTTGTGCTCGGGTTCGCCATTCCAGCCGCTTTACTAGCCATCTCCCTCCTTGGAGAATCAGCACCTTTAACCTCCTATTCCGTACAGGTTGCAATTTGTCCTGAGGATGAACGGGAAGACGGGGAACCAATGAGAGACTAGCTCTAGGGGTTGGGACAGGCACAGGTCACTCTATTTTCCCATCAGGAAGAAGAATTAACCCCAAGCTCAGCCTGCCCCCCAGAACCAGAAGAGGGCCTGAAGCAATCCTGCACTTTTGCGGCCAGCTCCCAAAAAAGCGACTGGAAAAATGGAGCTCAGGGGCCCTGCAATTCACAAACCTGCAGAGTTATAAATGATAACTCTCGTCCACAAATATATTGAGGGAAGGCAACGAAGAGGCTTTGAAAGCAAGGCAGAATTGCAGGAAACAGATTTCAGGAGGTAGATTCGAATCGCCTTGAAAGCACATGAACAGCGGCAAAACGTGGACAATGATGCCCTTGGCCAAAAAGGGCGTATGCGTTTTTTCCTGAATATATTCAGGAAAAAACGCATACGCCCTTTTTGGCCAACCAAGCAACCTGGAAAGGCAAATCAGCGCTCCAAAGAAGTCTCGCTTCCAGCGGGCAAAAGGGCGATGCGGAAAAAAGTGTCCAAACCAGAAATGCAGGACCAGCCATGGAGAAATGGGAGCCTTGCTACGCTGATGGGCGGGATGTAAATTGCCAACAGCCACTCTGGAGAAGTGTACGGTGTGTCCTGAAACATCTAAAAAACACAGCTTGGAGAGCATAGGGCACTTCCACTCATGGGCGTATAAATTGGGAAAACTAAAAATCAGCAAGACACAGGCACCCCAAAGTTTAGGGCTGCTCTGTTGACAAGAACACCCACTTCATTACACCTTAAATATCCTAGGAAAGAGAAAAGTGGATAACGAAGTTGAGGTCCTCATGTACAATGGAATATCACTCAGCCATGAAATCCACGTCATAAGGCTAGTAGCAGCACGATGAGTGGATTTAGGTACAACGATTCTAAGTCACACATAAAAAGACACTTATCATAAGATATCACTTATAGAGGGAATGTAAAAACCGCTACACTTGAACTGAATTACAAAACAGAACAGAGTCGCACGTTCAGAAAACACACTATGGCTCCTGAACGGGAAAGGTGAGGTGGGGTGATGCATAAAACAAGGGTTTCAAATTAGCTCAGATACCGTTCCATAAACCCAATATGTAGTAGCAAAGACCTACTCCTTGCTCAGTGAACTGGCCTCAACAACCCCTATTCACCGCACAAGAATATATCTAACTAGTAAGAATCTTCAAACCTAAGTATTGATATCTCTCTGTAAGTGAGTCCAGGGGGTGTAAAGCGGCCTAAACACAGCCGTGAAAAGCAGCTAAACCCCATTATAAAAATAAATTACTTTTCAAAACCTGTGAAACAAAGACAGTGAAAGAGAGAGAAATTCTTACAAAATTCGTTCAGGGGCTGTGATGCAACCTGGATTGACCATATCTAGACCCACAGCTGATTGAGACATAAGGGTGGACACTATTGGGGCTGAGAGATTTGGTGAGGTTGCGTGAGCCAACGCAGACCCTTTAAAGTAATACTGCATGGTACCCATCCCATGGGTCCCAAATCTCCAGGTTCAAGGGCATCTTCCTACGTCGAAAACATGCATGAGAAACCCAGAAGATGGTACACCGTGTGATCGGGAAAGGTTTCTAAAACGCACCTCATTTCTCATCTCCTTGTGCTCGGGTTCGCCATTCCAGCCGCTTTACTAGCCATCTCCCTCCTTGGAGAATCAGCACCTTTAACCTCCTGTTCCGTACAGGTTGCAATTTGTCCTGAGGATGAACGGGAAGACGGGGAACCAATGAGAGACTAGCTCTAGGGGTTGGGACAGGCACAGGTCACTCTATTTTCCCATCAGGAAGAAGAATTAACCACAAGCTCAGCCTGCCCCCAGAACCAAAAGAGGGCCTGAAGCAATCCTGCACTTTTGCGGCCAGCTCCCAAAAAAGCGACTGGAAAAATGGAGCTCAGGGGCACTGCAATTCACAAACCTGCAGAGTTATAAATGATAACTCTCGTCCACAAATATATTGAGGGAAGGCAACGAAGAGGCTTTGAAAGCAAGGCAGAATTGCAGGAAACAGATTTCAGGAGGTAGATTCGAATCGCCTTGAAAGCACATGAAAAGCGGCAAAACGTGGACAATGATGCCCTTGGCCAAAAAGGGCGTATGCGTTTTTTCCTGAATATATTCAGGAAAAAACGCATACGCCCTTTTTGGCCAACCAAGCAACCTGGAAAGGCAAATCAGCGCTCCAAAGAAGTCTCGCTTCCCAACGGGCAAAAGGGCCATGCGGAAAAAAGTGTCCAAACCAGAAATGCAGGACCGGCCATGGAGAAATGGGAGCCTTGCTACGCTGATGGGCGGTATGCAAATTGCCAACAGCCACTCTGGAGAAGTGTACAGTGTGTCCTGAAACATCTAAAAAACACAGCTTGGAGTGCATAGGGCACTTCCACTCATGCGCGTATAAATTGGGAAAACTAAAAATCAGCAAGACACAGGCACCCCAAAGTTTAGGGCTGCTCTGTTGACAAGAACCCCCACTTCATTACACCTTAAATATTCTAGGAAAGAGAAAAGTGGATAACGAAGTTGTGGTCCTCATGTACAATGGAATATCACTCAGCCATGAAATCCACGTCATAAGGCTAGTAGCAGCACTATGAGTGGATTTAGGTACGACAATTCTAAGTGAAATAAGTCACACAGAAAAAGACACTTATCATAAGATATCACTTATAGAGGGAAGGTAAAAACCGCTACACTTGAACTGAATTACAAAACAGAACAGAGTCACACGTTCAGAAAACACACTATGGCTGCTGAACGGGAAAGGTGAGGTGGGCTGATGCATAAAACAAGGGTTTCAAATTAGCTCAGATACCGTTCCATAAACCCAATATGTAGTAGACAAGACCTACTCCTTGCTCAGTGAACTGGACTCAACACCCCCTATTCACCGCACAAGAATATATCTGACTAGTAAGAATCTTCAAACCTATGTATTGATATCTCTCTGTAAGTGAGTCAAGGGGGTGAAAAGTGGCATAAACACAGCCGTGAAAAGTAGCTAAACCCCATTATAAAAATAAGTTAATTTTCAAAACCTGTGAAACAAAGACAGTGAAAGACAGAGAAATTCCTACAAAACTCGTTCAGGGGCTGTGATGCAACCTGGATTGACCATATCTAGACCCACAGCTGATTGAGACATAAGGGTGGACACTCTTGGGTCTGAGAGTTTTGGTGAGGTTGCGTGAGCCAACGCAGACCCTTTAAAGTAATACTGCATGGTACCCATCCCATGGGTCCCAAATCTCCAGGTTTAAGGGCATCTTCCTACGTCGAAAACATGCATGAGAAACCCAGAAGATGGTACACCGTGTGATCGGGAAAGGTTTCTAAAACGCACCTCATTTCTCATCTCCTTGTGCTCGGGTTCGCCATTCCAGCCGCTTTACTAGCCATCTCCCTCCTTGGAGAATCAGCACCTTTAACCTCCTGTTCCGTACAGGTTGCAATTTGTCCTGAGGATGAACGGGAAGAGGGGGAACCAATGAGAGACTAGCTCTAGGGGTTGGGACAGGCACAGGTCACTCTATTTTCCCATCAGGAAGAAGAATTAAGCACAAACTCAGCCTGCCCCCCAGAACCAGAAGAGGGCCTGAAGCAATCCTGCACTTTTGCGGCCAGCTCCCAAAAAAGCGACTGGAAAAATGGAGCTCAGCGGCACTGCAATTCACAAACCTGCAGAGTTATAAATGATAACTCTCGTCCACAAATATATTGAGGGAAGGCAACGAAGAGGCTTTGAAAGCAAGGCAGAATTGCAGGAAACAAATTTCAGGAGGTAGATTCGAATCGCCTTGAAAGCACATGAAAAGCGGCAAAACGTGGACAATGATGCCCTTGGCCAAAAAGGGCGTATGCGTTTTTTCCTGAATATATTCAGGAAAAAACGCATACGCCCTTTTTGGCCAACTAAGCAACCTGGAAAGGCAAATCAGCGCTCCAAAGAAGTCTCGCTTCCCAGCAGGCAAAAGGGCCATGCGGAAAAAAGTGTCCAAACCAGAAATGCAGGACCGGCCATGGAGAAATGGGAGCCTTGCTACGCTGATGGGCGGGATGTAAATTGCCAACAGCCACTCTGGAGAAGTGTACGGTGTGTCCAGAAACATCTAAAAAACACAGCTTGGAGAGCATAGGGCACTTGCACTCATGGGCGTATAAATTGGGAAAACTAAAAATCAGCAAGACACAGGCACCACAAAGTTTAGGGCTGCTCTGTTGACAAGAACCCCCACTTCATTACACCTTAAATATCCTAGGAAAGAGAAAAGTGGATAACGTAGTTGTGGTCCTCATGTACAATGGAATATCACTCAGCCATGAAATCCACGTCCTAAGGCTAGTAGCAGCACGATGATTGGATTTAGGTACAACGATTCTAAGTCACACAGAAAAAGACACTTATCATAAGATATCACTTATAGAGGGAATGTAAAAACCGCTACACTTGAACTGAATTACAAAACAGAACAGAGTCACACGTTCAGAAAACACACTATGGCTGCTGAACGGGAAAGGTGAGGTGGGGTGATGCATAAAACAAGGGTTTCAAATTAGCTCAGATACCGTTCCATAAACCCAATATGTAGTAGACAAGACCTACTCCTTGCTCAGTGAACTGGCCTCAACACCCCCTATTCACCGCACAAGAATATATCTGACTAGTAAGAATCTTCAAACCTATGTATTGATATCTCTCTGTAAGTGAGTCAAGGGGGTGTAAAGCGGCCTAAACACAGCCGTGAAAAGCAGCTAAACCCCATTATAAAAAGAAATTACTTTTCAAAACCCGTGAAACAAAGACAGTGAAAGAGAGAGAAATTCTTACAAAATTCGTTCAGGGGCTGTGATGCAACCTGGATTGACCATATCTAAACCCACAGCTGATTGAGACATAAGGGTGGACACTCTTGGGGCTGAGAGGTTTGGTGAGGTTGCGTGAGCCAACGCAGACCCTTTAAAGTCATACTGCATGGTACCCATCCCATGGGTCCCAAATCTCCAGGTTCAAGGGCATCTTCCTACGTCGAAAACATGCATGAGAAACCCAGAAGATGGTACACCGTGTGATCGGGAAAGGTTTCTAAAACGCACCTCATTTCTCATCTCCTTGTGCTCGGGTTCGCCATTCCAGCCGCTTTACTAGCCATCTCCCTCCTTGGAGAATCAGCACCTTTAACCTCCTGTTCCGTACAGGTTGCAATTTGTCCTGAGGATGAACGGGAAGAGGGGGAACCAATGAGAGACTAGCTCTAGGGGTTGGGACAGGCACAGGTCACTCTATTTACCCATCAGGAAGAAGAATTAACCACAAGCTCAGCCTGCCCCCCAGAACCAGAAGAGGGCCTGAAGCAATCCTGCACTTTTGCGGCCAGCTCCCAAAAAAGTGACTGGAAAAATGGAGCTCAGGGGCACTGCAATTCACAAACCTGCAGAGTTATAAATGATAACTCTCGTCCACAAATATATTGAGCGAAGGCAACAAAGAGGCTTTGAAAGCAAGGCAGAATTGCAGGAAACAGATTTCAGGAGGTAGATTCGAATCGCCTTGAAAGCACATGAAAAGCGGCAAAACGTGGACAATGATGCCCTTGGCCAAAAAGGGCGTATGCGTTTTTTCCTGAATATATTCAGGAAAAAACGCATACGCCCTTTTTGGCCAACCAAGCAACCTGGAAAGGCAAATCAGCGCTCCAAAGAAGTCTCGCTTCCCAGCGGGCAAAAGGGCCATGCGGAAAAAAGTGTCCAAACCAGAAATGCAGGACCGGCCATGGAGAAATGGGAGCCTTGCTACGCTGATGGGCGGGATGTAAATTTCGAACAGCCACTCTGGAGAAGTGTACGGTGTGTCCTGAAACATCTAAAAAACACAGCTTGGAGAGCATAGGGCACTTCCACTCATGGGCGTATAAATTGGGAAAACTAAAAATCAGCAAGACACAGGCACCCCAAAGTTTAGGGCTGCTCGGTTGACAAGAACCCCCACTTCATTACACCTTAAATATCGTAGGAAAGAGAAAAGTGGATAAAGAAGTTGTGGTCCTCATGTACAATGGAATATCACTCAGCCATGAAATCCACGTCATAAGGCTAGTAGCAGCACGATGAGTGGATTTAGGTACGATGATTCTAAGTCACACAGAAAAAGACACTTATCATAAGATATCACTTATAGAGGGAATGTAAAAACCGCTACACTTGAACTGAATTACAAAACAGAACAGAGTCGCACGTTCAGAAAACACACTATGGCTGCTGAACGGGAAAGGTGAGGTGGGGTGATGCATAAAACAAGGGTTTCAAATTAGCTCAGATACCGTTCCATAAACCCAATATGTAGTAGACAAGACCTACTCCTTGCTCAGTGAACTGGACTCAACACCCCCTATTCACCGCACAAGAATATGTCTGACTAGTAAGAATCTTCAAACCTATGTATTGATATCTCTCTGTAAGTGAGTCAAGGGGGTGTAAAGCGGCATAAACACAGCCGTGAAAAGCAGCTAAACCCCATTATAAAAAGAAATTACTTTTCAAAACCCGTGAAACAAAGACAGTGAAAGAGAGAGAAATTCTTACAAAATTCGTTCAGGGGCTGTGATGCAACCTGGATTGACCATATCTAGACCCACAGCTGATTGAGACATAAGGGTGGACACTCTTGGGGCTGAGAGGTTCGGTGAGGTTGCGTGAGCCAACGCAGACCCTTTAAAGTAATACTGCATGGTACCCATCCCATGGGTCCCAAATCTCCAGGTTCAAGGGCATCTTCCTACGTCGAAAACATGCATGAGAAACCCAGAAGATGGTACACCGTGTGATCGGGAAAGGTTTCTAAAACGCACCTCATTTCTCATCTCCTTGTGCTCGGGTTCGCCATTCCAGCCGCTTTACTAGCCATCTCCCTCCTTGGAGAATCAGCACCTTTAACCTCCTGTTCCGTACAGGTTGCAATTTGTCCTGAGGATGAACGGGAAGAGGGGGAACCAATGAGAGACTAGCTCTAGGGGTTGGGACAGGCACAGGTCACTCTATTTTCCCATCTGAAGAAGAATTAACCACAAGCTCAGCCTGCCCCCCAGAACCAGAAGAGGGCCTGAAGCAATCCTGCACTTTTGCGGCCAGCTCCCAAAAAAGAGACTGGAAAAATGGAGCTCAGGGGCACTGCAATTCACAAACCTGCAGAGTTATAAATGATAACTCTCGTCCACAAATATATTGAGGGAAGGCAACGAAGAGGCTTTGAAAGCAAGGCAGAATTTCAGGAAACAGATTTCAGGAGGTAGATTCGAATCGCCTTGAAAGCACATGAAAAGCGGCAAAACGTGGACAATGATGCCCTTGGCCAAAAAGGGCGTATGCGTTTTTTCCTGAATATATTCAGGAAAAAACGCATACGCACTTTTGGCAACCAAGCAAACTGGAAAGGCAAATCAGCCCTCCAAAGAAGTGTCGCTTCCCAGCGGGCAAAAGGGCCATGCGGAAAAAAGTGTCCAAACCAGAAATGCAGGACCGGCCATGGAGAAATGGGAGCCTTGCTACGCTGATGGGCGGGATGTAAATTGCCAACAGCCACTCTGGAGAAGTGTACGGTGTGTCCTGAAACATCTAAAAAACACAGCTTGGAGAGCATAGGGCACTTCCACTCATGGGCGTATAAATTGGGAAAACTAAAAATCAGCAAGACACAGGCACCCCAAAGTTTAGGGCTGCTCTGTTGACAAGAACCCCCACTTCATTACACCTTAAATATCCTAGGAAAGAGAAAAGTGGATAAAGAAGTTGTGGTCCTCATGTACAATGGAATATCACTCAGCCGTGAAATCCACGTCATAAGGCTAGTAGCAGCACGATGAGTGGATTTAGGTACGACGATTCTAAGTCACACAGAAAAAGTCACTTATCAAAAGATATCACTTATAGAGGGAATGTAAAAACCGATACACTTCAACTGAATTACAAAACAGAACAGAGTCACACGTTCAGAAAACACACTATGGCTGCTGAACGGGAAAGGTGAGGTGGGGTGATGCATAAAACAAGGGTTTCAAATTAGCTCAGATACCGTTCCATAAACCCAATATGTAGTAGACAAGACCTACTCCTTGCTCAGTGAACTGGCCTCAACAACCCCTATTTACCGCACAAGAATATATCTGACTAGTAAGAATCTTCAAACCTATGTATTGATATCTCTCTGTAAGTGAGTCAAGGGGGTGTAAAGCGGCCTAAACACAGCCGTGAAAAGCAGCTAAACCCCATTATAAAAAGAAATTACTTTTCAAAACCCGTGAAACAAAGACAGTGAAAGAGAGAGAAATTCTTACAAAATTCGTTCAGGGGCTGTGATGCAACCTGGATTGACCATATCTAAACCCACAGCTGATTGAGACATAAGGGTGGACACTCTTGGGGCTGAGAGGTTCGGTGAGGTTGCGTGAGCCAACGCAGACCCTTTAAAGTAATACTGCATGGTACCCATCCCATGGGTCCCAAATCTCCAGGTTCAAGGGCATCTTCCTACGTCGAAAACATGTATGAGAAACCCAGAAGATGGTACACCATGTGATCGGGAAAGGTTTCTAAAACGCACCTCATTTCTCATCTCCTTGTGCTCGGGTTTGCCATTCCAGCCGCTTTACTAGCCATCTCCCTCCTTGGAGAACCAGCACCTTTAACCTCCTGTTCCGTACAGGTTGCAATTTGTCCTGAGGATGAACGGGAAGAGGGGGAACCAATGAGAGACCAGCTCTAGGGGTTGGGACAGGCACAGGTCACTCTATTTTCCCATCAGGAAGAAGAATTAACCACAAGCTCAGCCTGCCCCCCAGAACCAGAAGAGGGCCTGAAGCAATCCTGCTCTTTTGCGACCAGCTCCCAAAAAAGTGACTGGAAAAATGGAGCTCAGGGGCACTGCAATTCACAAACCTGCAGAGTTATAAATGATAACTCTCGTCCACAAATATATTGAGGGAAGGCAACGAAGAGGCTTTGAAAGCAAGGCAGAATTGCAGGAAACAGATTTCAGGAGGTAGATTCGAATCGCCTTGAAAGCACATGAAAAGCGGCAAAACGTGGACAATGATGCCCTTGGCCAAAAAGGGCGTATGCGTTTTTTCCTGAATATATTCAGGAAAAAACGCATACGTCCTTTTTGGCCAACCAAGCAACCTGGAAAGGCAAATCACCGCTGCAAAGAAGTCTCGCTTCCCAGCGGGCAAAAGGGCCATGCGGAAAAAAGTGTCCAAACCAGAAATGCAGGACCGGCCATGGAGAAATGGGAGCCTTGCTACGCTGATGGGCGGGATGTAAATTGCCAACAGCCACTCTGGAGAAGTGTACGGTGTGTCCTGAAACATCTAAAAAACACAGCTTGGAGAGCATAGGGCACTTCCACTCATGGGCGTATAAATTGGGAAAACTAAAAATCAGCAAGACACAGGCACCCCAAAGTTTAGGGCTGCTCTGTTGACAAGAACCCCCACTTCATTACACCTTAAATATCCTAGGAAAGAGAAAAGTGGATAAAGAAGTTGTGGTCCTCATGTACAATGGAATATCACTCAGCCGTGAAATCCACGTCATAAGGCTAGTAGCAGCACGATGAGTGGATTTAGGTACGACGATTCTAAGTCACACAGAAAAAGACACTTATCATAAGATATCACTTATAGAGGGAATGTAAAAACCGCTACACTTGAACTGAATTACAAAACAGAACAGAGTCACACGTTCAGAAAACACACTATGGCTGCTGAACGGGAAAGGTGAGGTGGGGTGATGCATAAAACAAGGGTTTCAAATTAGCTCAGATACCGTTCCATAAACCCAATATGTAGTAGACAAGACCTACTCCTTGCTCAGTGAACTGGCCTCAACACCCCCTATTCACCGCACAAGAATATATCTGACTAGTAAGAATCTTCAAACCTAAGTATTGATATCTCTCTGTAAGTGAGTCAAGGGGGTGTAAAGCGGCCTAAACACAGCCGTGAAAAGCAGCTAAACCCCATTATAAAAAGAAATTACTTTTCAAAACCCGTGAAACAAAGACAGTGAAAGAGAGAGAAATTCTTACAAAATTCGTTCAGGGGCTGTGATGCAACCTGGATTGACCATATCTAAACCCACAGCTGATTGAGACATAAGGGTGGACACTCTTGGGGCTGAGAGGTTTGGTGAGGTTGCGTGAGCCAACGCAGACCCTTTAAAGTCATACTGCATGGTACCCATCCCATGGGTCCCAAATCTCCAGGTTCAAGGGCATCTTCCTACGTCGAAAACATGCATGAGAAACCCAGAAGATGGTACACCGTGTGATCGGGAAAGGTTTCTAAAACGCACCTCATTTCTCATCTCCTTGTGCTCGGGTTCGCCATTCCAGCCGCTTTACTAGCCATCTCCCTCCTTGGAGAATCAGCACCTTTAACCTCCTGTTCCGTACAGGTTGCAATTTGTCCTTAGGATGAACGGGAAGAGGGGGAACCAATGAGAGACTAGCTCTAGGGGTTGGGACAGGCACAGGTCACTCTATTTTCCCATCAGGAAGAAGAATTAACCACAAGCTCAGCCTGCCCCCCAGAACCAGAAGAGGGCCTGAAGCAATCCTGCACTTTTGCGGCCAGCTCCCAAAAAAGTGACTGGAAAAATGGAGCTCAGGGGCACTGCAATTCACAAACCTGCAGAGTTATAAATGATAACTCTCGTCCACAAATATATTGAGCGAAGGCAACAAAGAGGCTTTGAAAGCAAGGCAGAATTGCAGGAAACAGATTTCAGGAGGTAGATTCGAATCGCCTTGAAAGCACATGAAAAGCGGCAAAACGTGGACAATGATGCCCTTGGCCAAAAAGGGCGTATGCGTTTTTTCCTGAATATATTCAGGAAAAAACGCATACGCCCTTTTTGGCCAACCAAGCAACCTGGAAAGGCAAATCAGCGCTCCAAAGAAGTCTCGCTTCCCAGCGGGCAAAAGGGCCATGCGGAAAAAAGTGTCCAAACCAGAAATGCAGGACCGGCCATGGAGAAATGGGAGCCTTGCTACGCTGATGGGCGGGATGTAAATTTCGAACAGCCACTCTGGAGAAGTGTACGGTGTGTCCTGAAACATCTAAAAAACACAGCTTGGAGAGCATAGGGCACTTCCACTCATGGGCGTATAAATTGGGAAAACTAAAAATCAGCAAGACACAGGCACCCCAAAGTTTAGGGCTGCTCGGTTGACAAGAACCCCCACTTCATTACACCTTAAATATCGTAGGAAAGAGAAAAGTGGATAAAGAAGTTGTGGTCCTCATGTACAATGGAATATCACTCAGCCATGAAATCCACGTCATAAGGCTAGTAGCAGCACGATGAGTGGATTTAGGTACGATGATTCTAAGTCACACAGAAAAAGACACTTATCATAAGATATCACTTATAGAGGGAATGTAAAAACCGCTACACTTTAACTGAATTACAAAACAGAACAGAGTCACACGTTCAGAAAACACACTATGGCTGCTGAACGGGAAAGGTGAGGTGGGGTGATGCATAAAACAAGGGTTTCAAATTAGCTCAGATACCGTTCCATAAACCCAATATGTAGTAGACAAGACCTACTCCTTGCTCAGTGAACTGGACTCAACACCCCCTATTCACCGCACAAGAATATGTCTGACTAGTAAGAATCTTCAAACCTATGTATTGATATCTCTCTGTAAGTGAGTCAAGGGGGTGTAAAGCGGCATAAACACAGCCGTGAAAAGCAGCTAAACCCCATTATAAAAAGAAATTACTTTTCAAAACCCGTGAAACAAAGACAGTGAAAGAGAGAGAAATTCTTACAAAATTCGTTCAGGGGCTGTGATGCAACCTGGATTGACCATATCTAGACCCACAGCTGATTGAGACATAAGGGTGGACACTCTTGGGGCTGAGAGGTTCGGTGAGGTTGCGTGAGCCAACGCAGACCCTTTAAAGTAATACTGCATGGTACCCATCCCATGGGTCCCAAATCTCCAGGTTCAAGGGCATCTTCCTACGTCGAAAACATGCATGAGAAACCCAGAAGATGGTACACCGTGTGATCGGGAAAGGTTTCTAAAACGCACCTCATTTCTCATCTCCTTGTGCTCGGGTTCGCCATTCCAGCCGCTTTACTAGCCATCTCCCTCCTTGGAGAATCAGCACCTTTAACCTCCTGTTCCGTACAGGTTGCAATTTGTCCTGAGGATGAACGGGAAGAGGGGGAACCAATGAGAGACTAGCTCTAGGGGTTGGGACAGGCACAGGTCACTCTATTTTCCCATCAGGAAGAAGAATTAACCACAAGCTCAGCCTGCCCCCCAGAACCAGAAGAGGGCCTGAAGCAATCCTGCTCTTTTGCGGCCAGCTCCCAAAAAAGTGACTGGAAAAATGGAGCTCAGGGGCACTGCAATTCACAAACCTGCAGAGTTATAAATGATAACTCTCGTCCACAAATATATTGAGGGAAGGCAACGAAGAGGCTTTGAAAGCAAGGCAGAATTGCAGGAAACAGATTTCAGGAGGTAGATTCGAATCGCCTTGAAAGCACATGAAAAGCGGCAAAACGTGGACAATGATGCCCTTGGCCAAAAAGGGCGTATGCGTTTTTTCCTGAATATATTCAGGAAAAAACGCATACGTCCTTTTTGGCCAACCAAGCAACCTGGAAAGGCAAATCACCGCTGCAAAAAAGTCTCGCTTCCCAGCGGGCAAAAGGGCCATGCGGAAAAAAGTGTCCAAACCAGAAATGCAGGACCGGCCATGGAGAAATGGGAGCCTTGCTACGCTGACGGGCGGGATGTAAATTGCCAACAGCCACTCTGGAGAAGTGTACGGTGTGTCCTGAAACATCTAAAAAACACAGCTTGGAGAGCATAGGGCACTTCCACTCATGGGCGTATAAATTGGGAAAACTAAAAATCAGCAAGACACAGGCACCCCAAAGTTTAGGGCTGCTCTGTTGACAAGAACCCCCACTTCATTACACCTTAAATATCCTAGGAAAGAGAAAAGTGGATAAAGAAGTTGTGGTCCTCATGTACAATGGAATATCACTCAGCCGTGAAATCCACGTCATAAGGCTAGTAGCAGCACGATGAGTGGATTTAGGTACGACGATTCTAAGTCACACAGAAAAAGACACTTATCATAAGATATCACTTATAGAGGGAATGTAAAAACCGCTACACTTGAACTGAATTACAAAACAGAACAGAGTCACACGTTCAGAAAACACACTATGGCTGCTGAACGGGAAAGGTGAGGTGGGGTGATGCATAAAACAAGGGTTTCAAATTAGCTCAGATACCGTTCCATAAACCCAATATGTAGTAGACAAGACCTACTCCTTGCTCAGTGAACTGGCCTCAACACCCCCTATTCACCGCACAAGAATATATCTGACTAGTAAGAATCTTCAAACCTATGTATTGATATCTCTCTGTAAGTGAGTCAAGGGGGTGTAAAGCGGCCTAAACACAGCCGTGAAAAGCAGCTAAACCCCATTATAAAAAGAAATTACTTTTCAAAACCCGTGAAACAAAGACAGTGAAAGAGAGAGAAATTCTTACAAAATTCGTTCAAGGGCTGTGATGCAACCTGGATTGACCATATCTAAACCCACAGCTGATTGAGACATAAGGGTGGACACTCTTGGGGCTGAGAGGTTTGGTGAGGTTGCGTGAGCCAACGCAGACCCTTTAAAGTAATACTGCATGGTACCCATCCCATGGGTCCCAAATCTCCAGGTTCAAGAGCATCTTCCTACGTCGAAAACATGCATGAGAAACCCAGAAGATGGTACACCGTGTGATCGGGAAAGGTTTCTAAAACGCACCTCATTTCTCATCTCCTTGTGCTCGGGTGCGCCATTCCAGCCACTTTACTAGCCATCTCCCTCCTTGGAGAATCAGCACCTTTAACCTCCTGTTCCGTACAGGTTGCAATTTGTCCTGAGGATGAACGGGAAGAGGGGGAACCAATGAGAGACTAGCTCTAGGGGTTGGGACAGGCACAGGTCACTCTATTTTCCCATCAGGAAGAAGAATTAACCACAAGCTCAGCCTGCCCCCCAGAACCAGAAGAGGGCCTGAAGCAATCCTGCACTTTTGCGGCCAGCTCCCAAAAAAGTGACTGGAAAAATGGAGCTCAGGGGCAGTGCAATTCACAAACCTGCAGAGTTATAAATGATAACTCTCGTCCACAAATATATTGAGGGAAGGCAACGAAGAGGCTTTGAAAGCAAGGCAGAATTGCAGGAAACAGATTTCAGGAGATAGATTCGAATCGCCTTGAAAGCACATGAAAAGCGGCAAAACGTGGACAATGATGCCCTTGGCCAAAAAGGGCGTATGCGTTTTTTCCTGAATATATTCAGGAAAAAACGCATACGCCCTTTTTGGCCAACCAAGCAACCTGGAAAGGCAAATCACCGCTGCAAAGAAGTCTCGCTTCCCAGCGGGCAAAAGGGCCATGCGGAAAAAAGTGTCCAAACCAGAAATGCAGGACCGGCCATGGAGAAATGGGAGCCTTGCTACGCTGATGGGCGGAATGTAAATTGCCAACAGCCACTCTGGAGAAGTGTACGGTGTGTCCTGAAACATCTAAAAAACACAGCTTGGAGAGCATAGGGCACTTCCACTCATGGGCGTATAAATTGGGAAAACTAAAAATCAGCAAGACACAGGCACCCCAAAGTTTAGGGCTGCTCTGTTGACAAGAACACCCACTTCATTACACCTTAAATATCCTAGGAAAGAGAAAAGTGGATAACGAAGTTGAGGTCCTCATGTACAATGGAATATCACTCAGCCATGAAATCCACGTCATAAGGCTAGTAGCAGCACGATGAGTGGATTTAGGTACAACGATTCTAAGTCACACATAAAAAGACACTTATCATAAGATATCACTTATAGAGGGAATGTAAAAACCGCTACACTTGAACTGAATTACAAAACAGAACAGAGTCGCACGTTCAGAAAACACACTATGGCTCCTGAACGGGAAAGGTGAGGTGGGGTGATGCATAAAACAAGGGTTTCAAATTAGCTCAGATACCGTTCCATAAACCCAATATGTAGTAGACAAGACCTACTCCTTGCTCAGTGAACTGGCCTCAACACCCCCTATTCACCGCACAAGAATATATCTATCTAGTAAGAATCTTCAAACCTAATTATTGATATCTCTCTGTAAGTGAGTCAAGGGGGTGTAAAGCGGCCTAAATACAGCCGTGAAAAGCAGCTAAACCCCATTATAAAAATAAATTACTTTTCAAAACCTGTGAAACAAAGACAGTGAAAGAGAGAGAAATTCTTACAAAATTCGTTCAGGGGCTGTGATGAAACCTGGATTGACCATATCTAGACCCACAGCTGATTGAGACATAAGGGTGGACACTTTTGGGGCTGAGGTTTGGTGAGGTTCCGTGAGCCAACGCAGATGCTTTAAAGTAATACTGCATGGTACCCATCCCATGGGTCCCAAATCTCCAGGTTCAAGGGCATCTTCCTACCTCGAAAACATGCATGAGAAACCCAGAAGATGGTACACCGTGTGATCGGGAAAGGTTTCTAAAACGCACCTCATTTCTCATCTCCTTGTGCTCGGGTTCGCCATTCCAGCCGCTTTACTAGCCATCTCCCTCCTTGGAGAATCAGCACCTTTAACCTCCTATTCCGTACAGGTTGCAATTTGTCCTGAGGATGAACGGGAAGACGGGGAACCAATGAGAGACTAGCTCTAGGGGTTGGGACAGGCACAGGTCATTCTATTTTCCCATCAGGAAGAAGAATTAACCCCAAGCTCAGCCTGCCCCCCAGAACCAGAAGAGGGCCTGAAGCAATCCTGCACTTTTGCGGCCAGCTCCCAAAAAAGCGACTGGAAAAATGGAGCTCAGGGGCCCTGCAATTCACAAACCTGCAGAGTTATAAATGATAACTCTCGTCCACAAATATATAGAGGGAAGGCAACGAAGAGGCTTTGAAAGCAAGGCAGAATTGCAGGAAACAGATTTCAGGAGGTAGATTCGAATCGCCTTGAAAGCACATGAACAGCGGCAAAACGTGGACAATGATGCCCTTGGCCAAAAAGGGCGTATGCGTTTTTTCCTGAATATATTCAGGAAAAAACGCATACGCCCTTTTTGGCCAACCAAGCAACCTGGAAAGGCAAATCAGCGCTCCAAAGAAGTCTCGCTTCCCAGCGGGCAAAAGGGCGATGCGGAAAAAAGTGTCCAAACCAGAAATGCAGGACCAGCCATGGAGAAATGGGAGCCTTGCTACGCTGATGGGCGGGATGTAAATTGCCAACAGCCACTCTGGAGAAGTGTACGGTGTGTCCTGAAACATCTAAAAAACACAGCTTGGAGAGCATAGGGCACTTCCACTCATGGGCGTATAAATTGGGAAAACTAAAAATCAGCAAGACACAGGCACCCCAAAGTTTAGGGCTGCTCTGTTGACAAGAACACCCACTTCATTACACCTTAAATATCCTAGGAAAGAGAAAAGTGGATAACGAAGTTGAGGTCCTCATGTACAATGGAATATCACTCAGCCATGAAATCCACGTCATAAGGCTAGTAGCAGCACGATGAGTGGATTTAGGTACAACGATTCTAAGTCACACATAAAAAGACACTTATCATAAGATATCACTTATAGAGGGAATGTAAAAACCGCTACACTTGAACTGAATTACAAAACAGAACAGAGTCGCACGTTCAGAAAACACACTATGGCTCCTGAACGGGAAAGGTGAGGTGGGGTGATGCATAAAACAAGGGTTTCAAATTAGCTCAGATACCGTTCCATAAACCCAATATGTAGTAGACAAGACCTACTCCTTGCTCAGTGAACTGGCCTCAACACCCCCTATTCACCGCACAAGAATATATCTAACTAGTAAGAATCTTCAAACCTAAGTATTGATATCTCTCTGTAAGTGAGTCAAGGGGGTGTAAAGCGGCCTAAACACAGCCGTGAAAAGCAGCTAAACCCCATTATAAAAATAAATTAC
The DNA here is from genome assembly GCF_949987535.1 of Balaenoptera acutorostrata. NCBI lineage: Eukaryota > Metazoa > Chordata > Mammalia > Artiodactyla > Balaenopteridae > Balaenoptera > Balaenoptera acutorostrata. Next base: position 92,577 of record NW_026645679.1, on the reverse strand, counting down.
TTTTCAAAACCTGTGAAACAAAGACAGTGAAAGAGAGAGAAATTCTTACAAAATTCGTTCAGGGGCTGTGATGCAACCTGGATTGACCATATCTAGACCCACAGCTGATTGAGACATAAGGGTGGACACTCTTGGGGCTGAGAGGTTTGGTGAGGTTGCGTGAGCCAACGCAGACCCTTTAAAGTAATACTGCATGGTACCCATCCCATGGGTCCCAAATCTCCAGGTTCAAGGGCATCTTCCTACGTCGAAAACATGCATGAGAAACCCAGAAGATGGTACACCGTGTGATCGGGAAAGGTTTCTAAAACGCACCTCATTTCTCATCTCCTTGTGCTCGGGTTCGCCATTCTAGCCGCTTTACTAGCCATCTCCCTCCTTGGAGAATCAGCACCTTTAACCTCCTGTTACGTACAGGTTGCAATTTGTCCTGAGGATGAACGGGAAGACGGGGAACCAATGAGAGACTAGCTCTAGGGGTTGGGACAGGCACAGGTCACTCTATTTTCCCATCAGGAAGAAGAATTAACCACAAGCTCAGCCTGCCCCCCAGAACCAAAAGAGGGCCTGAAGCAATCCTGCACTTTTGCGGCCAGCTCCCAAAAAAGCGACTGGAAAAATGGAGCTCAGGGGCACTGCAATTCACAAACCTGCAGAGTTATAAATGATAACTCTCGTCCACAAATATATTGAGGGAAGGCAACGAAGAGGCTTTGAAAGCAAGGCAGAATTGCAGGAAACAGATTTCAGGAGGTAGATTCGAATCGCCTTGAAAGCACATGAAAAGCGGCAAAACGTGGACAATGATGCCCTTGGCCAAAAAGGGCGTATGCGTTTTTTCCTGAATATATTCAGGAAAAAACGCATACGCCCTTTTTGGCCAACCAAGCAACCTGGAAAGGCAAATCAGCGCTCCAAAGAAGTCTCGCTTCCCAACGGGCAAAAGGGCCATGCGGAAAAAAGTGTCCAAACCAGAAATGCAGGACCGGCCATGGAGAAATGGGAGCCTTGCTACGATGATGGGCGGTATGCCAATTGCCAACAGCCACTCTGGAGAAGTGTACAGTGTGTCCTGAAACATCTAAAAAACACAGCTTGGAGTGCATAGGGCACTTCCACTCATGCGCGTATAAATTGGGAAAACTAAAAATCAGCAAAACACAGGCACCCCAAAGTTTAGGGCTGCTCTGTTGACAAGAACCCCCACTTCATTACACCTTAAATATTCTAGGAAAGAGAAAAGTGGATAACGAAGTTGTGGTCCTCATGTACAATGGAATATCACTCAGCCATGAAATCCACGTCATAAGGCTAGTAGCAGCACTATGAGTGGATTTAGGTACGACAATTCTAAGTGAAATAAGTCACACAGAAAAAGACACTTATCATAAGATATCACTTATAGAGGGAAGGTAAAAACCGCTACACTTGAACTGAATTACAAAACAGAACAGAGTCACACGTTCAGAAAACACACTATGGCTGCTGAACGGGAAAGGTGAGGTGGGCTGATGCATAAAACAAGGGTTTCAAATTAGCTCAGATACCGTTCCATAAACCCAATATGTAGTAGACAAGACCTACTCCTTGCTCAGTGAACTGGACTCAACACCACCTATTCACCGCACAAGAATATATCTGACTAGTAAGAATCTTCAAACCTATGTATTGATATCTCTCTGTAAGTGAGTCAAGGGGGTGAAAAGCGGCATAAACACAGCCGTGAAAAGTAGCTAAACCCCATTATAAAAATAAGTTAATTTTCAAAACCTGTGAAACAAAGACAGTGAAAGACAGAGAAATTCTTACAAAACTCGTTCAGGGGCTGTGATGCAACCTGGATTGACCATATCTAGACCCACAGCTGATTGAGACATAAGGGTGGACACTCTTGGGGCTGAGAGTTTTGGTGAGGTTGCGTGAGCCAACGCAGACCCTTTAAAGTAATACTGCATGGTACCCATCCCATGGGTCCCAAATCTCCAGGTTTAAGGTCATCTTCCTACGTCGAAAACATGCATGAGAAACCCAGAAGATGGTACACCGTGTGATCGGGAAAGGTTTCTAAAACGCACCTCATTTCTCATCTCCTTGTGCTCGGGTTCGCCATTCCAGCCGCTTTACTAGCCATCTCCCTCCTTGGAGAATCAGCACCTTTAACCTCCTGTTCCGTACAGGTTGCAATTTGTCCTGAGGATGAACGGGAAGAGGGGGAACCAATGAGAGACTAGCTCTAGGGGTTGGGACAGGCACAGGTCACTCTATTTTCCCATCAGGAAGAAGAATTAACCACAAGCTCAGCCTGCCCCCCAGAACCAGAAGAGGGCCTGAAGCAATCCTGCACTTTTGCGGCCAGCTCCCAAAAAAGCGACTGGAAAAATGGAGCTCAGCGGCACTGCAATTCACAAACCTGCAGAGTTATAAATGATAACTCTCGTCCACAAATATATTGAGGGAAGGCAACGAAGAGGCTTTGAAAGCAAGGCAGAATTGCAGGAAACAAATTTCAGGAGGTAGATTCGAATCGCCTTGAAAGCACATGAAAAGCGGCAAAACGTGGACAATGATGCCCTTGGCCAGAAAGGGCGTATGCGTTTTTTCCTGAATATATTCAGGAAAAAACGCATACGCCCTTTTTGGCCAACTAAGCAACCTGGAAAGGCAAATCAGCGCTCCAAAGAAGTCTCGCTTCCCAGCAGGCAAAAGGGCCATGCGGAAAAAAGTGTCCAAACCAGAAATGCAGGACCGGCCATGGAGAAATGGGAGCCTTGCTACGCTGATGGGCGGGATGTAAATTGCCAACAGCCACTCTGGAGAAGTGTACGGTGTGTCCAGAAACATCTAAAAAACACAGCTTGGAGAGCATAGGGCACTTGCACTCATGGGCGTATAAATTGGGAAAACTAAAAATCAGCAAGACACAGGCACCACAAAGTTTAGGGCTGCTCTGTTGACAAGAACCCCCACTTCATTTCACCTTAAATATCCTAGGAAAGAGAAAAGTGGATAACGTAGTTGTGGTCCTCATGTACAATGGAATATCACTCAGCCATGAAATCCACGTCCTAAGGCTAGTAGCAGCACGATGATTGGATTTAGGTACAACGATTCTAAGTCACACAGAAAAAGACACTTATCATAAGATATCACTTATAGAGGGAATGTAAAAACCGCTACACTTGAACTGAATTACAAAACAGAACAGAGTCACACGTTCAGAAAACACACTATGGCTGCTGAACAGGAAAGGTGAGGTGGGGTGATGCATAAAACAAGGGTTTCAAATTAGCTCAGATACCGTTCCATAAACCCAATATGTAGTAGACAAGACCTACTCCTTGCTCAGTGAACTGGCCTCAACACCCCCTATTCACCGCACAAGAATATATCTGACTAGTAAGAATCTTCAAACCTATGTATTGATATCTCTCTGTAAGTGAGTCAAGGGGGTGTAAAGCGGCCTAAACACAGCCGTGAAAAGCAGCTAAACCCCATTATAAAAAGAAATAACTTTTCAAAACCCGTGAAACAAAGACAGTGAAAGAGAGAGAAATTCTTACAAAATTCGTTCAGGGGCTGTGATGCAACCTGGATTGACCATATCTAAACCCACAGCTGATTGAGACATAAGGGTGGACACTCTTGGGGCTGAGGTTTGGTGAGGTTCCGTGAGCCAACGCAGATGCTTTAAAGTAATACTGCATGGTACCCATCCCATGGGTCCCAAATCTCCAGGTTCAAGGGCATATTCCTACCTCGAAAACATGCATGAGAAACCCAGAAGATGGTACACCGTGTGATCGGGAAAGGTTTCTAAAACGCACCTCATTTCTCATCTCCTTGTGCTCGGGTTCGCCATTCCAGCCGCTTTACTAGCCATCTCCCTCCTTGGAGAATCAGCACCTTTAACCTCCTATTCCGTACAGGTTGCAATTTGTCCTGAGGATGAACGGGAAGACGGGGAACCAATGAGAGACTAGCTCTAGGGGTTGGGACAGGCACAGGTCACTCTATTTTCCCATCAGGAAGAAGAATTAACCACAAGCTCAGCCTGCCCCCCAGAACCAGAAGAGGGCCTGAAGCAATCCTGCACTTTTGCGGCCAGCTCCCAAAAAAGCGACTGGAAAAATGGAGCTCAGCGGCACTGCAATTCACAAACCTGCAGAGTTATAAATGATAACTCTCGTCCACAAATATATTGAGGGAAGGCAACGAAGAGGCTTTGAAAGCAAGGCAGAATTGCAGGAAACAAATTTCATGAGGTAGATTCGAATCGCCTTGAAAGCACATGAAAAGCGGCAAAACGTGGACAATGATGCCCTTGGCCAAAAAGGGCGTATGCGTTTTTTCCTGAATATATTCAGGAAAAAACGCATACGCCCTTTTTGGCCAACTAAGCAACCTGGAAAGGCAAATCAGCGCTCCAAAGAAGTCTCGCTTCCCAGCAGGCAAAAGGGCCATGCGGAAAAAAGTGTCCAAACCAGAAATGCAGGACCGGCCATGGAGAAATGGGAGCCTTGCTACGCTGATGGGCGGGATGTAAATTGCCAACAGCCACTCTGGAGAAGTGTACGGTGTGTCCAGAAACATCTAAAAAACACAGCTTGGAGAGCATAGGGCACTTGCACTCATGGGCGTATAAATTGGGAAAACTAAAAATCAGCAAGACACAGGCACCACAAAGTTTAGGGCTGCTCTGTTGACAAGAACCCCCACTTCATTTCACCTTAAATATCCTAGGAAAGAGAAAAGTGGATAACGTAGTTGTGGTCCTCATGTACAATGGAATATCACTCAGCCATGAAATCCACGTCCTAAGGCTAGTAGCAGCACGATGATTGGATTTAGGTACAACGATTCTAAGTCACACAGAAAAAGACACTTATCATAAGATATCACTTATAGAGGGAATGTAAAAACCGCTACACTTGAACTGAATTACAAAACAGAACAGAGTCACACGTTCAGAAAACACACTATGGCTGCTGAACGGGAAAGGTGAGGTGGGGTGATGCATAAAACAAGGGTTTCAAATTAGCTCAGATACCGTTCCATAAACCCAATATGTAGTAGACAAGACCTACTCCTTGCTCAGTGAACTGGCCTCAACACCCCCTATTCACCGCACAAGAATATATATGACTAGTAAGAATCTTCAAACCTATGTATTGATATCTCTCTGTAAGTGAGTCAAGGGGGTGTAAAGCGGCCTAAACACAGCCGTGAAAAGCAGCTAAACCCCATTATAAAAAGAAATTACTTTTCAAAACCCGTGAAACAAAGACAGTGAAAGAGAGAGAAATTCTTACAAAATTCGTTCAGGGGCTGTGATGCAACCTGGATTGACCATATCTAAACCCACAGCTGATTGAGACATAAGGGTGGACACTCTTGAGGCTGAGGTTTGGTGAGGTTCCGTGAGCCAACGCAGATGCTTTAAAGTAATACTGCATGGTACCCATCCCATGGGTCCCAAATCTCCAGGTTCAAGGGCATATTCCTACCTCGAAAACATGCATGAGAAACCCAGAAGATGGTACACCGTGTGATCGGGAAAGGTTTCTAAAACGCACCTCATTTCTCATCTCCTTGTGCTCGGGTTCGCCATTCCAGCCGCTTTACTAGCCATCTCCCTCCTTGGAGAATCAGCACCTTTAACCTCCTATTCCGTACAGGTTGCAATTTGTCCTGAGGATGAACGGGAAGACGGGGAACCAATGAGAGACTAGCTCTAGGGGTTGGGACAGGCACAGGTCACTCTATTTTCCCATCAGGAAGAAGAATTAACCACAAGCTCAGCCTGCCCCCCAGAACCAGAAGAGGGCCTGAAGCAATCCTGCACTTTTGCGGCCAGCTCCCAAAAAAGCGACTGGAAAAATGGAGCTCAGGGGCCCTGCAATTCACAAACCTGCAGAGTTATAAATGATAACTCTCGTCCACAAATATATTGAGGGAAGGCAACGAAGAGGCGTTGAAAGCAAGGCAGAATTGCAGGAAACAGATTTCAGGAGGTAGATTCGAATCGCCTTGAAAGCACATGAACAGCGGCAAAACGTGGACAATGATTCCCTTGGCCAAAAAGTGCGTATGCGTTTTTTCCTGAATATATTCAGGAAAAAACGCACACGCCCTTTTTGGCCAACCAAGCAACCTGGAAAGGCAAATCAGCGCTCCAAAGAAGTCTCGCTTCCCAGCGGGCAAAAGGGCGATGCGGAAAAAGTGTCCAAACCAGAAATGCAGGACCAGCCATGGAGAAATGGGAGCCTTGCTACGCTGATGGGCGGGATGTAAATTGCGAACAGCCACTCTGGAGAAGTGTACGGTGTGTCCTGAAACATCTAAAAAACACAGCTTGGAGAGCATAGGGCACTTCCACTCATGGGCGTATAAATTGGGAAAACTAAAAATCAGCAAGACACAGGCACCCCAAAGTTTAGGGCTGCTCGGTTGACAAGAACCCCCACTTCATTACACCTTAAATATCGTAGGAAAGAGAAAAGTGGATAAAGAAGTTGTGGCCCTCATGTACAATGGAATATCACTCAGCCATGAAATCCACGTCATAAGGCTAGTAGCAGCACGATGAGTGGATTTAGGTACGATGATTCTAAGTCACACAGAAAAAGACACTTATCATAAGATAACACTTATAGAGGGAATGTAAAAACCGCTACACTTTAACTGAATTACAAAACAGAACAGAGTCACACGTTCAGAAAACACACTATGGCTGCTGAACGGGAAAGGTGAGGTGGGGTGATGCATAAAACAAGGGTTTCAAATTAGCTCAGATACCGTTCCATAAACCCAATATGTAGTAGACAAAACCTACTCCTTGCTCAGTGAACTGGACTCAACACCCCCTATTCACCGCACAAGAATATGTCTGACTAGTAAGAATCTTCAAACCTATGTATTGATATCTCTCTGTAAGTGAGTCAAGGGGGTGTAAAGCGGCATAAACACAGCCGTGAAAAGCAGCTAAACCCCATTATAAAAAGAAATTACTTTTCAAAACCCGTGAAACAAAGACAGTGAAAGAGAGAGAAATTCTTACAAAATTCGTTCAGGGGCTGTGATGCAACCTGGATTGACCATATCTAGACCCACAGCTGATTGAGACATAAGGGTGGACACTCTTGGGGCTGAGAGGTTTGGTGAGGTTGCGTGAGCCAACGCAGACCCTTTAAAGTAATACTGCATGGTACCCATCCCATGGGTCCCAAATCTCCAGGTTCAAGGGCATCTTCCTACGTCGAAAACATGCATGAGAAACCCAGAAGATGGTACACCGTGTGATCGGGAAAGGTTTCTAAAACGCACCTCATTTCTCATCTCCTTGTGCTCGGGTTCGCCATTCCAGCCGCTTTACTAGCCATCTCCCTCCTTGGAGAATCAGCACCTTTAACCTCCTGTTCCGTACAGGTTGCAATTTGTCCTGAGGATGAACGGGAAGAGGGGGAACCAATGAGAGACTAGCTCTAGGGGTTGGGACAGGCACAGGTCACTCTATTTTCCCATCAGGAAGAAGAATTAACCACAAGCTCAGCCTGCCCCCCAGAACCAGAAGAGGGCCTGAAGCAATCCTGCACTTTTGCGGCCAGCTCCCAAAAAAGCGACTGGAAAAATGGAGCTCAGGGGCACTGCAATTCACAAACCTGCAGAGTTATAAATGATAACTCTCGTCCACAAATATATTGAGGGAAGGCAACGAAGAGGCTTTGAAAGCAAGGCAGAATTGCAGGAAACAGATTTCAGGAGGTAGATTCGAATCGCCTTGAAAGCACATGAAAAGAGGCAAAACGTGGACAATGATGCCCTTGGCCAAAAAGGGCGTATGCGTTTTTTCCTGAATATATTCAGGAAAAACGCATACGCCCTTTTTGGCCAACCAAGCAACCTGGAAAGGCAAATCAGCGCTCCAAAGAAGTCTCGCTTCTCAGCGGGCAAAAGGGCCCTGTGGAAAAAAGTGTCCAAACCAGAAATGCAGGACCGGCCATGGAGAAATGGGAGCCTTGCTACGCTGATGGGCGGGATGTAAATTGCCAACAGCCACTCTGGAGAAGTGTACGGTGTGTCCTGAAACATCTAAAAAACACAGCTTGGAGAGCATAGGGCACTTCCACTCATGGGCGTATAAATTGGGAGAACTAAAAATCAGCAAGACACAGGCACCCCAAAGTTTAGGGCTGCTCTGTTGACAAGAACCTCCACTTCATTACACCTTAAATATCCTAGGAAAGAGAAAAGTGGATAACGAAGTTGTGGTCCTCATGTACAATGGAATATCACTCAGCCATGAAATCCACGTCATAAGGCTAGTAGCAGCACGATGAGTGGATTTAGGTACGATGATTCTAAGTCACACAGAAAAAGACACTTATCATAAGATATCACTTATAGAGGGAATGTAAAAACCGCTACACTTGAACTGAATTACAAAACAGAACAGAGTCACACGTTCAGAAAACACACTATGGCTCCTGAACGGGAAAGGTGAGGTGGGGTGATGCATAAAACAAGGGTTTCAAATTAGCTCAGATACCGTTCCATAAACCCAATATGTAGTAGACAAGACCTACTCCTTGCTCAGTGAACTGGCCTCAACACCCCCTATTCACCGCACAAGAATATATCTATCTAGTAAGAATCTTCAAACCTAAGTATTGATATCTCTCTGTAAGTGAGTCAAGGGGGTGTAAAGCGGCCTAAACACAGCCGTGAAAAGCAGCTAAACCCCATTATAAAAATAAATTACTTTTCAAAACCTGTGAAACAAAGACAGTGAAAGAGAGAGAAATTCTTACAAAATTCGTTCAGGGGCTGTGATGCAACCTGGATTGACCATATCTAGACCCACAGCTGATTGAGACATAAGGGTGGACACTCTTGGGGCTGAGGTTTGGTGAGGTTCCGTGAGCCAACGCAGATGCTTTAAAGTAATACTGCATGGTACCCATCCCATGGGTCCCAAATCTCCAGGTTCAAGGGCATATTCCTACCTCGAAAACATGCATGAGAAACCCAGAAGATGGTACACCGTGTGATCGGGAAAGGTTTCTAAAACGCACCTCATTTCTCATCTCCTTGTGCTCGGGTTCGCCATTCCAGCCGCTTTACTAGCCATATCCCTCCTTGGAGAATCAGCACCTTTAACCTCCTATTCCGTACAGGTTGCAATTTGTCCTGAGGATGAACGGGAAGACGGGGAACCAATGAGAGACTAGCTCTAGGGGTTGGGACAGGCACAGGTCACTCTATTTTCCCATCAGGAAGAAGAATTAACCACAAGCTCAGCCTGCCCCCCAGAACCAGAAGAGGGCCTGAAGCAATCCTGCACTTTTGCGGCCAGCTCCCAAAAAAGCGACTGGAAAAATGGAGCTCAGCGGCACTGCAATTCACAAACCTGCAGAGTTATAAATGATAACTCTCGTCCACAAATATATTGAGGGAAGGCAACGAAGAGGCTTTGAAAGCAAGGCAGAATTGCAGGAAACAAATTTCATGAGGTAGATTCGAATCGCCTTGAAAGCACATGAAAAGCGGCAAAACGTGGACAATGATGCCCTTGGCCAAAAAGGGCGTATGCGTTTTTTCCTGAATATATTCAGGAAAAAACGCATACGCCCTTTTTGGCCAACTAAGCAACCTGGAAAGGCAAATCAGCGCTCCAAAGAAGTCTCGCTTCCCAGCAGGCAAAAGGGCCATGCGGAAAAAAGTGTCCAAACCAGAAATGCAGGACCGGCCATGGAGAAATGGGAGCCTTGCTACGCTGATGGGCGGGATGTAAATTGCCAACAGCCACTCTGGAGAAGTGTACGGTGTGTCCAGAAACATCTAAAAAACACAGCTTGGAGAGCATAGGGCACTTGCACTCATGGGCGTATAAATTGGGAAAACTAAAAATCAGCAAGACACAGGCACCACAAAGTTTAGGGCTGCTCTGTTGACAAGAACCCCCACTTCATTTCACCTTAAATATCCTAGGAAAGAGAAAAGTGGATAACGTAGTTGTGGTCCTCATGTACAATGGAATATCACTCAGCCATGAAATCCACGTCCTAAGGCTAGTAGCAGCACGATGATTGGATTTAGGTACAACGATTCTAAGTCACACAGAAAAAGACACTTATCATAAGATATCACTTATAGAGGGAATGTAAAAACCGCTACACTTGAACTGAATTACAAAACAGAACAGAGTCACACGTTCAGAAAACACACTATGGCTGCTGAACGGGAAAGGTGAGGTGGGGTGATGCATAAAACAAGGGTTTCAAATTAGCTCAGATACCGTTCCATAAACCCAATATGTAGTAGACAAGACCTACTCCTTGCTCAGTGAACTGGCCTCAACACCCCCTATTCACCGCACAAGAATATATATGACTAGTAAGAATCTTCAAACCTATGTATTGATATCTCTCTGTAAGTGAGTCAAGGGGGTGTAAAGCGGCCTAAACACAGCCGTGAAAAGCAGCTAAACCCCATTATAAAAAGAAATTACTTTTCAAAACCCGTGAAACAAAGACAGTGAAAGAGAGAGAAATTCTTACAAAATTCGTTCAGGGGCTGTGATGCAACCTGGATTGACCATATCTAAACCCACAGCTGATTGAGACATAAGGGTGGACACTCTTGAGGCTGAGGTTTGGTGAGGTTCCGTGAGCCAACGCAGATGCTTTAAAGTAATACTGCATGGTACCCATCCCATGGGTCCCAAATCTCCAGGTTCAAGGGCATATTCCTACCTCGAAAACATGCATGAGAAACCCAGAAGATGGTACACCGTGTGATCGGGAAAGGTTTCTAAAACGCACCTCATTTCTCATCTCCTTGTGCTCGGGTTCGCCATTCCAGCCGCTTTACTAGCCATCTCCCTCCTTGGAGAATCAGCACCTTTAACCTCCTATTCCGTACAGGTTGCAATTTGTCCTGAGGATGAACGGGAAGACGGGGAACCAATGAGAGACTAGCTCTAGGGGTTGGGACAGGCACAGGTCACTCTATTTTCCCATCAGGAAGAAGAATTAACCACAAGCTCAGCCTGCCCCCCAGAACCAGAAGAGGGCCTGAAGCAATCCTGCACTTTTGCGGCCAGCTCCCAAAAAAGCGACTGGAAAAATGGAGCTCAGGGGCCCTGCAATTCACAAACCTGCAGAGTTATAAATGATAACTCTCGTCCACAAATATATTGAGGGAAGGCAACGAAGAGGCGTTGAAAGCAAGGCAGAATTGCAGGAAACAGATTTCAGGAGGTAGATTCGAATCGCCTTGAAAGCACATGAACAGCGGCAAAACGTGGACAATGATTCCCTTGGCCAAAAAGTGCGTATGCGTTTTTTCCTGAATATATTCAGGAAAAAACGCACACGCCCTTTTTGGCCAACCAAGCAACCTGGAAAGGCAAATCAGCGCTCCAAAGAAGACTCGCTTCCCAGCGGGCAAAAGGGCGATGCGGAAAAAGTGTCCAAACCAGAAATGCAGGACCAGCCATGGAGAAATGGGAGCCTTGCTACGCTGATGGGCGGGATGTAAATTGCGAACAGCCACTCTGGAGAAGTGTACGGTGTGTCCTGAAACATCTAAAAAACACAGCTTGGAGAGCATAGGGCACTTCCACTCATGGGCGTATAAATTGGGAAAACTAAAAATCAGCAAGACACAGGCACCCCAAAGTTTAGGGCTGCTCGGTTGACAAGAACCCCCACTTCATTACACCTTAAATATCGTAGGAAAGAGAAAAGTGGATAAAGAAGTTGTGGCCCTCATGTACAATGGAATATCACTCAGCCATGAAATCCACGTCATAAGGCTAGTAGCAGCACGATGAGTGGATTTAGGTACGATGATTCTAAGTCACACAGAAAAAGACACTTATCATAAGATATCACTTATAGAGGGAATGTAAAAACCGCTACACTTTAACTGAATTACAAAACAGAACAGAGTCACACGTTCAGAAAACACACTATGGCTGCTGAACGGGAAAGGTGAGGTGGGGTGATGCATAAAACAAGGGTTTCAAATTAGCTCAGATACCGTTCCATAAACCCAATATGTAGTAGACAAGACCTACTCCTTGCTCAGTGAACTGGACTCAACACCCCCTATTCACCGCACAAGAATATGTCTGACTAGTAAGAATCTTCAAACCTATGTATTGATATCTCTCTGTAAGTGAGTCAAGGGGGTGTAAAGCGGCATAAACACAGCCGTGAAAAGCAGCTAAACCCCATTATAAAAAGAAATTACTTTTCAAAACCCGTGAAACAAAGACAGTGAAAGAGAGAGAAATTCTTACAAAATTCGTTCAGGGGCTGTGATGCAACCTGGATTGACCATATCTAGACCCACAGCTGATTGAGACATAAGGGTGGACACTCTTGGGGCTGAGAGGTTTGGTGAGGTTGCGTGAGCCAACGCAGACCCTTTAAAGTAATACTGCATGGTACCCATCCCATGGGTCCCAAATCTCCAGGTTCAAGGGCATCTTCCTACGTCGAAAACATGCATGAGAAACCCAGAAGATGGTACACCGTGTGATCGGGAAAGGTTTCTAAAACGCACCTCATTTCTCATCTCCTTGTGCTCGGGTTCGCCATTCCAGCCGCTTTACTAGCCATCTCCCTCCTTGGAGAATCAGCACCTTTAACCTCCTGTTCTGTACAGGTTGCAATTTGTCCTGAGGATGAACGGGAAGAGGGGGAACCAATGAGAGACTAGCTCTAGGGGTTGGGACAGGCACAGGTCACTCTATTTTCCCATCAGGAAGAAGAATTAACCACAAGCTCAGCCTGCCCCCCAGAACCAGAAGAGGGCCTGAAGCAATCCTGCACTTTTGCGGCCAGCTCCCAAAAAAGCGACTGGAAAAATGGAGCTCAGGGGCACTGCAATTCACAAACCTGCAGAGTTATAAATGATAACTCTCGTCCACAAATATATTGAGGGAAGGCAACGAAGAGGCTTTGAAAGCAAGGCAGAATTGCAGGAAACAGATTTCAGGAGGTAGATTCGAATCGCCTTGAAAGCACATGAAAAGAGGCAAAACGTGGACAATGATGCCCTTGGCCAAAAAGGGCGTATGCGTTTTTTCCTGAATATATTCAGGAAAAACGCATACGCCCTTTTTGGCCAACCAAGCAACCTGGAAAGGCAAATCAGCGCTCCAAAGAAGTCTCGCTTCTCAGCGGGCAAAAGGGCCCTGTGGAAAAAAGTGTCCAAACCAGAAATGCAGGACCGGCCATGGAGAAATGGGAGCCTTGCTACGCTGATGGGCGGGATGTAAATTGCCAACAGCCACTCTGGAGAAGTGTACGGTGTGTCCTGAAACATCTAAAAAACACAGCTTGGAGAGCATAGGGCACTTCCACTCATGGGCGTATAAATTGGGAGAACTAAAAATCAGCAAGACACAGGCACCCCAAAGTTTAGGGCTGCTCTGTTGACAAGAACCTCCACTTCATTACACCTTAAATATCCTAGGAAAGAGAAAAGTGGATAACGAAGTTGTGGTCCTCATGTACAATGGAATATCACTCAGCCATGAAATCCACGTCATAAGGCTAGTAGCAGCACGATGAGTGGATTTAGGTACGATGATTCTAAGTCACACAGAAAAAGACACTTATCATAAGATATCACTTATAGAGGGAATGTAAAAACCGCTACACTTGAACTGAATTACAAAACAGAACAGAGTCACACGTTCAGAAAACACACTATGGCTCCTGAACGGGAAAGGTGAGGTGGGGTGATGCATAAAACAAGGGTTTCAAATTAGCTCAGATACCGTTCCATAAACCCAATATGTAGTAGACAAGACCTACTCCTTGCTCAGTGAACTGGCCTCAACACCCCCTATTCACCGCACAAGAATATATCTATCTAGTAAGAATCTTCAAACCTAAGTACTGATATCTCTCTGTAAGTGAGTCAAGGGGGTGTAAAGCGGCCTAAACACAGCCGTGAAAAGCAGCTAAACCCCATTATAAAAATAAATTACTTTTCAAAACCTGTGAAACAAAGACAGTGAAAGAGAGAGAAATTCTTACAAAATTCGTTCAGGGGCTGTGATGCAACCTGGATTGACCATATCTAGACCCACAGCTGATTGAGACATAAGGGTGGACACTCTTGGGGCTGAGGTTTGGTGAGGTTCCGTGAGCCAACGCAGATGCTTTAAAGTAATACTGCATGGTACCCATCCCATGGGTCCCAAATCTCCAGGTTCAAGGGCATATTCCTACCTCGAAAACATGCATGAGAAACCCAGAAGATGGTACACCGTGTGATCGGGAAAGGTTTCTAAAACGCACCTCATTTCTCATCTCCTTGTGCTCGGGTTCGCCATTCCAGCCGCTTTACTAGCCATCTCCCTCCTTGGAGAATCAGCACCTTTAACCTCCTATTCCGTACAGGTTGCAATTTGTCCTGAGGATGAACGGGAAGACGGGGAACCAATGAGAGACTACCTCTAGGGGTTGGGACAGGCACAGGTCACTCTATTTTCCCATCAGGAAGAAGAATTAACCCCAAGCTCAGCCTGCCCCCCAGAACCAGAAGAGGGCCTGAAGCAATCCTGCACTTTTGCGGCCAGCTCCCAAAAAAGCGACTGGAAAAATGGAGCTCAGGGGCCCTGCAATTCACAAACCTGCAGAGTTATAAATGATAACTCTCGTCCACAAATATATTGAGGGAAGGCAACGAAGAGGCGTTGAAAGCAAGGCAGAATTGCAGGAAACAGATTTCAGGAGGTAGATTCGAATCGCCTTGAAAGCACATGAACAGCGGCAAAACGTGGACAATGATTCCCTTGGCCAAAAAGGGCGTATGCGTTTTTTCCTGAATATATTCAGGAAAAAACGCACACGCCCTTTTTGGCCAACCAAGCAACCTGGAAAGGCAAATCAGCGCTCCAAAGAAGTCTCGCTTCCCAGCGGGCAAAAGGGCGATGCGGAAAAAGTGTCCAAACCAGAAATGCAGGACCAGCCATGGAGAAATGGGAGCCTTGCTACGCTGATGGGCGGGATGTAAATTGCGAACAGCCACTCTGGAGAAGTGTACGGTGTGTCCTGAAACATCTAAAAAACACAGCTTGGAGAGCATAGGGCACTTCCACTCATGGGCGTATAAATTGGGAAAACTAAAAATCAGCAAGACACAGGCACCCCAAAGTTTAGGGCTGCTCGGTTGACAAGAACCCCCACTTCATTACACCTTAAATATCGTAGGAAAGAGAAAAGTGGATAAAGAAGTTGTGGCCCTCATGTACAATGGAATATCACTCAGCCATGAAATCCACGTCATAAGGCTAGTAGCAGCACGATGAGTGGATTTAGGTACGATGATTCTAAGTCACACAGAAAAAGACACTTATCATAAGATAACACTTATAGAGGGAATGTAAAAACCGCTACACTTTAACTGAATTACAAAACAGAACAGAGTCACACGTTCAGAAAACACACTATGGCTGCTGAACGGGAAAGGTGAGGTGGGGTGATGCATAAAACAAGGGTTTCAAATTAGCTCAGATACCGTTCCATAAACCCAATATGTAGTAGACAAGACCTACTCCTTGCTCAGTGAACTGGACTCAACACCCCCTATTCACCGCACAAGAATATGTCTGACTAGTAAGAATCTTCAAACCTATGTATTGATATCTCTCTGTAAGTGAGTCAAGGGGGTGTAAAGCGGCATAAACACAGCCGTGAAAAGCAGCTAAACCCCATTATAAAAAGAAATTACTTTTCAAAACCCGTGAAACAAAGACAGTGAAAGAGAGAGAAATTCTTACAAAATTCGTTCAGGGGCTGTGATGCAACCTGGATTGACCATATCTAGACCCACAGCTGATTGAGACATAAGGGTGGACACTCTTGGGGCTGAGAGGTTTGGTGAGGTTCCGTGAGCCAACGCAGACCCTTTAAAGTAATACTGCATGGTACCCATCCCATGGGTCCCAAATCTCCAGGTTCAAGGGCATCTTCCTACGTCGAAAACATGCATGAGAAACCCAGAAGATGGTACACCGTGTGATCGGGAAAGGTTTCTAAAACGCACCTCATTTCTCATCTCCTTGTGCTCGGGTTCGCCATTCCAGCCGCTTTACTAGCCATCTCCCTCCTTGGAGAATCAGCACCTTTAACCTCCTGTTCCGTACAGGTTGCAATTTGTCCTGAGGATGAACGGGAAGAGGGGGAACCAATGAGAGACTAGCTCTAGGGGTTGGGACAGGCACAGGTCACTCTATTTTCCCATCAGGAAGAAGAATTAACCACAAGCTCAGCCTGCCCCCCAGAACCAGAAGAGGGCCTGAAGCAATCCTGCACTTTTGCGGCCAGCTCCCAAAAAAGCGACTGGAAAAATGGAGCTCAGGGGCACTGCAATTCACAAACCTGCAGAGTTATAAATGATAACTCTCGTCCACAAATATATTGAGGGAAGGCAACGAAGAGGCTTTGAAAGCAAGGCAGAATTGCAGGAAACAGATTTCAGGAGGTAGATTCGAATCGCCTTGAAAGCACATGAAAAGCGGCAAAACGTGGACAATGATGCCCTTGGCCAAAAAGGGCGTATGCGTTTTTTCCTGAATATATTCAGGAAAAACGCATACGCCCTTTTTGGCCAACCAAGCAACCTGGAAAGGCAAATCAGCGCTCCAAAGAAGTCTCGCTTCTCAGCCGGCAAAAGGGCCCTGTGGAAAAAAGTGTCCAAACCAGAAATGCAGGACCGGCCATGGAGAAATGGGAGCCTTGCTACGCTGATGGGCGGGATGTAAATTGCCAACAGCCACTCTGGAGAAGTGTACGGTGTGTCCTGAAACATCTAAAAAACACAGCTTGGAGAGCATAGGGCACTTCCACTCATGGGCGTATAAATTGGGAGAACTAAAAATCAGCAAGACACAGGCACCCCAAAGTTTAGGGCTGCTCTGTTGACAAGAACCTCCACTTCATTACACCTTAAATATCCTAGGAAAGAGAAAAGTGGATAACGAAGTTGTGGTCCTCATGTACAATGGAATATCACTCAGCCATGAAATCCACGTCATAAGGCTAGTAGCAGCACGATGAGTGGATTTAGGTACGACGATTCTAAGTGAAATAAGTCACACAGAAAAAGACACTTATCATAAGATATCACTTATAGAGGGAATGTAAAAACCGCTACACTTGAACTGAATTACAAAACAGAACAGAGTCACACGTTCAGAAAACACACTATGGCTCCTGAACGGGAAAGGTGAGGTGGGGTGATGCATAAAACAAGGGTTTCAAATTAGCTCAGATACCGTTCCATAAACCCAATATGTAGTAGACAAGACCTACTCCTTGCTCAGTGAACTGGCCTCAACACCCCCTATTCACCGCACAAGAATATATCTATCTAGTAAGAATCTTCAAACCTAAGTATTGATATCTCTCTGTAAGTGAGTCAAGGGGGTGTAAAGCGGCCTAAACACAGCCGTGAAAAGCAGCTAAACCCCATTATAAAAATAAATTACTTTTCAAAACCTGTGAAACAAAGACAGTGAAAGAGAGAGAAATTCTTACAAAATTCGTTCAGGGGCTGTGATGAAACCTGGATTGACCATATCTAGACCCACAGCTGATTGAGACATAAGGGTGGACACTCTTGGGGCTGAGGTTTGGTGAGGTTCCGTGAGCCAACGCAGATGCTTTAAAGTAATACTGCATGGTACCCATCCCATGGGTCCCAAATCTCCAGGTTCAAGGGCATCTTCCTACCTCGAAAACATGCATGAGAAACCCAGAAGATGGTACACCGTGTGATCGGGAAAGGTTTCTAAAACGCACCTCATTTCTCATCTCCTTGTGCTCGGGTTCGCCATTCCAGCCGCTTTACTAGCCATCTCCCTCCTTGGAGAATCAGCACCTTTAACCTCCTATTCCGTACAGGTTGCAATTTGTCCTGAGGATGAACGGGAAGACGGGGAACCAATGAGAGACTAGCTCTAGGGGTTGGGACAGGCACAGGTCACTCTATTTTCCCATCAGGAAGAAGAATTAACCACAAGCTCAGCGTGCCCCCCAGAACCAGAAGAGGGCCTGAAGCAATCCTGCACTTTTGCGGCCAGCTCCCAAAAAAGCGACTGGAAAAATGGAGCTCAGGGGCCCTGCAATTCACAAACCTGCAGAGTTATAAATGATAACTCTCGTCCACAAATATATTGAGGGAAGGCAACGAAGAGGCGTTGAAAGCAAGGCAGAATTGCAGGAAACAGATTTCAGGAGGTAGATTCGAATCGCCTTGAAAGCACATGAACAGCGGCAAAACGTGGACAATGATTCCCTTGGCCAAAAAGGGCGTATGCGTTTTCTCCTGAATATATTCAGGAAAAAACGCACACGCCCTTTTTGGCCAACCAAGCAACCTGGAAAGGCAAATCAGCGCTCCAAAGAAGTCTCGCTTCCCAGCGGGCAAAAGGGCGATGCGGAAAAAGTGTCCAAACCAGAAATGCAGGACCAGCCATGGAGAAATGAGAGCCTTGCTACGCTGATGGGCGGGATGTAAATTGCCAACAGCCACTCTGGAGAAGTGTACGGTGTGTCCTGAAACATCTAAAAAACACAGCTTGGAGAGCATAGGGCACTTCCACTCATGGGCGTATAAATTGGGAAAACTAAAAATCAGCAAGACACAGGCACCCCAAAGTTTAGGGCTGCTCGGTTGACAAGAACCCCCACTTCATTACACCTTAAATATCGTAGGAAAGAGAAAAGTGGATAAGGAAGTTGTGGTCCTCATGTACAATGGAATATCACTCAGCCATGAAATCCACGTCATAAGGCTAGTAGCAGCACGATGAGTGGATTTAGGTACGATGATTCTAAGTCACACAGAAAAAGACACTTATCATAAGATATCACTTATAGAGGGAATGTAAAAACCGCTACACTTTAACTGAATTACAAAACAGAACAGAGTCACACGTTCAGAAAACACACTATGGTTGCTGAACGGGAAAGGTGAGGTGGGGTGATGCATAAAACAAGGGTTTCAAATTAGCTCAGATACCGTTCCATAAACCCAATATGTAGTAGACAAGACCTACTCCTTGCTCAGTGAACTGGACTCAACACCCCCTATTCACCGCACAAGAATATATCTAACTAGTAAGAATCTTCAAACCTAAGTATTGATATCTCTCTGTAATTGAGTCAAGGGGGTGTAAAGCGGCATAAACACAGCCGTGAAAAGCAGCTAAACCCCATTATAAAAAGAAATTACTTTTCAAAACCCGTGAAACAAAGACAGTGAAAGAGAGAGAAATTCTTACAAAATTCGTTCAGGGGCTGTGATGCAACCTGGATTGACCATATCTAGACCCACAGCTGATTGAGACATAAGGGTGGACACTCTTGGGGCTGAGAGGTTTGGTGAGGTTGCGTGAGCCAACGCAGACCCTTTAAAGTAATACTGCATGGTACCCATCCCATGGGTCCCAAATCTCCAGGTTCAAGGGCATCTTCCTACGTCGAAAACATGCATGAGAAACCCAGAAGATGGTACACCGTGTGATCGGGAAAGGTTTCTAAAACGCACCTCATTTCTCATCTCCTTGTGCTCGGGTTCGCCATTCCAGCCGCTTTACTAGCCATCTCCCTCCTTGGAGAATCAGCACCTTTAACCTCCTGTTCCGTACAGGTTGCAATTTGTCCTGAGGATGAACGGGAAGAGGGGGAACCAATGAGAGACTAGCTCTAGGGTTTGGGACAGGCACAGGTCACTCTATTTTCCCATCAGGAAGAAGAATTAACCACAAGCTCAGCCTGCCCCCCAGAACCAGAAGAGGGCCTGAAGCAATCCTGCACTTTTGCGGCCAGCTCCCAAAAAAGCGACTGGAAAAATGGAGCTCAGGGGCACTGCCATTCACAAACCTGCAGAGTTATAAATGATAACTCTCGTCCACAAATATATTGAGGGAAGGCAACGAAGAGGCTTTGAAAGCAAGGCAGAATTGCAAAGAAACAGATTTCAGGAGGTAGATTCGAATCGCCTTGAAAGCACATGAAAAGCAGCAAAACGTGGACAATGATGCCCTTGGCCAAAAAGGGCGTATGCGTTTTTTCCTGAATATATTCAGGAAAAACGCATACGCCCTTTTTGGCCAACCAAGCAACCTGGAAAGGCAAATCAGCGCTCCAAAGAAATCTCGCTTCTCAGCGGGCAAAAGGGCCCTGTGGAAAAAAGTGTCCAAACCAGAAATGCAGGACCGGCCATGGAGAAATGGGAACTTTGCTACGCTGATGGGCGGGATGTAAATTGCCAACAGCCACTCTGGAGAAGTGTACGGTGTGTCCTGAAACATCTAAAAAACACAGCTTGGAGAGCATAGGGCACTTCCACTCATGGGCGTATAAATTGGGAAAACTAAAAATCAGCAAGACACAGGCACCCCAAAGTTTAGGGCTGCTCTGTTGACAAGAACCCCCACTTCATTACACCTTAAATATCCTAGGAAAGAGAAAAGTGGATAACGAAGTTGTGGTCCTCATGTACAATGGAATATCACTCAGCCATGAAATCCACGTCATAAGGCTAGTAGCAGCACGATGAGTGGATTTAGGTACGACGATTCTAAGTGAAATAAGTCACACAGAAAAAGACACTTATCATAAGATATCACTTAAAGAGGGAATGTAAAAACCGCTACACTTGAACTGAATTACAAAACAGAACAGAGTCGCACGTTCAGAAAACACACTATGGCTCCTGAACGGGAAAGGTGAGGTGGGGTGATGCATAAAACAAGGGTTTCAAATTAGCTCAGATACCGTTCCATAAACCCAATATGTAGTAGACAAGACCTACTCCTTGCTCAGTGAACTGGCCTCAACACCCCCTATTCACCGCACAAGAATATATCTATCTAGTAAGAATCTTCAAACCTAAGTATTGATATCTCTCTGTAAGTGAGTCAAGGGGGTGTAAAGCGGCCTAAATACAGCCGTGAAAAGCAGCTAAACCCCATTATAAAAATAAATTACTTTTCAAAACCTGTGAAACAAAGACAGTGAAAGAGAGAGAAATTCTTACAAAATTCGTTCAGGGGCTGTGATGAAACCTGGATTGACCATATCTAGACCCACAGCTGATTGAGACATAAGGGTGGACACTCTTGGGGCTGAGGTTTGGTGAGGTTCCGTGAGCCAACGCAGACCCTTTAAAGTAATACTGCATGGTACCCATCCCATGGGTCCCAAATCTCCAGGTTCAAGGGCATCTTCCTACGTCGAAAACATGCATGAGAAACCCAGAAGATGGTACACCGTGTGATCGGGAAAGGTTTCTAAAACGCACCTCATTTCTCATCTCCTTGTGCTCGGGTTCGCCATTCCAGCCGCTTTACTAGCCATCTCCCTCCTTGGAGAATCAGCACCTTTAACCTCCTATTCCGTACAGGTTGCAATTTGTCCTGAGGATGAACGGGAAGACGGGGAACCAATGAGAGACTAGCTCTAGGGGTTGGGACAGGCACAGGTCACTCTATTTTCCCATCAGGAAGAAGAATTAACCCCAAGCTCAGCCTGCCCCCCAGAACCAGAAGAGGGCCTGAAGCAATCCTGCACTTTTGCGGCCAGCTCCCAAAAAAGCGACTGGAAAAATGGAGCTCAGGGGCCCTGCAATTCACAAACCTGCAGAGTTATAAATGATAACTCTCGTCCACAAATATATTGAGGGAAGGCAACGAAGAGGCTTTGAAAGCAAGGCAGAATTGCAGGAAACAGATTTCAGGAGGTAGATTCGAATCGCCTTGAAAGCACATGAACAGCGGCAAAACGTGGACAATGATGCCCTTGGCCAAAAAGGGCGTATGCGTTTTTTCCTGAATATATTCAGGAAAAAACGCATACGCCCTTTTTGGCCAACCAAGCAACCTGGAAAGGCAAATCAGCGCTCCAAAGAAGTCTCGCTTCCCAGCGGGCAAAAGGGCGATGCGGAAAAAAGTGTCCAAACCAGAAATGCAGGACCAGCCATGGAGAAATGGGAGCCTTGCTACGCTGATGGGCGGGATGTAAATTGCCAACAGCCACTCTGGAGAAGTGTACGGTGTGTCCTGAAACATCTAAAAAACACAGCTTGGAGAGCATAGGGCACTTCCACTCATGGGCGTATAAATTGGGAAAACTAAAAATCAGCAAGACACAGGCACCCCAAAGTTTAGGGCTGCTCTGTTGACAAGAACACCCACTTCATTACACCTTAAATATCCTAGGAAAGAGAAAAGTGGATAACGAAGTTGAGGTCCTCATGTACAATGGAATATCACTCAGCCATGAAATCCACGTCATAAGGCTAGTAGCAGCACGATGAGTGGATTTAGGTACAACGATTCTAAGTCACACATAAAAAGACACTTATCATAAGATATCACTTATAGAGGGAATGTAAAAACCGCTACACTTGAACTGAATTACAAAACAGAACAGAGTCGCACGTTCAGAAAACACACTATGGCTCCTGAACGGGAAAGGTGAGGTGGGGTGATGCATAAAACAAGGGTTTCAAATTAGCTCAGATACCGTTCCATAAACCCAATATGTAGTAGACAAGACCTACTCCTTGCTCAGTGAACTGGCCTCAACACCCCCTATTCACCGCACAAGAATATATCTAACTAGTAAGAATCTTCAAACCTAAGTATTGATATCTCTCTGTAAGTGAGTCAAGGGGGTGTAAAGCGGCCTAAACACAGCCGTGAAAAGCAGCTAAACCCCATTATAAAAATAAATTACTTTTCAAAACCTGTGAAACAAAGACAGTGAAAGAGAGAGAAATTCTTACAAAATTCGTTCAGGGGCTGTGATGCAACCTGGATTGACCATATCTAGACCCACAGCTGATTGAGACATAAGGGTGGACACTCTTTGGGCTGAGAGGTTTGGTGAGGTTGCGTGAGCCAACGCAGACCCTTTAAAGTAATACTGCATGGTACCCATCCCATGGGTCCCAAATCTCCAGGTTCAAGGGCATCTTCCTACGTCGAAAACATGCATGAGAAACCCAGAAGATGGTACACCGTGTGATCGGGAAAGGTTTCTAAAACGCACCTCATTTCTCATCTCCTTGTGCTCGGGTTCGCCATTCCAGCCGCTTTACTAGCCATCTCCCTCCTTGGAGAATCAGCACCTTTAACCTCCTGTTCCGTACAGGTTGCAATTTGTCCTGAGGATGAACGGGAAGACGGGGAACCAATGAGAGACTAGCTCTAGGGGTTGGGACAGGCACAGGTCACTCTATTTTCCCATCAGGAAGAAGAATTAACCACAAGCTCAGCCTGCCCCCCAGAACCAAAAGAGGGCCTGAAGCAATCCTGCACTTTTGCGGCCAGCTCCCAAAAAAGCAACTGGAAAAATGGAGCTCAGGGGCACTGCAATTCACAAACCTGCAGAGTTATAAATGATAACTCTCGTCCACAAATATATTGAGGGAAGGCAACGAAGAGGCTTTGAAAGCAAGGCAGAATTGCAGGAAACAGATTTCAGGAGGTAGATTCGAATCGCCTTGAAAGCACATGAAAAGCGGCAAAACGTGGACAATGATGCCCTTGGCCAAAAAGGGCGTATGCGTTTTTTCCTGAATATATTCAGGAAAAAACGCATACGCCCTTTTTGGCCAACCAAGCAACCTGGAAAGGCAAATCAGCGCTCCAAAGAAGTCTCGCTTCCCAGCGGGCAAAAGGGCCATGCGGAAAAAAGTGTCCAAACCAGAAATGCAGGACCGGCCATGGAGAAATGGGAGCCTTGCTACGCTGATGGGCGGGATGCAAATTGCCAACAGCCACTCTGGAGAAGTGTACAGTGTGTCCTGAAACATCTAAAAAACACAGCTTGGAGTGCATAGGGCACTTCCACTCATGCGCGTATAAATTGGGAAAACTAAAAATCAGCAAAACACAGGCACCCCAAAGTTTAGGGCTGCTCTGTTGACAAGAACCCCCACTTCATTACACCTTAAATATTCTAGGAAAGAGAAAAGTGGATAACGAAGTTGTGGTCCTCATGTACAATGGAATATCACTCAGCCATGAAATCCACGTCATAAGGCTAGTAGCAGCACTATGAGTGGATTTAGGTACGACAATTCTAAGTGAAATAAGTCACACAGAAAAAGACACTTATCATAAGATATCACTTATAGAGGGAAGGTAAAAACCGCTACACTTGAACTGAATTACAAAACAGAACAGAGTCACACGTTCAGAAAACACACTATGGCTGCTGAACGGGAAAGGTGAGGTGGGCTGATGCATAAAACAAGGGTTTCAAATTAGCTCAGATACCGTTCCATAAACCCAATATGTAGTAGACAAGACCTACTCCTTGCTCAGTGAACTGGACTCAACACCCCCTATTCACCGCACAAGAATATATCTGACTAGTAAGAATCTTCAAACCTATGTATTGATATCTCTCTGTAAGTGAGTCAAGGGGGTGAAAAGCGGCATAAACACAGCCGTGAAAAGTAGCTAAACCCCATTATAAAAATAAGTTAATTTTCAAAACCTGTGAAACAAAGAGAGTGAAAGACAGAGAAATTCCTACAAAACTCGTTCAGGGGCTGTGATGCAACCTGGATTGACCATATCTAGACCCACAGCTGATTGAGACATAAGGGTGGACACTCTTGGGTCTGAGAGTTTTGGTGAGGTTGCGTGAGCCAACGCAGACCCTTTAAAGTAATACTGCATGGTACCCATCCCATGGGTCCCAAATCTCCAGGTTTAAGGGCATCTTCCTACGTCGAAAACATGCATGAGAAACCCAGAAGATGGTACACCGTGTGATCGGGAAAGGTTTCTAAAACGCACCTCATTTCTCATCTCCTTGTGCTCGGGTTCGCCATTCCAGCCGCTTTACTAGCCATCTCCCTCCTTGGAGAATCAGCACCTTTAACCTCCTGAACCGTACAGGTTGCAATTTGTCCTGAGGATGAACGGGAAGAGGGGGAACCAATGAGAGACTAGCTCTAGGGGTTGGGACAGGCACAGGTCACTGTATTTTCCCATCAGGAAGAAGAATTAACCACAAGCTCAGCCTGCCCCCCAGAACCAGAAGAGGGCCTGAAGCAATCCTGCACTTTTGCGGCCAGCTCCCAAAAAAGCGACTGGAAAAATGGAGCTCAGGGGCACTGCAATTCACAAACCTGCAGAGTCATAAATGATAACTCTCGTCCACAAATATATTGAGGGAAGGCAACGAAGAGGCTTTGAAAGCAACGCAGAATTGCAGGAAACAGATTTCAGGAGGTAGATTCGAATCGCCTTGAAAGCACATGAAAAGCGGCAAAACGTGGACAATGATGCCCTTGGCCAAAAAGGGCGTATGCGTTTTTTCCTGAGTATATTCAGGAAAAAACGCATACGCACTTTTTGGCCAACCAAGCAACCTGGAAAGGCAAATCAGCGCTCCAAAGAAGTCTCGCTTCCCAGCGGGCAAAAGGGCCATGCGGAAAAAAGTGTCCAAACCAGAAATGCAGGACCGGCCATGGAGAAATGGGAGCCTTGCTACGCTGATGGGCGGGATGTAAATTGCCAACAGCCACTCTGGAGAAGTGTACGGTGTGTCCTGAAACATCTAAAAAACACAGCTTGGAGAGCATAGGGCACTTCCACTCATGGGCGTATAAATTGGGAAAACTAAAAATCAGCAAGACACAGGCACCCCAAAGTTTAGGGCTGCTCTGTTGACAAGAACCCCCACTTCATTACACATTAAATATCCTAGGAAAGAGAAAAGTGGATAACGAAGTTGTGGTCCTCATGTACAATGGAATATCACTCAGCCATGAAATCCACGTCATAAGGCTAGTAGCAGCACGATGAGTGGATTTAGGTACGACGATTCTAAGTGAAATAAGTCACACAGAAAAAGTCACTTATCATAAGATATCACTTATAGACGGAACGTAAAAACCGCTACACTTGAACTGAATTACAAAACAGAACAGAGTCACACGTTCAGAAAACACACTATGGCTGCTGAACGGGAAAGGTGAGGTGGGGTGATGCATAAAACAAGGGTTTCAAATTAGCTCAGATAACGTTCCATAAACCCAATATGTAGTAGACAAGACCTACTCCTTGCTCAGTGAACTGGACTCAAAACCCCCTATTCACCGCAGAAGAATATATCTGACTAGTAAGAATCTTCAAACCTATGTATTGATATCGCTCTGTAAGTGAGTCAAGGGGGTGTAAAGCGGCATAAACACAGCCGTGAAGAGCAGCTAAACCCCATTATAAAAATAAATTACTTTTCAAAACCCGTGAAACAAAGACAGTGAAAGAGAGAGATATTCTTACAAAATTCATTCAGGGGCTGTGATGCAACCTGGATTGACCATATCTAGACCCACAGCTGATTGAGACATAAGGGTGGACACTCTTGGGGCTGAGAGGTTTGGTGAGGTTGCGTGAGCCAACGCACACCCTTTAAAGTAATACTGCATGGTACCCATCCCATGGGTCCCAAATCTCCAGGTTCAAGGGCATCTTCCTACGTCGAAAACATGCATGAGAAACCCAGAAGATGGTACACCGTGTGATTGGGAAATGTTTCTAAAACGCACCTCATTTCTCATCTCCTTGTGCTCGGGTTCTCCATTCCAGCCGCTTTACTAGCCATCTCCCTCCTTGGAGAATCAGCACCTTTAACCTCCAGTTCCGTACAGGTTGCAATTTGTCCTGAGGATGAACGGGAAGAGGGGGAACCAATGAGAGACTAGCTCTAGGGGTTGCGACAGGCACAGGTCACTCTATTTTCCCATCAGGAAGAAGAATTAACCACAAGCTCAGCCTGCCCCCCAGAACCAGAAGAGGGCCTGAAGCAATCCTGCACTTTTGCGGCCAGCTCCCAAAAAAGCGACTGGAAAAATGGAGCTCAGGGGCACTGCAATTCACAAACCTGCAGAGTTATAAATGATAACTCTCGTCCACAAATATATTGAGGGAAGGCAAGGAAGAGGCTTTGAAAGCAAGGCAGAATTGCAGGAAACAGATTTCAGGAGGTAGATTCGAATCGCCTTGAAAGCACATGAAAAGCGGCAAAACGGGGACAATGATGCCCTTGGCCAAAAAGGGCGTATGCGTTTTTTCCTGAATATATTCAGAAAAAAACGCATACGCCCTTTTTGGCCAACCAAGCAACCTGGAAAGGCAAATCAGCGCTCCAAAGAAGTCTCGCTTCCCAGCGGGCAAAAGGGCCATGCGGAAAAAAGTGTCCAAACCAGAAATGCAGGACCGGCCATGGAGAAATTGGAGCCTTGCTACGCTGATGGGCGGGATGTAAATTGCCAACAGCCACTCTGGAGAAGTGTACGGTGTGTCCTGAAACATCTAAAAAACACAGCTTGGAGAGCATAGGGCACTTCCACTCATGGGCGTATAAATTGGGAAAACTAAAAATCAGCAAGACACAGGCACCCCAAAGTTTAGGGCTGCTCTGTTGACAAGAACCCCCACTTCATTACACATTAAATATCCTAGGAAAGAGAAAAGTGGATAACGAAGTTGTGGTCCTCATGTACAATGGAATATCACTCAGCCATGAAATCCACGTCATAAGGCTAGTAGCAGCACGATGAGTGGATTTAGGTACGACAATTCTAAGTGAAATAAGTCACACAGAAAAAGTCACTTACCATAAGATATCACTTATAGAGGGAATGTAAAAACCGCTACACTTGAACTGAATTACAAAACAGAACAGAGTCACACGTTCAGAAAACACACTATGGCTGCTGAACGGGAAAGGTGAGGTGGGGTGATGCATAAAACAAGGGTTTCAAATTAGCTCAGATACCGTTCCATAAACCCAATATGTAGTAGACAAGACCTACTCCTTGCTCAGTGAACTGGACTCAATACCCCCTATTCACCGCAGAAGAATATATCTGACTAGTAAGAATCTTCAAACCTATGTATTGATATCGCTCTGTAAGTGAGTCAAGGGGGTGTAAAGCGGCATAAACACAGCCGTGAAGAGCAGCTAAACCCCATTATAAAAATAAATTACTTTTCAAAACCCGTGAAACAAAGACAGTGAAAGAGAGAGATATTCTTACACAATTCATTCAGGGGCTGTGATGCAACCTGGATTGACCATATCTAGACCCACAGCTGATTGAGACATAAGGGTGGACACTCTTGGGGCTGAGAGGTTCGGTGAGGTTGCGTGAGCCAACGCACACCCTTTAAAGTAATACTGCATGGTACCCATCCCATGGGTCCCAAATCTCCAGGTTCAAGGGCATCTTCCTACGTCGAAAACATGCATGAGAAACCCAGAAGATGGTACACCGTGTGATTGGGAAATGTTTCTAAAACGCACCTCATTTCTCATCTCCTTGTGCTCGGGTTCTCCATTCCAGCCGCTTTACTAGCCATCTCCCTCCTTGGAGAATCAGCACCTTTAACCTCCAGTTCCGTACAGGTTGCAATTTGTCCTGAGGATGAACGGGAAGAGGGGGAACCAATGAGAGACTAGCTCTAGGGGTTGGGACAGGCACAGGTCACTCTATTTTCCCATCAGGAAGAAGAATTAACCACAAGCTCAGCCTGCCCCCCAGAACCAGAAGGGGGCCTGAAGCAATCCTGCACTTTTGCGGCCAGCTCCCAAAAAAGCGACTGGAAAAATGGAGCTCAGGGGCACTGCAATTCACAAACCTGCAGAGTTATAAATGATAACTCTCGTCCACAAATATATTGAGGGAAGGCAAGGAAGAGGCTTTGAAAGCAAGGCAGAATTGCAGGAAACAGATTTCAGGAGGTAGATTCGAATCGCCTTGAAAGCACATGAAAAGCGGCAAAACGGGGACAATGATGCCCTTGGCCAAAAAGGGCGTATGCGTTTTTTCCTGAATATATTCAGGAAAAAACGCATACGCCCTTTTTGGCCAACCAAGCAACCTGGAAAGGCAAATCAGCGCTCCAAAGAAGTCTCGCTTCCCAGCGGGCAAAAGGGCCATGCGGAAAAAAGTGTCCAAACCAGAAATGCAGGACCGGCCATGGAGAAATGGGAGCCTTGCTACGCTGAGGGGCGGGATGTAAATTGCCAACAGCCACTCTGGAGAAGTGTACGGTGTGTCCTGAAACATCTAAAAAACACAGCTTGGAGAGCATAGGGCACTTCCCCTCATGGGCGTATAAATTGGGAAAACTAAAAATCAGCAAGACACAGGCACCCCAAAGTTTAGGGCTGCTCTGTTGACAAGAACCCCCACTTCATTACACCTTAAATATCCTAGGAAAGAGAAAAGTGGATAACGAAGTTGTGGTCCTCATGTACAATGGAATATCACTCAGCCATGAAATCCACGTCATAAGGCTAGTAGCAGCACGATGAGTGGATTTAGGTACGACGATTCTAAGTGAAATAAGTCACACAAAAAAAGTCACTTACCATAAGATATCACTTATAGAGGGAATGTAAAAACCGCTACACTTGATTTGAATTACAAAACAGAACAGAGTCACACGTTCAGAAAACACACTATGGCTGCTGAACGGCAAAGTTGAGGTGGGGTGATGCAAAAAACAAGGGTTTCAAATTAGCTCAGATACCGTTCCATAAACCCAATATGTAGTAGACAAGACCTACTCCTTGCTCAGTGAACTGGACTAAAAACCCCCTATTCACCGCAGAAGAATAAATCTGACTAGTAAGAATCTTCAAACCTATGTAGTGATATCGCTCTGTAAGTGAGTCAAGGGCGTGTAAAGCGGCATAAACACAGCCGTGAAAAGCAGCTAAACCCCATTATAAAAAGAAATTACTTTTCAAAACCCGTGAAACAAGGACAGTGAAAGAGAGAGAAATTCTTACAAAATTCGTTCAGGGGCTGTGATGCAACCTGGATTGACCATATCTAGACCCACAGCTGATTGAGACATAAGGGTGGACACTCTTGGGGCTGAGAGGTTTGGTGAGGTTGCGTGAGCCAACGCACACCCTTTAAAGTAATACTGCATGGTACCCATCCCATGGGTCCCAAATCTCCAGGTTCAAGGGCATCTTCCTACGTCGAAAACATGCATGAGAAACCCAGAAGATGGTACACCGTGTGATTTTGAAATGTTTCTAAAACGCACCTCATTTCTCATCTCCTTGTGCTCGGGTTCGCCATTCCAGCCGCTTTACTAGCCATCTCCCTCCTTGGAGAATCAGCACCTTTAACCTCCTGAACCGTACAGGTTGCAATTTGTCCTGAGGATGAACGGGAAGAGGGGGAACCAATGAGAGACTAGCTCTAGGGGTTGGGACAGGCACAGGTCACTCTATTTTCCCATCAGGAAGAAGAATTAACCACAAGCTCAGCCTGACCCCCAGAACCAGAAGAGGGCCTGAAGCAATCCTGCACTTTTGCGGCCAGCTCCCAAAAAAGCGACTGGAAAAATGGAGCTCAGGGGCACTGCAATTCACAAACCTGCAGAGTCATAAATGATAACTCTCGTCCACAAATCTATTGAGGGAAGGCAACGAAGAGGCTTTGAAAGCAAGGCAGAATTGCAGGAAACAGATTTCAGGAGGTAGATTCGAATCGCCTTGAAAGCACATGAAAAGCGGCAAAACGTGGACAATGATGCCCTTGGCCAAAAAGGGCGTATGCGTTTTTTCCTGAGTATATTCAGGAAAAAACGCATACGCCCTTTTTGGCCAACCAAGCAACCTGGAAAGGCAAATCAGCGCTCCAAAGAAGTCTCGCTTCCCAGCGGGCAAAAGGGCCATGCGGAAAAAAGTGTCCAAACCAGAAATGCAGGACTGGCCATGGAGAAATGGGAGCCTTGCTACGCTGAGGGGCGGGATGTAAAGTGCCAACAGCCACTCTGGAGAAGTGTACGGTGTGTCCTGAAACATCTAAAAAACACAGCTTGGAGAGCATAGGGCACTTCCACTCATGGGCGTATAAATTGGGAAAACTAAAAATCAGCAAGACACAGGCACCCCAAAGTTTAGGGCTGCTCTGTTGACAAGAACCCCCACTTCATTACACATTAAATATCCTAGGAAAGAGAAAAGTGGATAACGAAGTTGTGGTCCTCATGTACAATGGAATATCACTCAGCCATGAAATCCACGTCACAAGGCTAGTAGCAGCACGATGAGTGGATTTAGGTACGACGATTCTAAGTGAAATAAGTCACACAGAAAAAGTCACTTATCATAAGATATCACTTATAGACGGAATGTAAAAACCGCTACACTTGAACTGAATTACAAAACAGAACAGAGTCACACGTTCAGAAAACACACTATGGCTGCTGAACGGGAAAGGTGAGGTGGGGTGATGCATAAAACAAGGGTTTCAAATTAGCTCAGATACCGTTCCATAAACCCAATATGTAGTAGACAAGACCTACTCCTTGCTCAGTGAACTGGACTCAAAACCCCCTATTCACCGCAGAAGAATATATCTGACTAGTAAGAATCTTCAAACCTATGTAGTGATATCGCTCTGTAAGTGAGTCAAGGGCGTGTAAAGCGGCATAAACACAGCCGTGAAAAGCAGCTAAACCCCATTATAAAAAGAAATTACTTTTCAAAACCCGTGAAACAAGGACAGTGAAAGAGAGAGAAATTCTTACAAAATTCGTTCAGGGGCTGTGATGCAACCTGGATTGACCATATCTAGACCCACAGCTGATTGAGACATAAGGGTGGACACTCTTGGGGCTGAGAGGTTTGGTGAGGTTGCGTGAGCCAACGCACACCCTTTAAAGTAATACTGCATGGTACCCATCCCATGGGTCCCAAATCTCCAGGTTCAAGGGCATCTTCCTACGTCGAAAACATGCATGAGAAACCCAGAAGATGGTACACCGTGTGATTGGGAAATGCTTCTAAAACGCACCTCATTTCTCATCTCCTTGTGCTCGGGTTCGCCATTCCAGCCGCTTTACTAGCCATCTCCCTCCTTGGAGAATCAGCACCTTTAACCTCCTGAACCGTACAGGTTGCAATTTGTCCTGAGGATGAACGGGAAGAGGGGGAACCAATTAGAGACTAGCTCTAGGGGTTGGGACAGGCACAGGTCACTGTATTTTCCCATCAGGAAGAAGAAGTAACCACAAGCTCAGCCTGCCCCCCAGAACCAGAAGAGGGCCTGAAGCAATCCTGCACTTTTGCGGGCAGCTCCCAAAAAAGCGACTGGAAAAATGGAGCTCAGGGGCACTGCAATTCACAAACCTGCAGAGTCATAAATGATAACTCTCGTCCACAAATATATTGAGGGAAGGCAACGAAGAGGCTTTGAAAGCAAGGCAGAATTGCAGGAAACAGATTTCAGGAGGTAGATTCGAATTGCCTTGAAAGCACATGAAAAGCGGCAAAACGTGGACAATGATGCCCTTGGCCAAAAAGGGCGTATGCGTTTTTTCCTGAGTATATTCAGGAAAAAACGCATACGCCCTTTTTGGCCAACCAAGCAACCTGGAAAGGCAAATCAGCGCTCCAAAGAAGTCTCGCTTCCCAGCGGGCAAAAGGGCCATGCGGAAAAAAGTGTCCAAACCAGAAATGCAGGACTGGCCATGGAGAAATGGGAGCCTTGCTACGCTGATGGGCGGGATGTAAAGTGCCAACAGCCACTCTGGAGAAGTGTACGGTGTGTCCTGAAACATCTAAAAAACACAGCTTGGAGAGCATAGGGCACTTCCACTCATGGGCGTATAAATTGGGAAAACTAAAAATCAGCAAGACACAGGCACCCCAAAGTTTAGGGCTGCTCTGTTGACAAGAACCCCCACTTCATTACACATTAAATATCCTAGGAAAGAGAAAAGTGGATAACGAAGTTGTGGTCCTCATGTACAATGGAATATCACTCAGCCATGAAATCCACGTCATAAGGCTAGTAGCAGCACGATGAGTGGATTTAGGTACGACGATTCTAAGTGAAATAAGTCACACAGAAAAAGTCACTTATCATAAGATATCACTTATAGAGGGAATGTAAAAACCGCTACACTTGAACTGAATTACAAAACAGAACAGAGTCACACGTTCAGAAAACACACTATGGCTGCTGAACGGGAAAGGTGAGGTGGGGTGATGCATAAAACAAGGGTTTCAAATTAGCTCAGATACCGTTCCATAAACCCAATATGTAGTAGACAAGACCTACTCCTTGCTCAGTGAACTGGACTCAAAACCCCCTATTCACCGCAGAAGAATATATCTGACTAGTAAGAATCTTCAAACCTATGTATTGATATCGCTCTGTAAGTGAGTCAAGGGGGTGTAAAGCGGCATAAACACAGCCGTGAAGAGCAGCTAAACCCCATTATAAAAATAAATTACTTTTCAAAACCCGTGAAACAAAGACAGTGAAAGAGAGAGATATTCTTACAAAATTCATTCAGGGGCTGTGATGCAACCTGGATTGACCATATCTAGACCCACAGCTGATTGAGACATAAGGGTGGACACTCTTGGGGCTGAGAGGTTTGGTGAGGTTGCGTGAGCCAACGCACACCCTTTAAAGTAATACTGCATGGTACCCATCCCATGGGTCCCAAATCTCCAGGTTCAAGGGCATCTTCCTACGTCGAAAACATGCATGAGAAACCCAGAAGATGGTACACCGTGTGATTGGGAAATGTTTCTAAAACGCACCTCATTTCTCATCTCCTTGTGCTCGGGTTCTCCATTCCAGCCGCTTTACTAGCCATCTCCCTCCTTGGAGAATCAGCACCTTTAACCTCCAGTTCCGTACAGGTTGCAATTTGTCCTGAGGATGAACGGGAAGAGGGGGAACCAATGAGAGACTAGCTCTAGGGGTTGCGACAGGCACAGGTCACTCTATTTTCCCATCAGGAAGAAGAATTAACCACAAGCTCAGCCTGCCCCCCAGAACCAGAAGAGGGCCTGAAGCAATCCTGCACTTTTGCGGCCAGCTCCCAAAAAAGCGACTGGAAAAATGGAGCTCAGGGGCACTGCAATTCACAAACCTGCAGAGTTATAAATGATAACTCTCGTCCACAAATATATTGAGGGAAGGCAACGAAGAGGCTTTGAAAGCAAGGCAGAATTGCAGGAAACAGATTTCAGCAGGTAGATTCGAATCGCCTTGAAAGCACATGAAAAGCGGCAAAACGTGGACAATGATGCCCTTGGCCAAAAAGGGCGTATGCGTTTTTTCCTGAGTATATTCAGGAAAAAACGCATACGCCCTTTTTGGCCAACCAAGCAACCTGGAAAGGCAAATCAGCGCTCCAAAGAAGTCTCGCTTCCCAGCGGGCAAAAGGGCCATGCGGAAAAAAGTGTCCAAACCAGAAATGCAGGACTGGCCATGGAGAAATGGGAGCCTTGCTACGCTGATGGGCGGGATGTAAAGTGCCAACAGCCACTCTGGAGAAGTGTACGGTGTGTCCTGAAACATCTAAAAAACACAGCTTGGAGAGCATAGGGCACTTCCACTCATGGGCGTATAAATTGGGAAAACTAAAAATCAGCAAGACACAGGCACCCCAAAGTTTAGGGCTGCTCTGTTGACAAGAACCCCCACTTCATTACACATTAAATATCCTAGGAAAGAGAAAAGTGGATAACGAAGTTGTGGTCCTCATGTACAATGGAATATCACTCAGCCATGAAATCCACGTCATAAGGCTAGTAGCAGCACGATGAGTGGATTTAGGTACGACGATTCTAAGTGAAATAAGTCACACAGAAAAAGTCACTTATCATAAGATATCACTTATAGACGGAATGTAAAAACCGCTACACTTGAACTGAATTACAAAACAGAACAGAGTCACACGTTCAGAAAACACACTATGGCTGCTGAACGGGAAAGGTGAGGTGGGGTGATGCATAAAACAAGGGTTTCAAATTAGCTCAGATACCGTTCCATAAACCCAATATGTAGTAGACAAGACCTACTCCTTGCTCAGTGAACTGGACTCAAAACCCCCTATTCACCGCAGAAGAATATATCTGACTAGTAAGAATCTTCAAACCTATGTATTGATATCGCTCTGTAAGTGAGTCAAGGGGGTGTAAAGCGGCATAAACACAGCCGTGAAGAGCAGCTAAACCCCATTATAAAAATAAATTACTTTTCAAAACCCGTGAAACAAAGACAGTGAAAGAGAGAGATATTCTTACAAAATTCATTCAGGGGCTGTGATGCAACCTGGATTGACCATATCTAGACCCACAGCTGATTGAGACATAAGGGTGGACACTCTTGGGGCTGAGAGGTTTGGTGAGGTTGCGTGAGCCAACGCACACCCTTTAAAGTAATACTGCATGGTACCCATCCCATGGGTCCCAAATCTCCAGGTTCAAGGGCATCTTCCTACGTCGAAAACATGCATGAGAAACCCAGAAGATGGTACACCGTGTGATTGGGAAATGTTTCTAAAACGCACCTCATTTCTCATCTCCTTGTGCTCGGGTTCTCCATTCCAGCCGCTTTACTAGCCATCTCCCTCCTTGGAGAATCAGCACCTTTAACCTCCAGTTCCGTACAGGTTGCAATTTGTCCTGAGGATGAACGGGAAGAGGGGGAACCAATGAGAGACTAGCTCTAGGGGTTGGGACAGGCACAGGTCACTCTATTTTCCCATCAGGAAGAAGAATTAACCACAAGCTCAGCCTGCCCCCCAGAACCAGAAGAGGGCCTGAAGCAATCCTGCACTTTTGCGGCCAGCTCCCAAAAAAGCGACTGGAAAAATGGAGCTCAGGGGCACTGCAATTCACAAACCTGCAGAGTTATAAATGATAACTCTCGTCCACAAATATATTGAGGGAAGGCAAGGAAGAGGCTTTGAAAGCAAGGCAGAATTGCAGGAAACAGATTTCAGGAGGTAGATTCGAATCGCCTTGAAAGCACATGAAAAGCGGCAAAACGGGGACAATGATGCCCTTGGCCAAAAAGGGCGTATGCGTTTTTTCCTGAATATATTCAGGAAAAAACGCATACGCCCTTTTTGGCCAACCAAGCAACCTGGAAAGGCAAATCAGCGCTCCAAAGAAGTCTCGCTTCCCAGCGGGCAAAAGGGCCATGCGGAAAAAAGTGTCCAAACCAGAAATGCAGGACCGGCCATGGAGAAATGGGAGCCTTGCTACGCTGAGGGGCGGGATGTAAATTGCCAACAGCCACTCTGGAGAAGTGTACGGTGTGTCCTGAAACATCTAAAAAACACAGCTTGGAGAGCATAGGGCACTTCCCCTCATGGGCGTATAAATTGGGAAAACTAAAAATCAGCAAGACACAGGCACCCCAAAGTTTAGGGCTGCTCTGTTGACAAGAACCCCCACTTCATTACACCTTAAATATCCTAGGAAAGAGAAAAGTGGATAACGAAGTTGTGGTCCTCATGTACAATGGAATATCACTCAGCCATGAAATCCACGTCATAAGGCTAGTAGCAGCACGATGAGTGGATTTAGGTACGACGATTCTAAGTGAAATAAGTCACACAAAAAAAGTCACTTACCATAAGATATCACTTATAGAGGGAATGTAAAAACCGCTACACTTGAACTGAATTACAAAACAGAACAGAGTCACACGTTCAGAAAACACACTATGGCTGCTGAACGGCAAAGGTGAGGTGGGGTGATGCAAAAAACAAGGGTTTCAAATTAGCTCAGATACCGTTCCATAAACCCAATATGTAGTAGACAAGACCTACTCCTTGCTCAGTGAACTGGACTAAAAACCCCCTATTCACCGCAGAAGAATATATCTGACTAGTAAGAATCTTCAAACCTATGTAGTGATATCGCTCTGTAAGTGAGTCAAGGGCGTGTAAAGCGGCATAAACACAGCCGTGAAAAGCAGCTAAACCCCATTATAAAAAGAAATTACTTTTCAAAACCCGTGAAACAAG
Organism: Balaenoptera acutorostrata; assembly: GCF_949987535.1. Classification (NCBI taxonomy): domain Eukaryota; kingdom Metazoa; phylum Chordata; class Mammalia; order Artiodactyla; family Balaenopteridae; genus Balaenoptera; species Balaenoptera acutorostrata. The sequence goes on along the minus strand of NW_026645679.1, from coordinate 55,706 downwards.
GACAGTGAAAGAGAGAGAAATTCTTACAAAATTCGTTCAGGGGCTGTGATGCAACCTGGATTGACCATATCTAGACCCACAGCTGATTGAGACATAAGGGTGGACACTCTTGGGGCTGAGAGGTTTGGTGAGGTTGCGTGAGCCAACGCACACCCTTTAAAGTAATACTGCATGGTACCCATCCCATGGGTCCCAAATCTCCAGGTTCAAGGGCATCTTCCTACGTCGAAAACATGCATGAGAAACCCAGAAGATGGTACACCGTGTGATTGGGAAATGTTTCTAAAACGCACCTCATTTCTCATCTCCTTGTGCTCGGGTTCGCCATTCCAGCCGCTTTACTAGCCATCTCCCTCCTTGGAGAATCAGCACCTTTAACCTCCTGAACCGTACAGGTTGCAATTTGTCCTGAGGATGAACGGGAAGAGGGGGAACCAATGAGAGACTAGCTCTAGGGGTTGGGACAGGCACAGGTCACTCTATTTTCCCATCAGGAAGAAGAATTAACCACAAGCTCAGCCTGACCCCCAGAACCAGAAGAGGGCCTGAAGCAATCCTGCACTTTTGCGGCCAGCTCCCAAAAAAGCGACTGGAAAAATGGAGCTCAGGGGCACTGCAATTCACAAACCTGCAGAGTCATAAATGATAACTCTCGTCCACAAATATATTGAGGGAAGGCAACGAAGAGGCTTTGAAAGCAAGGCAGAATTGCAGGAAACAGATTTCAGGAGGTAGATTCGAATCGCCTTGAAAGCACATGAAAAGCGGCAAAACGTGGACAATGATGCCCTTGGCCAAAAAGGGCGTATGCGTTTTTTCCTGAGTATATTCAGGAAAAAACGCATACGCCCTTTTTGGCCAACCAAGCAACCTGGAAAGGCAAATCAGCGCTCCAAAGAAGTCTCGCTTCCCAGCGGGCAAAAGGGCCATGCGGAAAAAAGTGTCCAAACCAGAAATGCAGGACTGGCCATGGAGAAATGGGAGCCTTGCTACGCTGATGGGCGGGATGTAAAGTGCCAACAGCCACTCTGGAGAAGTGTACGGTGTGTCCTGAAACATCTAAAAAACACAGCTTGGAGAGCATAGGGCACTTCCACTCATGGGCGTATAAATTGGGAAAACTAAAAATCAGCAAGACACAGGCACCCCAAAGTTTAGGGCTGCTCTGTTGACAAGAACCCCCACTTCATTACACATTAAATATCCTAGGAAAGAGAAAAGTGGATAACGAAGTTGTGGTCCTCATGTACAATGGAATATCACTCAGCCATGAAATCCACGTCATAAGGCTAGTAGCAGCACGATGAGTGGATTTAGGTACGACGATTCTAAGTGAAATAAGTCACACAGAAAAAGTCACTTATCATAAGATATCACTTATAGACGGAATGTAAAAACCGCTACACTTGAACTGAATTACAAAACAGAACAGAGTCACACGTTCAGAAAACACACTATGGCTGCTGAACGGGAAAGGTGAGGTGGGGTGATGCATAAAACAAGGGTTTCAAATTAGCTCAGATACCGTTCCATAAACCCAATATGTAGTAGACAAGACCTACTCCTTGCTCAGTGAACTGGACTCAAAACCCCCTATTCACCGCAGAAGAATATATCTGACTAGTAAGAATCTTCAAACCTATGTATTGATATCGCTCTGTAAGTGAGTCAAGGGGGTGTAAAGCGGCATAAACTCAGCCGTGAAGAGCAGCTAAACCCCATTATAAAAATAAATTACTTTTCAAAACCCGTGAAACAAAGACAGTGAAAGAGAGAGATATTCTTACAAAATTCATTCAGGGGCTGTGATGCAACCTGGATTGACCATATCTAGACCCACAGCTGATTGAGACATAAGGGTGGACACTCTTGGGGCTGAGAGGTTTGGTGAGGTTGCGTGAGCCAACGCACACCCTTTAAAGTAATACTGCATGGTACCCATCCCATGGGTCCCAAATCTCCAGGTTCAAGGGCATCTTCCTACGTCGAAAACATGCATGAGAAACCCAGAAGATGGTACACCGTGTGATTGGGAAATGTTTCTAAAACGCACCTCATTTCTCATCTCCTTGTGCTCGGGTTCTCCATTCCAGCCGCTTTACTAGCCATCTCCCTCCTTGGAGAATCAGCACCTTTAACCTCCAGTTCCGTACAGGTTGCAATTTGTCCTGAGGATGAACGGGAAGAGGGGGAACCAATGAGAGACTAGCTCTAGGGGTTGGGACAGGCACAGGTCACTCTATTTTCCCATCAGGAAGAAGAATTAACCACAAGCTCAGCCTGCCCCCCAGAACCAGAAGAGGGCCTGAAGCAATCCTGCACTTTTGCGGCCAGCTCCCAAAAAAGCGACTGGAAAAATGGAGCTCAGGGGCACTGCAATTCACAAACCTGCAGAGTTATAAATGATAACTCTCGTCCACAAATATATTGAGGGAAGGCAAGGAAGAGGCTTTGAAAGCAAGGCAGAATTGCAGGAAACAGATTTCAGGAGGTAGATTCGAATCGCCTTGAAAGCACATGAAAAGCGGCAAAACGGGGACAATGATGCCCTTGGCCAAAAAGGGCGTATGCGTTTTTTCCTGAATATATTCAGGAAAAAACGCATACGCCCTTTTTGGCCAACCAAGCAACCTGGAAAGGCAAATCAGCGCTCCAAAGAAGTCTCGCTTCCCAGCGGGCAAAAGGGCCATGCGGAAAAAAGTGTCCAAACCAGAAATGCAGGACCGGCCATGGAGAAATGGGAGCCTTGCTACGCTGAGGGGCGGGATGTAAATTGCCAACAGCCACTCTGGAGAAGTGTACAGTGTGTCCTGAAACATCTAAAAAACACAGCTTGGAGAGCATAGGGCACTTCCCCTCATGGGCGTATAAATTGGGAAAACTAAAAATCAGCAAGACACAGGCACCCCAAAGTTTAGGGCTGCTCTGTTGACAAGAACCCCCACTTCATTACACCTTAAATATCCTAGGAAAGAGAAAAGTGGATAACGAAGTTGTGGTCCTCATGTACAATGGAATATCACTCAGCCATGAAATCCACGTCATAAGGCTAGTAGCAGCACGATGAGTGGATTTAGGTACGACGATTCTAAGTGAAATAAGTCACACAAAAAAAGTCACTTACCATAAGATATCACTTATAGAGGGAATGTAAAAACCGCTACACTTGAACTGAATTACAAAACAGAACAGAGTCACACGTTCAGAAAACACACTATGGCTGCTGAACGGCAAAGGTGAGGTGGGGTGATGCAAAAAACAAGGGTTTCAAATTAGCTCAGATACCGTTCCATAAACCCAATATGTAGTAGACAAGACCTACTCCTTGCTCAGTGAACTGGACTAAAAACCCCCTATTCACCGCAGAAGAATATATCTGACTAGTAAGAATCTTCAAACCTATGTAGTGATATCGCTCTGTAAGTGAGTCAAGGGCGTGTAAAGCGGCATAAACACAGCCGTGAAAAGCAGCTAAACCCCATTATAAAAAGAAATTACTTTTCAAAACCCGTGAAACAAGGACAGTGAAAGAGAGAGAAATTCTTACAAAATTCGTTCAGGGGCTGTGATGCAACCTGGATTGACCATATCTAGACCCACAGCTTATTGAGACATAAGGGTGGACACTCTTGGGGCTGAGAGGTTTGGTGAGGTTGCGTGAGCCAACGCAGACCCTTTAAAGTAATACTGCATGGTACCCATCCCATGGGTCCCAAATCTCCAGGTTCAAGGGCATCTTCCTACGTCGAAAACATGCATGAGAAACCCAGAAGATGGTACACCGTGTGATTGGGAAATGTTTCTAAAACGCACCTCATTTCTCATCTCCTTGTGCTCGGGTTCGCCATTCCAGCCGCTTTACTAGCCATCTCCCTCCTTGGAGAATCAGCACCTTTAACCTCCTGAACCGTACAGGTTGCAATTTGTCCTGAGGATGAACGGGAAGAGGGGGAACCAATGAGAGACTAGCTCTAGGGGTTGGGACAGGCACAGGTCACTCTATTTTCCCATCAGGAAGAAGAATTAACCACAAGCTCAGCCTGACCCCCAGAACCAGAAGAGGGCCTGAAGCAATCCTGCACTTTTGCGGCCAGCTCCCAAAAAAGCGACTGGAAAAATGGAGCTCAGGGGCACTGCAATTCACAAACCTGCAGAGTCATAAATGATAACTCTCGTCCACAAATATATTGAGGGAAGGCAACGAAGAGGCTTTGAAAGCAAGGCAGAATTGCAGGAAACAGATTTCAGGAGGTAGATTCGAATCGCCTTGAAAGCACATGAAAAGCGGCAAAACGTGGACAATGATGCCCTTGGCCAAAAAGGGCGTATGCGTTTTTTCCTGAGTATATTCAGGAAAAAACGCATACGCCCTTTTTGGCCAACCAAGCAACCTGGAAAGGCAAATCAGCGCTCCAAAGAAGTCTCGCTTCCCAGCGGGCAAAAGGGCCATGCGGAAAAAAGTGTCCAAACCAGAAATGCAGGACTGGCCATGGAGAAATGGGAGCCTTGCTACGCTGAGGGGCGGGATGTAAAGTGCCAACAGCCACTCTGGAGAAGTGTACGGTGTGTCCTGAAACATCTAAAAAACACAGCTTGGAGAGCATAGGGCACTTCCACTCATGGGCGTATAAATTGGGAAAATTAAAAATCAGCAAGACACAGGCACCCCAAAGTTTAGGGCTGCTCTGTTGACAAGAACCCCCACTTCATTACACATTAAATATCCTAGGAAAGAGAAAAGTGGATAACGAAGTTGTGGTCCTCATGTACAATGGAATATCACTCAGCCATGAAATCCACGTCATAAGGCTAGTAGCAGCACGATGAGTGGATTTAGGTACGACGATTCTAAGTGAAATAAGTCACACAGAAAAAGTCACTTATCATAAGATATCACTTATAGACGGAATGTAAAAACCGCTACACTTGAACTGAATTACAAAACAGAACAGAGTCACACGTTCAGAAAACACACTATGGCTGCTGAAGGGGAAAGGTGAGGTGGGGTGATGCATAAAACAAGGGTTTCAAATTAGCTCAGATACCGTTCCATAAACCCAATATGTAGTAGACAAGACCTACTCCTTGCTCAGTGAACTGGACTCAAAACCCCCTATTCACCGCAGAAGAATATATCTGACTAGTAAGAATCTTCAAACCTATGTAGTGATATCGCTCTGTAAGTGAGTCAAGGGCGTGTAAAGCGGCATAAACACAGCCGTGAAAAGCAGCTAAACCCCATTATAAAAAGAAATTACTTTTCAAAACCCGTGAAACAAGGACAGTGAAAGAGAGAGAAATTCTTACAAAATTCGTTCAGGGGCTGTGATGCAACCTGGATTGACCATATCTAGACCCACAGCTGATTGAGACATAAGGGTGGACACTCTTGGGGCTGAGAGGTTTGGTGAGGTTGCGTGAGCCAACGCAGACCCTTTAAAGTAATACTGCATGGTACCCATCCCATGGGTCCCAAATCTCCAGGTTCAAGGGCATCTTCCTACGTCGAAAACATGCATGAGAAACCCAGAAGATGGTACACCGTGTGATTGGGAAATGCTTCTAAAACGCACCTCATTTCTCATCTCCTTGTGCTCGGGTTCGCCATTCCAGCCGCTTTACTAGCCATCTCCCTCCTTGGAGAATCAGCACCTTTAACCTCCTGAACCGTACAGGTTGCAATTTGTCCTGAGGATGAACGGGAAGAGGGGGAACCAATTAGAGACTAGCTCTAGGGGTTGGGACAGGCACAGGTCACTGTATTTTCCCATCAGGAAGAAGAATTAACCACAAGCTCAGCCTGCCCCCCAGAACCAGAAGAGGGCCTGAAGCAATCCTGCACTTTTGCGGCCAGCTCCCAAAAAAGCGACTGGAAAAATGGAGCTCAGGGGCACTGCAATTCACAAACCTGCAGAGTCATAAATGATAACTCTCGTCCACAAATATATTGAGGGAAGGCAAGGAAGAGGCTTTGAAAGCAAGGCAGAATTGCAGGAAACAGATTTCAGGAGGTAGATTCGAATCGCCTTGAAAGCACATGAAAAGCGGCAAAACGGGGACAATGATGCCCTTGGCCAAAAAGGGCGTATGCGTTTTTTCCTGAATATATTCAGGAAAAAACGCATACGCCCTTTTTGGCCAACCAAGCAACCTGGAAAGGCAAATCAGCGCTCCAAAGAAGTCTCGCTTCCCAGCGGGCAAAAGGGCCATGCGGAAAAAAGTGTCCAAACCAGAAATGCAGGACCGGCCATGGAGAAATGGGAGCCTTGCTACGCTGAGGGGCGGGATGTAAATTGCCAACAGCCACTCTGGAGAAGTGTACGGTGTGTCCTGAAACATCTAAAAAACACAGCTTGGAGAGCATAGGGCACTTCCCCTCATGGGCGTATAAATTGGGAAAACTAAAAATCAGCAAGACACAGGCACCCCAAAGTTTAGGGCTGCTCTGTTGACAAGAACCCCCACTTCATTACACCTTAAATATCCTAGGAAAGAGAAAAGTGGATAACGAAGTTGTGGTCCTCATGTACAATGGAATATCACTCAGCCATGAAATCCACGTCATAAGGCTAGTAGCAGCACGATGAGTGGATTTAGGTACGACGATTCTAAGTGAAATAAGTCACACAGAAAAAGTCACTTACCATAAGATATCACTTATAGAGGGAATGTAAAAACCGCTACACTTGAACTGAATTACAAAACAGAACAGAGTCACACGTTCAGAAAACACACTATGGCTGCTGAACGGCAAAGGTGAGGTGGGGTGATGCATAAAACAAGGGTTTCAAATTAGCTCAGATACCGTTCCATAAACCCAATATGTAGTAGACAAGACCTACTCCTTGCTCAGTGAACTGGACTCAAAACCCCCTATTCACCGCAGAAGAATATATCTGACTAGTAAGAATCTTCAAACCTATGTAGTGATATCGCTCTGTAAGTGAGTCAAGGGCGTGTAAAGCGGAATAAACACAGCCGTGAAAAGCAGCTAAACCCCATTATAAAAAGAAATTACTTTTCAAAACCCGTGAAACAAGGACAGTGAAAGAGAGAGAAATTCTTACAAAATTCGTTCAGGGGCTGTGATGCAACCTGGATTGACCATATCTAGACCCACAGCTGATTGAGACATAAGGGTGGACACTCTTGGGGCTGAGAGGTTTGGTGAGGTTGCGTGAGCCAACGCAGACCCTTTAAAGTAATACTGCATGGTACCCATCCCATGGGTCCCAAATCTCCAGGTTCAAGGGCATCTTCCTACGTCGAAAACATGCATGAGAAACCCAGAAGATGGTACACCGTGTGATTGGGAAATGTTTCTAAAACGCACCTCCTTTCTCATCTCCTTGTGCTCGGGTTCGCCATTCCAGCCGTTTTACTAGCCATCTCCCTCCTTGGAGAATCAGCACCTTTAACCTCCTGAACCGTACAGGTTGCAATTTTTCCTGAGGATGAACGGGAAGAGGGGGAACCAATGAGAGACTAGCTCTAGGGGTTGGGACAGGCACAGGTCACTGTATTTTCCCATCAGGAAGAAGAATTAACCACAAGCTCAGCCTGACCCCCAGAACCAGAAGAAGGCCTGAAGCAATCCTGCACTTTTGCGGCCAGCTCCCAAAAAAGCGACTGGAAAAATGGAGCTCAGGGGCACTGCAATTCACAAACCTGCAGAGTCATAAATGATAACTCTCGTCCACAAATATATTGAGGGAAGGCAACGAAGAGGCTTTGAAAGCAACGCAGAATTGCAGGAAACAGATTTCAGGAGGTAGATTCGAATCGCCTTGAAAGCACATGAAAAGCGGCAAAACGTGGACAATGATGCCCTTGGCCAAAAAGGGCGTATGCGTTTTTTCCTGAGTATATTCAGGAAAAAACGCATACGCCCTTTTTGGCCAACCAAGCAACCTGGAAAGGCAAATCAGCGCTCCAAAGAAGTCTCGCTTCCCAGCGGGCAAAAGGGCCATGCGGAAAAAAGTGTCCAAACCAGAAATGCAGGACCGGCCATGGAGAAATGGGAGCCTTGCTACGCTGATGGGCGGGATGTAAATTGCCAACAGCCACTCTGGAGAAGTGTACGGTGTGTCCTGAAACATCTAAAAAACACAGCTTGGAGAGCATAGGGCACTTCCACTCATGGGCGTATAAATTGGGAAAACTAAAAATCAGCAAGACACAGGCACCCCAAAGTTTAGGGCTGCTCTGTTGACAAGAACCCCCACTTCATTACACATTAAATATCCTAGGAAAGAGAAAAGTGGATAACGAAGTTGTGGTCCTCATGTACAATGGAATATCACTCAGCCATGAAATCCACGTCATAAGGCTAGTAGCAGCACGATGAGTGGATTTAGGTACGACAATTCTAAGTGAAATAAGTCACACAGAAAAAGTCACTTACCATAAGATATCACTTATAGAGGGAATGTAAAAACCGCTACACTTGAACTGAATTACAAAACAGAACAGAGTCACACGTTCAGAAAACACACTATGGCTGCTGAACGGGAAAGGTGAGGTGGGGTGATGCATAAAACAAGGGTTTCAAATTAGCTCAGATACCGTTCCATAAACCCAATATGTAGTAGACAAGACCTACTCCTTGTTCAGTGAACTGGACTCAAAACCCCCTATTCACCGCAGAAGAATATATCTGACTAGTAAGAATCTTCAAACCTATGTATTGATATCGCTCTGTAAGTGAGTCAAGGGGGTGTAAAGCGGCATAAACACAGCCGTGAAGAGCAGCTACACCCCATTATAAAAATAAATTACTTTTCAAAACCCGTGAAACAAAGACAGTGAAAGAGAGAGATATTCTTACAAAATTCATTCAGGGGCTGTGATGCAACCTGGATTGACCATATCTAGACCCACAGCTGATTGAGACATAAGGGTGGACACTCTTGGGGCTGAGAGGTTTGGTGAGGTTGCGTGAGCCAACGCACACCCTTTAAAGTAATACTGCATGGTACCCATCCCATGGGTCCCAAATCTCCAGGTTCAAGGGCATCTTCCTACGTCGAAAACATGCATGAGAAACCCAGAAGATGGTACACCGTGTGATTGGGAAATGTTTCTAAAACGCACCTCATTTCTCATCTCCTTGTGCTCGGGTTCGCCATTCCAGCCGCTTTACTAGCCATCTCCCTCCTTGGAGAATCAGCACCTTTAACCTCCTGAACCGTACAGGTTGCAATTTGTCCTGAGGATGAACGGGAAGAGGGGGAACCAATGAGAGACTAGCTCTAGGGGTTGGGACAGGCACAGGTCACTCTATTTTCCCATCAGGAAGAAGAATTAACCACAAGCTCAGCCTGACCCCCAGAACCAGAAGAGGGCCTGAAGCAATCCTGCACTTTTGCGGCCAGCTCCCAAAAAAGCGACTGGAAAAATGGAGCTCAGGGGCACTGCAATTCACAAACCTGCACAGTCATAAATGATAACTCTCGTCCACAAATATATTGAGGGAAAGCAACGAAGAGGCTTTGAAAGCAAGGCAGAATTGCAGGAAACAGATTTCAGGAGGTAGATTCGAATCGCCTTGAAAGCACATGAAAAGCGGCAAAACGTGGACAATGATGCCCTTGGCCAAAAAGGGCGTATGCGTTTTTTCCTGAGTATATTCAGGAAAAAACGCATACGCCCTTTTTGGCCAACCAAGCAACCTGGAAAGGCAAATCAGCGCTCCAAAGAAGTCTCGCTTCCCAGCGGGCAAAAGGGCCATGCGGAAAAAAGTGTCCAAACCAGAAATGCAGGACTGGCCATGGAGAAATGGGAGCCTTGCTACGCTGAGGGGCGGGATGTAAAGTGCCAACAGCCACTCTGGAGAAGTGTACGGTGTGTCCTGAAACATCTAAAAAACACAGCTTGGAGAGCATAGGGCACTTCCACTCATGGGCGTATAAATTGGGAAAACTAAAAATCAGCAAGACACAGGCACCCCAAAGTTTAGGGCTGCTCTGTTGACAAGAACCCCCACTTCATTACACATTAAATATCCTAGGAAAGAGAAAAGTGGATAACGAAGTTGTGGTCCTCATGTACAATGGAATATCACTCAGCCATGAAATCCACGTCATAAGGCTAGTAGCAGCACGATGAGTGGATTTAGGTACGACGATTCTAAGTGAAATAAGTCACACAGAAAAAGTCACTTATCATAAGATATCACTTATAGACGGAATGTAAAAACCGCTACACTTGAACTGAATTACAAAACAGAACAGAGTCACACGTTCAGAAAACACACTATGGCTGCTGAACGGGAAAGGTGAGGTGGGGTGATGCATAAAACAAGGGTTTCAAATTAGCTCAGATACCGTTCCATAAACCCAATATGTAGTAGACAAGACCTACTCCTTGCTCAGTGAACTGGACTCAAAACCCCCTATTCACCGCAGAAGAATATATCTGACTAGTAAGAATCTTCAAACCTATGTAGTGATATCGCTCTGTAAGTGAGTCAAGGGCGTGTAAAGCGGCATAAACACAGCCGTGAAAAGCAGCTAAACCCCATTATAAAAAGAAATTACTTTTCAAAACCCGTGAAACAAGGACAGTGAAAGAGAGAGAAATTCTTACAAAATTCGTTCAGGGGCTGTGATGCAACCTGGATTGACCATATCTAGACCCACAGCTGATTGAGACATAAGGGTGGACACTCTTGGGGCTGAGAGGTTTGGTGAGGTTGTGTGAGCCAACGCAGACCCTTTAAAGTAATACTGCATGGTACCCATCCCATGGGTCCCAAATCTCCAGGTTCAAGGGCATCTTCCTACGTCGAAAACATGCATGAGAAACCCAGAAGATGGTACACCGTGTGATTGGGAAAGGTTTCTAAAACGCACCTCATTTCTCATCTCCTTGTGCTCGGGTTCACCATTCCAGCCACTTTACTAGCCATCTCCCTCCTTGGAGAATCAGCACCTTTAACCTCCTGTTCCGTACAGGTTGCAATTTGTCCTGAGGATGAACGGGAAGAGGGGGAACCAATGAGAGACTAGCTCTAGGTGTTGGGACAGGCACAGGTCACTGTATTTTCCCATCAGGAAGAAGAATTAACCACAAGCTCAGCCTGCCCCCCAGAACCAGAAGAGGGCCTGAAGCAATCCTGCACTTTTGCGGCCAGCTCCCAAAAAAGCGATTGGAAAAATGGAGCTCAGGGGCACTGCAATTCACAAACCTGCAGAGTTATAAATGATAACTCTCGTCCTCAAATATATTGAGGGAAGGCAACGAAGAGGCTTTGAAAGCAAGGCAGAATTGCAGGAAAGAGATTTCAGGAGGTAGATTGGAATCGCCTTGAAAGCACATGAAAAGCGGCAAAACGTGGACAATGATGCCCTTGGCCAAAAAGGGCGTATGCGTTTTTTCCTGAATATATTCAGGAAAAAACGCATACGCCCTTTTTGTCCAACCAAGCAACCTGGAAAGGCAAATCAGCGCTCCAAAGAAGTCTCGCTTCCCAGCGGGCAAAATGGCCATGCGGAAAAAAGTGTCCAAACCAGAAATGCAGGACCGGCCATGGAGAAATGGGAGCCTTGCTACGCAGATGGGCGGGATGTAAATTGCCAACAGCCACTCTGGAGAAGTGTACGGTGTGTCCTGAAACATCTAAAAAACACAGCTTGGAGAGCATAGGGCACTTCCACTCATGTTCGTATAAATTGGGAAAAGTAAAAATCAGCAAGACACAGGCACCCCAAAGTTTAGGGCTGCTCTGTTGACAAGAACCCCCACTTCATTACACCTTAAATATCCTAGGAAAGAGAAAAGTGGATAACAAAGTTGTGGTCCTCATGTACAATGGAATATCACTCAGCCATGAAATCCACGTCATAAGGCTAGTAGCAGCACGATGAGTGGATTTAGGTACGACGATTCTAAGTGAAATAAGTCACACAGAAAAAGACACTTATCATAAGATATCACTTATAGAGGGAATGTAAAAACCGCTACACTTGAACTGAATTACAAAACAGAACAGAGTCACACGTTCAGAAAACACACTATGGCTGCTGAACGGGAAAGGTGAGGTGGGGTGATGCATAAAACAAGGGTTTCAAATTAGCTCCGATACCGTTCCATAAACCCAATATGTAGTAGACAAGACCTACTCCTTGCTCAGTGAACTGGACTCAACAACCCCTATTCACCGCACAAGAATATATCTGACTAGTAAGAATCTTCAAACTTATGTATTGATATCTCTCTGTAAGTGAGTCAAGGGGGTGAAAAGCGACATAAACACAGCCGTGAAAAGCAGCTAAACCCCATTATAAAAATAAATTACTTTTCAAAACCCGTGAAACAAAGACAGTGAAAGAGAGAGATATTCTTACAAAATTCATTCAGGGGCTGTGATGCAACCTGGATTGACCATATCTAGACCCACAGCGGATTGAGACATAAGGGTGGACACTCTTGGGGCTGAGAGGTTTGTTGAGGTTGCGTGAGCCAACGCACACCCTTTAAAGTAATACTGCATGGTACCCATCCCATGGGTCCCAAATCTCCAGGTTCAAGGGCATCTTCCTCCGTCGAAAACATGCATGAGAATCCCAGAAGATTGTACACCGTGTGATCGGGAAAGGTTTCTAAAACGCACCTCATTTCTCATCTCCTTGTGCTCAGGTTCGCCATTCCAGCCACTTTACTAGCCATCTCCCTCCTTGGAGAATCAGCACCTTTAACCTCCTGATCCGTACAGGTTGCAATTTGTCCTGAGGATGAACGGGAAGAGGGGGAACCAATGAGAGACTAGCTCTAGGGGTTGGGACAGGCACAGGTCACTGTATTTTCCCATCAGGAAGAAGAATTAACCACAAGCTCAGCCTGCCCCCCAGAACCAGAAGAGGGCCTGAAGCAATCCTGCACTTTTGCGGCCAGCTCCCAAAAAAGCGGTTGGAAAAATGGAGCTCAGGGGCACTGCAATTCACAAACCTGCAGAGTTATAAATGATAACTCTCGTCCACAAATATATTGAGGGAAGGCAACGAAGAGGCTTTGAAAGCAAGGCAGAATTGCAGGAAACAGATTTCAGGAGGTAGATTCGAATCGCCTTGAAAGCACATGAAAAGCGGCAAAACGTGGACAATGATGCCCTTGGCCAAAAAGGGCGTATGCGTTTTTTCCTGAATATATTCAGGAAAAAACGCATACGCCCTTTTTGGCCAACCAAGCCACCTGGAAAGGCAAATCAGCGCTCCAAAGAAGTCTCGCTTCCCAGCGGGCAAAAGGGCCAAGGGGAAAAAAGTGTCCAAACTAGAAATGCAGGACCGGCCATGGAGAAATGGGAGCCTTGCTACGCAGATGGGCGGGATGTAAATTGCCAACAGCCACTCTGGAGAAGTGTACGGTGTGTCCTGAAACATCTAAAAAACACAGCTTGGAGAGCATAGGGCACTTGCACTCATGGGCGTATAAATTGGGAAAAGTAAAAATCAGCAAGACACAGGCACCCCAAAGTTTAGGGCTCCTCTGTTGACAAGAACCCCACTTCATTACACCTTAAATATCCTAGGAAAGAGAAAAGTGGATAAAGAAGTTGGGGTCCTCATGTATAATGGAATATCACTCAGCCATGAAATCAAAGTCATAAGGCTAGTAGCAGCACGATGAGTGGATTTAGGTACGACGATTCTAAGTGAAATAAGTCACACAGAAAAAGACACTTATCATAAGATATCACTTATAGAGGGAATGTAAAAACCGCTACACTTGAACTGAATTACAAAACAGAACAGAGTCACACGTTCAGAAAACACACTATGGCTGCTGAACGGGAAAGGTGAGGTGGGGTGATGCATAAAACAAGGGTTTCAAACTGGCTCCGATACCGTTCCATAAACCCAATAAGTAGTAGACAAGACCTACTCCTTGCTCAGTGAACTGGCCTCAACACCCCCTATTCACCGCACAAGAATATATCTGACTAGTAAGAATCTTCAAACCTATGTATTGATATCTCTCTGTAAGTGAGTCAAGGGGGTGTAAAGCGGCATAAACACAGCCGTGGAAAGCAGCTAAACCCCATTATAAAAATAAATTACTTTTCAAAACCCGTGAAACAATGACAGTGAAAGAGAGAGAAATTCTTACAAAATTCGTTCAGGGGCTGTGATGCAACCTGGATTGACCATATCTAGACCCACAGCTGATTGAGACATAAGGGTGGACACTCTTGGGGCTGAGAGGTTTGGTGAGGTTGCGTGAGCCAACGCACACCCTTTAAAGTAATACTGCATGGTACCCATCACATGGGTCCCAAATCTCCAGGTTCAAGGGCATCTTCCTACGTCGAAAACATGCATGAGAAACCCAGAAGATGGTACACCGTGTGATCGGGAAAGGTTTCTAAAACGCACCTCATTTCTCATCTCCTTGTGCTCAGGTTCGCCATTCCAGCCGCTTTACTAGCCATCTCCCTCCTTGGAGAATCAGCACCTTTAACCTCCTGTTCCGTACAGGTTGCAATTTGTCCTGAGGATGAACGGGAAGAGGGGGAACCAATGAGAGACTAGCTCTAGGGGTTGGGACAGGCACAGGTCACTCTATTTTCCCATCAGGAAGAAAAATTAACCACAAGCTCAGCCTGCCCCCCAGAACCAGAAGAGGGCCTGAAGCAATCCTGCACTTTTGCGGCCAGCTCCTAAAAAAGCGACTGGATAAATGGAGCTCAGGGGCACTGCAATTCACAAACCTGCAGAGTTATAAATGATAACTCTCGTCCACAAATATATTGAGGGAAGGCAACGAAGAGGCTTTGAAAGCAAGGCAGAATTGCAGGAAACAGATTTCAGGAGGTAGATTCGAATCGCCTTGAAAGCACATGAAAAGCGGCAAAACGTGGACAATGATGCCCTTGGCCAAAAAGGGCGTATGCGTTTTTTCCTGAATATATTCAGGAAAAAACGCATACGCCCTTTTTGGCCAACCAAGCAACCTGGAAAGGGAAATCAGCGCTCCAAAGAAGTCTCGCTTCCCAGCGGGCAAAAGGGCCATGCGGAAAAAAGTGTCCAAACCAGAAATGCAGGACCGGCCATGGAGAAATGGGAGCCTTGCTACGCTGATGGGCGGGATGTAAATTGCCAACAGCCACTCTGGAGAAGTGTACGGTGTGTCCTGAAACATCTAAACAACACAGCTTGGAGAGCATAGGGCACTTCCCCTCATGGGCGTATAAATTGGGAAAACTAAAAATCAGCAAGACACAGGCCCCCCAAAGTTTAGGGCTGCTCTGTTGACAAGAACCCCCACTTCATTACACCTTAAATATCCTAGGAAAGAGAAAAGTGGATAAAGAAGTTGTGGTCCTCATGTACAATGGAATATCACTCAGCCATGAAATCCAGGTCATAAGCCTGATAGCAGCACGATGAGTGGATTTAGGTACGACGATTCTAAGTGAAATAAGTCACACAGAAAAAGACACTTATCAGAAGATATCACTTATAGAGGGAATGTAAAAACCGCTACACTTGAACTGAATTACAAAACAGAACACAGTCACACGTTCAGAAAACACACTATGGCTGCTGAACGGGAAAGGTGAGGTGGGGTGATGCATAAAACAAGGGTTTCAAACTGGCTCCGATACCGTTCCATAAACCCAATATGTAGTAGACAAGACCTACTCCTTGCTCAGTGAACTGGCCTCAACACCCCCTATTCACCGCACAAGAATATATCTGACTAGTAAGAATCTTCAAACCTATGTATTGATATCTCTCTGTAAGTGAGTCAAGGGGGTGTAAAGCGGCATAAACACAGCCGTGGAAAGCAGCTAAACCCCATTATAAAAATAAATTACTTTTCAAAACCCGTGAAACAAAGACAGTGAAAGAGAGAGAAATTCTTACAAAATTCGTTCAGGGGCTGTGATGCAACCTGGATTGACCATATCTAGACCCACAGCTGATTGAGACATAAGGGTGGACACTCTTGGGGCTGAGAGGTTTGGTGAGGTTGCGTGAGCCAACGCACACCCTTTAAAGTAATACTGCATGGTACGCATCACATGGGTCCCAAATCTCCAGGTTCAAGGGCATCTTCCTACGTCGAAAACATGCATGAGAAACCCAGAAGATGGTACACCGTGTGATCGGGAAAGGTTTCTAAAACGCACCTCATTTCTCATCTCCTTGTGCTCGGGTTCGCCATTCCAGCCACTTTACTAGCCATCTCCCTCCTTGGAGAATCAGCACCTTTAACCTCCTGTTCCGTACAGGTTGCAATTTGTCCTGAGGATGAACGGGAAGAGGGGGAACCAATGAGAGACTAGCTCTAGGGGTTGGGACAGGCACAGGTCACTGTATTTTCCCATCAGGAAGAAGAATTAACCACAAGCTCAGCCTGCCCCCCAGAACCAGAAGAGGGCCTGAAGCAATCCTGCACTTTTGCGGCCAGCTCCCAAAAAAGCGATTGGAAAAATGGAGCTCAGGGGCACTGCAATTCACAAACCTGCAGAGTTATAAATGATAACTCTCGTCCACAAATATATTGAGGGAAGGCAACGAAGAGGCTTTGAAAGCAAGGCAGAATTGCAGGAAACAGATTTCAGGAGGTACATTCGAATCGCCTTGAAAGCACATGAAAAGCGGCAAAACATGGACAATGATGCCCTTGGCCAAAAAGGGCGTATGCGTTTTTTCCTGAATATATTCAGGAAAAAACGCATACGCCCTTTTTGGCCAACCAAGTCACCTGGAAAGGCAAATCAGCGTTCCAAAGAAGTCTCGCTTCCCAGCGGGCAAAAGGGCCATGCGGAAAAAAGTGTCCAAACTAGAAATGCAGGACCGGCCATGGAGAAATGGGAGCCTTGCTACGCAGATAGGCGGGATGTAAATTGCCAACAGCCACTCTGGAGAAGTGTACGGTGTGTCCTGAAACATCTAAAAAACACAGCTTGGAGAGCATAGGGCACTTGCACTCATGGGCGTATAAATTGGGAAAACTAAAAATCAGCAAGACACAGGCACCCCAAAGTTTAGGGCTGCTCTGTTGACAAGAACCCCACTTCATTACACCTTAAATATCCTAGGAAAGAGAAAAGTGGATAACGAAGTTGTGGTCCTCATATACAATGGAATATCACTCAGCCATGAAATCCACGTCATAAGGCTAGTAGCAGCACGATGAGTGGATTTAGGTACGACGATTCTAAGTGAAATAAGTCACACAGAAAAAGACACTTATCATAAGATATCACTTATAGAGGGAATGTAAAAACCGCTACACTTGAACTGAATTACAAAACAGAACAGAGTCACACGTTCAGAAAACACACTATGGCTGCTGAACGGGAAAGGTGAGGTGGGGTGATGCATAAAACAAAGGTTTCAAATTAGCTCAGATACCGTTTCATAAACCCAATATGTAGTAGACAAGACCTACTCCTTCCTCAGTGAACTGGACTCAACACCCCCTATTCACCGCACAAGAATATATCTGACTAGTAAGAATCTTCAAACCTATGTATTGATATCTCTCTGTAAGTGAGTCAAGAGGGTGAAAAGCGGCATAAACACAGCCGTGAAAAGCAGCTAAACCCCATTATAAAAATGAATTACTTTTCAAAACCCGTGAAACAAAGACAGTGAAAGAGAGAGAAATTCTTACAAAATTCGTTCAGGGGCTGTGATGCAACCTGGATTGACCATATCTAGACCCACAGCTGATTGAGACATAAGGGTGGACACTCTTGGGGCTGAGAGTTTTGGTGAGGTTGCGTGAGCCAACGCAGACCCTTGAAAGTAATACTGCATGGTACCCATCCCATGGGTCCCAAATCTCCAGGTTCAAGGGCATCTTCCTACGTCGAAAACATGCATGAGAAACCCAGAAGATGGTACACCGTGTGATCGGGAAAGGTTTCTAAAACGCACCTCATTTCTCATCTCCTTGTGCTCGGGTTCGCCATTCCAGCCGCTTTACTAGCCATCTCCCTCCTTGGAGAATCAGCACCTTTAACCTCCTGTTCCGTACTGTTTGCAATTTGTCCTGAGGATGAACGGGAAGAGGGGGAACCAATGAGAGACTAGCTCTAGGGGTTGGGACAGGCACAGGTCACTCTATTTTCCAATCAGGAAGAAGAATTAACCACAAGCTCAGCCTGCCCCCCAGAACCAGAAGAGGGCCTGAAGCAATCCTGCACTTTTGCGGCCAGCTCCCAAAAAAGCGACTGGAAAAATGGAGCTCAGGGGCACTGCAATTCACAAACCTGCAGAGTTTTAAATGATACCTCTCGTCCACAAATATATTAAGGGAAGGCAACGAAGAGGCTTTGAAAGCAAGGCAGAATTGCAGGAAACAGATTTCAGGAGGTAGATTCGAATCGCCTTGAAAGCACATGAAAAGCGGCAAAACGTGGACAATTATGCCCTTGGCCAAAAAGGGCGTATGCGTTTTTTCCTGAATATATTCAGGAAAAAACGCATACGCCCTTTTTGGCCAACCAAGCAACCTGGAAAGGCAAATCAGCGCTCCAAAGAAGTCTCGCTTCCCAGCGGGCAAAAGGGCCATGCGGAAAAAAGTGTCCAAACCAGAAATGCAGGACCGGCCATGGAGAAATGGGAGCCTCGCTACGCTGATAGGCGGGATGTAAATTGCCAACAGCCACTCTGGAGAAGCGTACGGTGTGTCCTGAAACATCTAAAAAACACAGCTTGGAGAGCATAGGGCACTTCCACTCATGGGCGTATAAATTGGGAAAACTAAAAATCAGCAAGACACAGGCACCCCAAAGTTTAGGGCTGCTCTGTTGACAAGAACCCCCACTTCATTACACCTTAAATATCCTAGGAAAGAGAAAAGTGGATAATGAAGTTGTGGTCCTCATGTACAATGGAATATCACTCAGCCATGAAATCCACGTCATAAGGCTAGTAGCAGCACGATGAGTGGATTTAGGTACGACGATTCTAAGTGAAATAAGTCACACAGAAAAAGACACTTATCATAAGATATCACTTATAGAGGGAATGTAAAAACCGCTACACTTGAACTGAATTACAAAACAGAACAGAGTCACACGTTCAGAAAACACACTATGGCTGCTGAACGGGAAAGGTGAGGTGGGGTGATGCATAAAACAAGGGTTTCAAACTGGCTCCGATACCGTTCCATAAACCCAATATGTAGTAGACAAAACCTACTCCTTGCTCAGTGAACTGGACTCAACACCCCCTATTCACCGCACAAGAATATATCTGACTAGTAAGAATCTTCAAACCTATGTATTGATATCTCTCTGTAAGTGAGTCAAGGGGGTGTAAAGCGGCATAAACACAGCCGTGGAAAGCAGCTAAACCCCATTATAAAAATAAATTACTTTTCAAAACCCGTGAAACAAAGACAGTGAAAGAGAGAGAAATTCTTACAAAATTCGTTCAGGGGCTGTGATGCAACCTGGATTGACCATATCTAGACCCACAGCTGATTGAGACATAAGGGTGGACACTCTTGGGGCTGAGAGGTTTGGTGAGGTTGCGTGAGCCAACGCAGACCCTTTAAAGTAATACTGCATGGTACGCATCACATGGGTCCCAAATCTCCAGGTTCAAGGGCATCTTCCTACGTCGAAAACATGCATGAGAAACCCAGAAGATGGTACACCGTGTGATCGGGAAAGGTTTCTAAAACGCACCTCATTTCTCATCTCCTTGTGCTCGGGTTCGCCATTCCAGCCACTTTACTAGCCATCTCCCTCCTTGGAGAATCAGCACCTTTAACCTCCTGTTCCGTACAGGTTGCAATTTGTCCTGAGGATGAACGGGAAGAGGGGGAACCAATGAGAGACTAGCTCTAGGGGTTGGGACAGGCACAGGTCACTGTATTTTCCCATCAGGAAGAAGAATTAACCACAAGCTCAGCCTGCCCCCCAGAACCAGAAGAGGGCCTGAAGCAATCCTGCACTTTTGCGGCCAGCTCCCAAAAAAACGATTGGAAAAATGGAGCTCAGGGGCACTGCAATTCACAAACCTGCAGAGTTATAAATGATAACTCTCGTCCACAAATATATTGAGGGAAGGCAACGAAGAGGCTTTGAAAGCAAGGCAGAATTGCAGGAAACAGATTTCAGGAGGTAGATTCGAATCGCCTTGAAAGCACATGAAAAGCGGCAAAACATGGCCAATGATGCCCTTGGCCAAAAAGGGCGTATGCGTTTTTTCCTGAATATATTCAAGAAAAAACGCATACGCCCTTTTTGGCCAACCAAGCCACCTGGAAAGGCAAATCAGCGTTCCAAAGAAGTCTCGCTTCCCAGCGGGCAAAAGGGCCATGCGGAAAAAAGTGTCCAAACTAGAAATGCAGGACCGGCCATGGAGAAATGGGAGCCTTGCTACGCAGATGGGCGGGATGTAAATTGCCAACAGCCACTCTGGAGAAGTGTACGGTGTGTCCTGAAACATCTAAAAAACACAGCTTGGAGAGCATAGGGCACTTGCACTCATGGGCGTATAAATTGGGAAAACTAAAAATCAGCAAGACACAGGCACCCCAAAGTTTAGGGCTGCTCTGTTGACAAGAACCCCACTTCATTACACCTTAAATATCCTAGGAAAGAGAAAAGTGGATAACGAAGTTGTGGTCCTCATGTACAATGGAATATCACTCAGCCATGAAATCCACGTCATAAGGCTAGTAGCAGCACGATGAGTGGATTTAGGTACGACGATTCTAAGTGAAATAAGTCACACAGAAAAAGACACTTATCATAAGATATCACTTATAGAGGGAATGTAAAAACCGCTACACTTGAACTGAATTACAAAACAGAACAGAGTCACACGTTCAGAAAACACACTATGGCTGCTGAACGGGAAAGGTGAGGTGGGGTGATGCATAAAACAAGGGTTTCAAATTAGCTCAGATACCGTTTCATAAACCCAATATGTAGTAGACAAGACCTACTCCTTGCTCAGTGAACTGGACTCAACACCCCCTATTCACCGCACAAGAATATATCTGACTAGTAAGAATCTTCAAACCTATGTATTGATATCTCTCTGTAAGTGAGTCAAGAGGGTGAAAAGCGGCATAAACACAGCCGTGAAAAGCAGCTAAACCCCGTTATAAAAATGAATTACTTTTCAAAACCCGTGAAACAAAGACAGTGAAAGAGAGAGAAATTCTTACAAAATTCGTTCAGGGGCTGTGATGCAACCTGGATTGACCATATCTAGACCCACAGCTGATTGAGACATAAGGGTGGACACTCTTGGGGCTGAGAGTTTTGGTGAGGTTGCGTGAGCCAACGCAGACCCTTGAAAGTAATACTGCATGGTACCCATCCCATGGGTCCCAAATCTCCAGGTTCAAGGGCATCTTCCTACGTCGAAAACATGCATGAGAAACCCAGAAGATGGTACACCGTGTGATCGGGAAAGGTTTCTAAAACGCACCTCATTTCTCATCTCCTTGTGCTCGGGTTCGCCATTCCAGCCGCTTTACTAGCCATCTCCCTCCTTGGAGAATCAGCACCTTTAACCTCCTGTTCCGTACTGGTTGCAATTTGTCCTGAGGATGAACGGGAAGAGGGGGAACCAATGAGAGACTAGCTCTAGGGGTTGGGACAGGCACAGGTCACTCTATTTTCCAATCAGGAAGAAGAATTAACCACAAGCTCAGCCTGCCCCCCAGAACCAGAAGAGGGCCTGAAGCAATCCTGCACTTTTGCGGCCAGCTCCCAAAAAAGCGACTGGAAAAATGGAGCTCAGGGGCACTGCAATTCACAAACCTGCAGAGTTATAAATGATAACTCTCGTCCACAAATATATTGAGGGAAGGCAACGAAGAGGCTTTGAAAGCAAGGCAGAATTGCAGGAAACAGATTTCAGGAGGTAGATTCGAATCGCCTTGAAACCACATGAAAAGCGGCAAAACGTGGACAATTATGCCCTTGGCCAAAAAGGGCGTATGCGTTTTTTCCTGAATATATTCAGGAAAAAACGCATACGCCCTTTTTGGCCAACCAAGCAACCTGGAAAGGCAAATCAGCGCTCGAAAGAAGTCTCGCTTCCCAGCGGGCAAAAGGGCCATGCGGAAAAAAGTGTCCAAACCAGAAATGCAGGACCGGCCATGGAGAAATGGGAGCCTCGCTACGCTGATAGGCGGGATGTAAATTGCCAACAGCCACTCTGGAGAAGCGTACGGTGTGTCCTGAAACATCTAAAAAACACAGCTTGGAGAGCATAGGGCACTTCCACTCATGGGCGTATAAATTGGGAAAACTAAAAATCAGCAAGACACAGGCACCCCAAAGTTTAGGGCTGCTCTGTTGACAAGAACCCCCACTTCATTACACCTTAAATATCCTAGGAAAGAGAAAAGTGGATAATGAAGTTGTGGTCCTCATGTACAATGGAATATCACTCAGCCATGAAATCCACGTCATAAGGCTAGTAGCAGCACGATGAGTGGATTTAGGTACGACGATTCTAAGTGAAATAAGTCACACAGGAAAAGACACTTATCATAAGATATCACTTATAGAGGGAATGTAAAAACCGCTACACTTGAACTGAATTACAAAACAGAACAGAGTCACACGTTCAGAAAACACACTATGGCTGCTGAACGGGAAAGGTGAGGTGGGGTGATGCATAAAACAAGGGTTTCAAATTAGCTCAGATACCGTTTCATAAACCCAATATGTAGTAGACGAGACCTACTCCTTGCTTAGTGAACTGGACTCAACACCCCCTATTCACCGCACAAGAATATATCTGACTAGTAAGAATCTTCAAACCTATGTATTGATATCTCTCTGTAAGTGAGTCAAGGGGGTGAAAAGCGGCATAAACACAGCCGTGAAAAGCAGCTAAACCCCATTATAAAAATGAATTACTTTTCAAAACCCGTGAAACAAAGACAGTGAAAGAGAGAGAAATTCTTACAAAATTCGTTCAGGGGCTGTGATGCAACCTGGATTGACCATATCTAGATCCACAGCTGATTGAGACATAACGGTGGACACTCTTGGGGCTGAGAGGTTTGGTGAGGTTGCGTGAGCCAACGCAGACCCTTTAAAGTAATACTGCATGGTACCCATCCCATGGGTCCCAAATCTCCAGGTTCAAGGGCATCTTCCTACGTCGAAAACATGCATGAGAAACCCAGAAGATGGTACACCGTGTGATCGGGAAAGGTTTCTAAAACGCACCTCATTTCTCATCTCCTTGTGCTCGGGTTCGCCATTCCAGCCGCTTTACTAGCCATCTCCCTCCTTGGAGAATCAGCACCTTTAACCTCCTGTTCCGTACAGGTTGCAATTTGTCCTGAGGATGAACGGGAAGAGGGGGAACCAATGAGAGACTAGCTCTAGGGGTTGGGACAGGCACAGGTCACTCTATTTTCCCATCAGGAAGAAGAATTAACCACAAGCTCAGCCTGCCCCCCAGAACCAGAAGAGGGCCTGAAGCAATCCTGCACTTTTGCGGCCAGCTCCCAAAAAAGCGACTGGAAAAATGGAGCTCAGGAGCACTGCAATTCACAAACCTGCAGAGTTATAAATGATAACTCTCGTCCACAAATATATTGAGGGAAGGCAACGAAGAGGCTTTGAAAGCAAGGCAGAATTGCAGGAAACAGATTTCAGGAGGTAGATTCGAATCGCCTTGAAAGCACATGAAAAGCGGCAAAACGGGGACAATGATGCCCTTGGCCAAAAAGGGCGTATGCGTTTTTTCCTGAATATATTCAGGAAAAAACGCATACGCCCTTTTTGGCCAACCAAGCCACCTGGAAAGGCAAATCAGCGCTCCAAAGAAGTCTCGCTTCCCAGCGGGCAAAAGGGCCATGCGGAAAAAAGAGTCCAAACCAGAAATGCAGGACCGGCCATGGAGAAATGGGAGCCTCGTTACGCTGATGGGCGGGATGTAAATTGCCAACAGCCACTCTGGAGAAGTGTACGGTGTGTCCTGAAACATCTAAAAAACACAGCTTGGAGAGCATAGGGCACTTCCACTCATGGGCGTATAAATTGGGAAAGCTAAAAATCAGCAAGACACAGGCACCCCAAAGTTTAGGGCTGCTCTGTTGACAAGAACCCCCACTTCATTACACCTTAAATATCCTAGGAAAGAGAAAAGTGGATAACGAAGTTGTGGTCCTCATGTACAATGGAATATCACTCAGCCATGAAATCCACGTCATAAGGCTAGTAGCAGCACGATGAGTGGATTTAGGTACGACGATTCTAACTGAAATAAGTCACACAGAAAAAGACACTTATCATAAGATATCACTTACAGAGGGAATGTAAAAACCGCTACACTTGAACTGAATTACAAAACAGAACAGAGTCACACGTTCAGAAAACACACTATGGCTGCTGATCGGGAAAGGTGAGGTGGGGTGATGCATAAAACAAGGGTTTCAAATTAGCTCAGATACCGTTTCATAAACCCAATATGTAGTAGACAAGACCTACTCCTTGCTCAGTGAACTGGACTCAACACCCCCTATTCACCGCACAAGAATATATCTGACTAGTAAGAATCTTCAAACATATGTATTGATATCTCTCTGTAAGTGAGTCAAGGGGGTGAAAAGCGGCATAAACACAGCCGTGAAAAGCAGCTAAACCCCATTATAAAAATGAATTACTTTTCAAAACCCGTGAAACAAAGACAGTGAAAGAGAGAGAAATTCTTACCAAATTCGTTCAGGGGCTGTGATGCAACCTGGATTGACCATATCTAGATCCACAGCTGATTGAGACATAAGGGTGGACACTCTTGGGGCTGAGAGGTTTGGTGAGGTTGCGTGAGCCAACGCAGACCCTTTAAAGTAATACTGCATGGTACCCATCCCATGGGTCCCAAATCTCCAGGTTCAAGGGCATCTTCCTACGTCGAAAACATGCATGAGAAACCCAGAAGATGGTACACCGTGTGATCGGGAAAGGTTTCTAAAACGCACCTCATTTCTCATCTCCTTGTGCTCAGGTTCGCCATTCCAGCCGCTTTAGTAGCCATCTCCCTCCTTGGAGAATCAGCACCTTTAACCTCCTGTTCCGTACAGGTTGCAATTTGTCCTGAGGATGAACGGGAAGAGGGGGAACCAATGAGAGACTAGCTCTAGGTGTTGGGACAGGCACAGGTCACTGTATTTTCCCATCAGGAAGAAGAATTAACCACAAGCTCAGCCTGCCCCCCAGAACCAGAAGAGGGCCTGAAGCAATCCTGCACTTTTGCGGCCAGCTCCCAAAAAAGCGACTGGAAAAATGGAGCTCAGGGGCACTGCAATTCACAAACCTGCAGAGTTATAAATGATAACTCTCGTCCACAAATATATTGAGGGAAGGCAACGAAGAGGCTTTGAAAGCAAGGCAGAATTGCAGGAAACAGATTTCAGGGGGTAGATTCGAATCGCCTTGAAAGCACATGAAAAGCGGCAAAACGGGGACAATGATGCCCTTGGCCAAAAAGGGCGTATGCGTTTTTTCCTGAATATATTCAGGAAAAAACGCATAAGCCCTTTTTGGCCAACCAAGCAACCTGGAAAGGCAAATCAGCGCTCCAAAGAAGTCTCGCTTCCCAGCGGGCAAAAGGGCCATGCGGAAAAAAGAGTCCAAACCAGAAATGCAGGACCGGCCATGGAGAAATGGGAGCCTCGCTACGCTGATGGGCGGGATGTAAATTGCCAACAGCCACTCTGGAGAAGTGTACGGTGTGTCCTGAAACATCTAAAAAACACAGCTTGGAGAGCATAGGGCACTTCCACTCATGGGCGTATAAATTGGGAAAACTAAAAATCAGCAAGACACAGGCACCCCAAAGTTTAGGGCTGCTCTGTTGACAAGAACCCCCACTTCATTACACCTTAAATATCCTAGGAAAGAGAAAAGTGGATAACGAAGTTGTGGTCCTCATGTACAATGGAATATCACTCAGCCATGAAATCCACGTCATAAGGCTAGTAGCAGCACGACGAGTGGATTTAGGTACGACGATTCTAAGTGAAATAAGTCACACAGAAAAAGACACTTATCATAAGATATCACTTATAGAGGGAATGTAAAAACCGCTACACTTGAACTGAATTACAAAACAGAACAGAGTCACACGTTCAGAAAACACACTATGGCTGCTGAAGGGGAAAGGTGAGGTGGGGTGATGCATAAAACAAGGGTTTCAAATTAGCTCAGATACCGTTCCATAAACCCAATATGCAGTAGAGAAGACCTACTCCTTGCTCAGTGAACTGGACTCAACACCCCCTATTCACCGCACAAGAATATATCTGACTAGTTAGAATCTTCAAACCTATGTATTGATATCTCTCTGTAAGTGAGTCAAGGGGGTGTAAAGAGGCCTAAACACAGCCGTGAAAAGTAGCTAAACCCCATTATAAAAAGAAATTACTTTTCAAAACCCGTGAAACAAAGACAGTGAAAGAGAGAGCAATTCTTACAAAATTCGTTCAGGGGCTGTGATGCAACCTGGATTGACCATATCTAGATCCACAGCTGATTGAGACATAAGGGTGGACACTCTTGGGGCTGAGAGGTTTGGTGAGGTTGCGTGAGCCAACGCACACCCTTTAAAGTAATACTGCATGGTACCCATCCCATGGGCCCCAAATCTCCAGGTTCAAGGGCATCTTCCTCCGTCGAAAACATGCATGAGAAACCCAGAAGATGGTACACCGTGTGATTGGGAAAGGTTTCTAAAACGCACCTCATTTCTCATCTCCTTGTGCTCGGGTTCCCCATTCCAGCCGCTTTACTAGCCATCTCCCTCCTTGGAGAATCAGCACCTTTAACCTCCTGTTCCGTACAGGTTGCAATTTGTCCTGAGGATGAACGGGAAGAGGGGGAACAAATGAGAGACTAGCTCTAGGGGTTGGGACAGGCACAGGTCACTCTATTTTCCCATCAGGAAGAAGAATTAACCACAAGCTCAGCCTGCCCCCCAGAACCAGAAGAGGGCCTGAAGCAATCCTGCACTTTTGCGGCCAGCTCCCAAAAAAGCGACTGGAAAAATGGAGCTCAGGGGCACTGCAATTCACAAACCTGCAGAGTTATAAATGATAACTCTCGTCCACAAATATATTGACGGAAGGCAACGAAGAGGCTTTGAAAGCAAGGCAGAATTGCAGGAAACAGATTTCAGGAGGTAGATTCGAATCGCCTTGAAAGCACATGAAAAGCAGCAAAACGTGGACAATGATGCCCTTGGCCAAAAAGGGCATATGCGTTTTTTCCTGAATATATTCAGGAAAAAACGCATACGCCCTTTTTGGCCAACCAAGCAACCTGGAAAGGCAAATCAGCGCTCCAAAGAAGTCTCGCTTCCCAGCGGGCAAAAGGGCCATGCGGAAAAAAGTGTTCAAACCAGAAATGCAGGACCGGCCATGGAGAAATGGGAGCCTCGCTACGCTGATGGGCGGGATGTAAATTGCCAACAGCCACTCTGGAGAAGTGTACGGTGTGTCCAGAAACATCTCAAAAACACAGCTTGGAGAGCATAGGGCACTTCCCCTCATGGGCGTATAAATTGGGAAAACTAAAAATCAGCAAGACACAGGCACCCCAAAGTTTAGGGCTGCTCTGTTGACAAGAACCCCCACTTCATTACACCTTAAATATCCTAGGAAAGAGAAAAGTGGATAACGAAGTTGTGGTCCTCATGTACAATGGAATATCACTCAGCCATGAAATCCACGTCATAAGGCTAGTAGCAGCACGATGAGTGGATTTAGGTACGACGATTCTAAGTGAAATAAGTCACACAGAAAAAGACACTTATCATAAGATATCACTTATAGAGGGAATGTAAAAACCGCTACACTTGAACTGAATTACAAAACACAACAGAGTCACACGTTCAGAAAACACACTATGGCTGCTGAAGGGGAAAGGTGAGGTGGGGTGATGCATAAAACAAGGGTTTCAAATTAGCTCAGATACCGTTCCATAAACCCAATATGTAGTAGACAAGACCTACTCCTTGCTCAGTCAACTGGCCTCAACTCCCCCTATTCACCGCAAAAGAATATAACTGACTAGTAAGAATCTTCAAACCTATGTATTGATATCTCTCTGTAAGTGAGTCAAGGGGGTGAAAAGCGTCATAAACACAGCCGTGAAAAGCAGCTAAACCCCATTATAAAAATGAATTACTTTTCAAAACCCGTGAAACAAAGACAGTGAAAGAGAGAGAAATTCTTACAAAATTCGTTCAGGGGCTGTGATGCAACCTGGTTTGACCATATCTAGATCCACAGCTGACTGAGACATAAGGGTGGACACTCTTGGGGCTGAGAGGTTTGGTGAGGTTGCGTGAGCCAACGCAGACCCTTTAAAGTAATACTGCATGGTACCCATCCCATGGGTCCCAAATCTCCAGGTTCAAGGGCATCTACCTACGTCGAAAACATGCATGAGAAACCCAGAAGATGGTACACCGTGTGATCGGGAAAGGTTTCTAAAACGCACCTCATTTCTCATCTCCTTGTGCTCGGGTTCGCCATTCCAGCCGCTTTACTAGCCATCTCCCTCCTTGGAGAATCAGCACCTTTAACCTCCTGTTCCGTACAGGTTGCAATTTGTCCTGAGGATGAACGGGAAGAGGGGGAACCAATGAGAGACTAGCTCTAGGGGTTGGGACAGGCACAGGTCACTCTATTTTCCCATCAGGAAGAAGAATTAACCACAAGCTCAGCCTGCCCCCCAGAACCAGAAGAGGGCCTGAAGCAATCCTGCACTTTTGCGGCCAGCTCCCAAAAAAGCGACTGGAAAAATGGAGCTCAGGGGCACTGCAATTCAAAAACCTGCAGAGTTATAAATGATAACTCTCGTCCACAAATATATTGAGGGAAGGCAAAGAAGAGGCTTTGAAAGCAAGGCCGAATTGCAGGAAACAGATTTCAGGAGGTAGATTCGAATCGCCTTGAAAGCACATGAAAAGCGGCAAAACGTGGACAATGATGCCCTTGGCCAAAAAGGGCGTATGCGTTTTTTCCTGAATATATTCAGGAAAAAACGCACACGCCCTTTTTGGCCAACCAAGCAACCTGGAAAGGCAAATCAGCGCTCCAAAGAAGTCTCGCTTCCCAGCGGGCAAAAGGGCGATGCGGAAAAAGTGTCCAAACCAGAAATGCAGGACCAGCCATGGAGAAATGGGAGCCTTGCTACGCTGATGGGCGGGATGTAAATTGCCAACAGCCACTCTGGAGAAGTGTACGGTGTGTCCTGAAACATCTAAAAACACAGCTTGGAGAGCATAGGGCACTTCCACTCATGGGCGTATAAATTGGGAAAACTAAAAATCAGCAAGACACAGGCACCCCAAAGTTTAGGGCTGCTCTGTTGACAAGAACCCCCACTTCATTACACCTTAAATATCCTAGGAAAGAGAAAAGTGGATAACGAAGTTGTGGTCCTCATGTACAATGGAATATCACTCAGCCATGAAATCCACGTCATAAGGCTAGTAGCAGCACGATGAGTGGATTTAGGTACGACGATTCTAAGTGAAATAAGTCACACAGAAAAAGACACTTATCATAAGATATCACTTATAGAGGGAATGTAAAAACCGCTACACTTGAACTGAATTACAAAACAGAACAGAGTCACACGTTCAGAAAACACACTATGGCTGCTGAAGGGGAAAGGTGAGGTGGGGTGATGCATAAAACAAGGGTTTCAAATTAGCTCAGATACCGTTCCATAAACCCAATATGCAGTAGACAAGACCTACTCCTTGCTCAGTGAACTGGACTCAACACCCCCTATTCACCGCACAAGAATATATCTGACTAGTTAGAATCTTCAAACCTATGTATTGATATCTCTCTGTAAGTGAGTCAAGGGGGTGTAAAGAGGCCTAAACACAGCCGTGAAAAGTAGCTAAACCCCATTATAAAAAGAAATTACTTTTCAAAACCCGTGAAACAAAGACAGTGAAAGAGAGAGCAATTCTTACAAAATTCGTTCAGGGGCTGTGATGCAACCTGGATTGACCATATCTAGATCCACAGCTGATTGAGACATAAGGGTGGACACTCTTGGGGCTGAGAGGTTTGGTGAGGTTGCGTGAGCCAACGCACACCCTTTAAAGTAATACTGCATGGTACCCATCCCATGGGCCCCAAATCTCCAGGTTCAAGGGCATCTTCCTCCGTCGAAAACATGCATGAGAAACCCAGAAGATGGTACACCGTGTGATTGGGAAAGGTTTCTAAAACGCACCTCATTTCTCATCTCCTTGTGCTCGGGTTCCCCATTCCAGCCGCTTTACTAGCCATCTCCCTCCTTGGAGAATCAGCACCTTTAACCTCCTGTTCCGTACAGGTTGCAATTTGTCCTGAGGATGAACGGGAAGAGGGGGAACAAATGAGAGACTAGCTCTAGGGGTTGGGACAGGCACAGGTCACTCTATTTTCCCATCAGGAAGAAGAATTAACCACAAGCTCAGCCTGCCCCCCAGAACCAGAAGAGGGCCTGAAGCAATCCTGCACTTTTGCGGCCAGCTCCCAAAAAAGCGACTGGAAAAATGGAGCTCAGGGGCACTGCAATTCACAAACCTGCAGAGTTATAAATGATAACTCTCGTCCACAAATATATTGAGGGAAGGCAACGAAGAGGCTTTGAAAGCAAGGCAGAATTGCAGGAAACAGATTTCAGGAGGTAGATTCGAATCGCCTTGAAAGCACATGAAAAGCGGCAAAACGTGGACAATGATGCCCTTGGCCAAAAAGGGCATATGCGTTTTTTCCTGAATATATTCAGGAAAAAACGCATACGCCCTTTTTGGCCAACCAAGCAACCTGGAAAGGCAAATCAGCGCTCCAAAGAAGTCTCGCTTCCCAGCGGGCAAAAGGGCCATGCGGAAAAAAGTGTTCAAACCAGAAATGCAGGACCGGCCATGGAGAAATGGGAGCCTCGCTACGCTGATGGGCGGGATGTAAATTGCCAACAGCCACTCTGGAGAAGTGTACGGTGTGTCCAGAAACATCTCAAAAACACAGCTTGGAGAGCATAGGGCACTTCCCCTCATGGGCGTATAAATTGGGAAAACTAAAAATCAGCAAGACACAGGCACCCCAAAGTTTAGGGCTGCTCTGTTGACAAGAACCCCCACTTCATTACACCTTAAATATCCTAGGAAAGAGAAAAGTGGATAACGAAGTTGTGGTCCTCATGTACAATGGAATATCACTCAGCCATGAAATCCACGTCATAAGGCTAGTAGCAGCACGATGAGTGGATTTAGGTACGACGATTCTAAGTGAAATAAGTCACACAGAAAAAGACACTTATCATAAGATATCACTTATAGAGGGAATGTAAAAACCGCTACACTTGAACTGAATTACAAAACAGAACAGAGTCACACGTTCAGAAAACACACTATGGCTGCTGAACGGGAAAGGTGAGGTGGGGTGATGCATAAAACAAGGGTTTCAAATTAGCTCAGATACCGTTTCATAAACCCAATATGTAGTAGACAAGACCTACTCCTTGCTCAGTGAACTGGCCTCAACACCCCCTATTCACCGCACAAGAATATATCTGACTAGTAAGAATCTTCAAACCTATATATTGATATCTCTCTGTAAGTGAGTCATGGGGGTGAAAAGCGGCATAAACACAGCCGTGAAAAGCAGCTAAACCCCATTATAAAAATGAATTACTTTTCAAAACCCGTGAAACGAAGACAGTGAAAGAGAGAGAAATTCTTACACAATTCGTTCAGGGGCTGTGATGCAACCTGGATTGACCATATCTAGATCCACAGCTGATTGAGACATAAGGGTGGACACTCTTGGGGCTGAGAGGTTTGGTGAGGTTGCGTGAGCCAACGCAGACCCTTTAAAGTAATACTGCATGGTACCCATCCCATGGGTCCCACATCTCCAGGTTCAAGGGCATCTTCCTACGTCGAAAACATGCATGAGAAACCCAGAAGATGGTACACCGTGTGATCGGGAAAGGTTTCTAAAACGCACCTCATTTCTCATCTCCTTGTGCTCGGGTTCGCCATTCCAGCCGCTTTACTAGCCATCTCCCTCCTTGGAGAATCAGCACCTTTAACCTCCTGTTCCGTACAGGTTGCAATTTGTCCTGAGGATGAACGGGAAGAGGGGGAACCAATGAGAGACTAGCTCTAGGGGTTGGGACAGGCACAGGTCACTCTATTTTCCCATCAGGAAGAAGAATTAACCACAAGCTCAGGCTGCCCCCCAGAACCAGAAGAGGGCCTGAAGCAATCCTGCACTTTTGCGGCCAGCTCCCAGAAAAGCGACTGGAAAAATGGAGCTCAGGGGCACTGCAATTCACAAACCTGCAGAGTTATAAATGATAACTCTCGTCCACAAATATATTGAGGGAAGGCAACGAAGAGGCTTTGAAAGCAAGGCAGAATTGCAGGAAACAGATTTCAGGGGGTAGATTCGAATCGCCTTGAAAGCACATGAAAAGCGGCAAAACGTGGACAATGATGCCCTTGGCCAAAAAGGGCGTATGCGTTTTTTCCTGAATATATTCAGGAAAAAACGCATACGCCCTTTTTGGCCAACCAAGCAACCTGGAAAGGCAAATCAGCGCTCCAAAGAAGTCTCGCTTCCCAGCGGGCAAAAGGGCCATGCGGAAAAAAGTGTCCAAACCAGAAATGCAGGACCGGCCATGGAGAAATGGGAGCCTTGCTACGCTGATGGGCGGGATGTAAATTGCCAACAGCCACTCTGGAGAAGTGTACGGTGTGTCCTGAAACATCTAAAAAACACAGCTTGGAGAGCATAGGGCACTTCCACTCATGGGCGTATAAATTGGGAAAGCTAAAAATCAGCAAGACACAGGCACCGCAAAGTTTAGGGCTGCTCTGTTGACAAGAACCCCCACTTCATTACACCTTAAATATCCTAGGAAAGAGAAAAGTGGATAACGAAGTTGTGGTCCTCATGTACAATGGAATATCACTCAGCCATGAAATCCACGTCATAAGGCTAGTAGCAGCACGATGAGTGGATTTAGGTACGACGATTCTAACTGAAATAAGTCACACAGAAAAAGACACTTATCATAAGATATCACTTACAGAGGGAATGTAAAAACCGCTACACTTGAACTGAATTACAAAACAGAACAGAGTCACACGTTCAGAAAACACACTATGGCTGCTGAACGGGAAAGGTGAGGTGGGGTGATGCATAAAACAAGGGTTTCAAATTAGCTCAGATACCGTTTCATAAACCCAATATGTAGTAGACAAGACCTACTCCTTGCTCAGTGAACTGGACTCAACACCCCCTATTCACCGCACAAGAATATATCTGACTAGTAAGAATCTTCAAACATATGTATTGATATCTCTCTGTAAGTGAGTCAAGGGGGTGAAAAGCGGCATAAACACAGCCGTGAAAAGCAGCTAAACCCCATTATAAAAATGAATTACTTTTCAAAACCCGTGAAACAAAGACAGTGAAAGAGAGAGAAATTCTTACCAAATTCGTTCAGGGGCTGTGATGCAACCTGCATTGACCATATCTAGATCCACAGCTGATTGAGACATAAGGGTGGACACTCTTGGGGCTGAGAGGTTTGGTGAGGTTGCGTGAGCCAACGCAGACCCTTTAAAGTAATACTGCATGGTACCCATCCCATGGGTCCCAAATCTCCAGGTTCAAGGGCATCTTCCTACGTCGAAAACATGCATGAGAAACCCAGAAGATGGTACACCGTGTGATCGGGAAAGGTTTCTAAAACGCACCTCATTTCTCATCTCCTTGTGCTCGGGTTCGCCATTCCAGCCGCTTTAGTAGCCATCTCCCTCCTTGGAGAATCAGCACCTTTAACCTCCTGTTCCGTACAGGTTGCAATTTGTCCTGAGGATGAACGGGAAGAGGGAGAACCAATGAGAGACTAGCTCTAGGGGTTGGGACAGGCACAGGTCACTCTATTTTCCCATCAGGAAGAAGAATTAACCACAAGCTCAGCCTGCCCCCCAGAACCAGAAGAGGGCCTGAAGCAATCCTGCACTTTTGCGGCCAGCTCCCAAAAAAGCGACTGGAAAAATGGAGCTCAGGGGCACTGCAATTCACAAACCTGCAGAGTTATAAATGATAACTCTCGTCCACAAATATATTGAGGGATGGCAACGAAGAGGCTTTGAAAGCAAGGCAGAATTGCAGGAAACAGATTTCAGGAGGTAGATTCGAATCGCCTTGAAAGCACATGAAAAGCGGCAAAACGTGGACAATGATGCCCTTGGCCAAAAAGGGCGTATGCGTTTTTTCCTGAATATATTCAGGAAAAAACGCATACGCCCTTTTTGGCCAACCAAGCCACCTGGAAAGGCAAATCAGCGCTCCAAAGAAGTCTCGCTTCCCAGCGGGCAAAAGGGCCATGCGGAAAAAAGTGTCCAAACCAGAAATGCAGGACCGGCCATGGAGAAATGGGAGTCTTGCTACGCTGAGGGGCGGGATGTAAATTGCCAACAGCCACTCTGGAGAAGTGTACGGTGTGTCCTGAAACATCTAAGAAACACAGCTTGGAGAGCATAGGGCACTTCCACTCATGGGCGTATAAATTGGGAAAACTAAAAATCAGCAAGACACAGGCACCCCAAAGTTTAGGGCTGCTCTGTTGACAAGAACCCCCACTTCATTACACCTTAAATATCCTAGGAAAGAGAAAAGTGGATAACGAAGTTGTGGTCCTCATGTACAATGGAATATCACTCAGCCATGAAATCCACGTCATAAGGCTAGTAGCAGCACGATGAGTGGATTTAGGTACGACGATTCTAACTGAAATAAGTCACACAGAAAAAGACACTTATCATAAGATATCACTTACAGAGGGAATGTAAAAACCGCTACACTTGAACTGAATTACAAAACAGAACAGAGTCACACGTTCAGAAAACACACTATGGCTGCTGAACGGGAAAGGTGAGGTGGGGTGATGCATAAAACAAGGGTTTCAAATTAGCTCAGATACCGTTTCATAAACCCAATATGTAGTAGACAAGACCTACTCCTTGCTCAGTGAACTGGACTCAACACCCCCTATTCACCGCACAAGAATATATCTGACTAGTAAGAATCTTCAAACATATGTATTGATATCTCTCTGTAAGTGAGTCAAGGGGGTGAAAAGCGGCATAAACACAGCCGTGAAAAGCAGCTAAACCCCATTATAAAAATGAATTACTTTTCAAAACCCGTGAAACAAAGACAGTGAAAGAGAGAGAAATTCTTACCAAATTCGTTCAGGGGCTGTGATGCAACCTGCATTGACCATATCTAGATCCACAGCTGATTGAGACATAAGGGTGGACACTCTTGGGGCTGAGAGGTTTGGTGAGGTTGCGTGAGCCAACGCAGACCCTTTAAAGTAATACTGCATGGTACCCATCCCATGGGTCCCAAATCTCCAGGTTCAAGGGCATCTTCCTACGTCGAAAACATGCATGAGAAACCCAGAAGATGGTACACCGTGTGATCGGGAAAGGTTTCTAAAACGCACCTCATTTCTCATCTCCTTGTGCTCGGGTTCGCCATTCCAGCCGCTTTAGTAGCCATCTCCCTCCTTGGAGAATCAGCACCTTTAACCTCCTGTTCCGTACAGGTTGCAATTTGTCCTGAGGATGAACGGGAAGAGGGAGAACCAATGAGAGACTAGCTCTAGGGGTTGGGACAGGCACAGGTCACTCTATTTTCCCATCAGGAAGAAGAATTAACCACAAGCTCAGCCTGCCCCCCAGAACCAGAAGAGGGCCTGAAGCAATCCTGCACTTTTGCGGCCAGCTCCCAAAAAAGCGACTGGAAAAATGGAGCTCAGGGGCACTGCAATTCACAAACCTGCAGAGTTATAAATGATAACTCTCGTCCACAAATATATTGAGGGATGGCAACGAAGAGGCTTTGAAAGCAAGGCAGAATTGCAGGAAACAGATTTCAGGAGGTAGATTCGAATCGCCTTGAAAGCACATGAAAAGCGGCAAAACGTGGACAATGATGCCCTTGGCCAAAAAGGGCGTATGCGTTTTTTCCTGAATATATTCAGGAAAAAACGCATACGCCCTTTTTGGCCAACCAAGCCACCTGGAAAGGCAAATCAGCGCTCCAAAGAAGTCTCGCTTCCCAGCGGGCAAAAGGGCCATGCGGAAAAAAGTGTCCAAACCAGAAATGCAGGACCGGCCATGGAGAAATGGGAGTCTTGCTACGCTGAGGGGCGGGATGTAAATTGCCAACAGCCACTCTGGAGAAGTGTACGGTGTGTCCTGAAACATCTAAGAAACACAGCTTGGAGAGCATAGGGCACTTCCACTCATGGGCGTATAAATTGGGAAAACTAAAAATCAGCAAGACACAGGCACCCCAAAGTTTAGGGCTGCTCTGTTGACAAGAACCCCCACTTCATTACACCTTAAATATCCTAGGAAAGAGAAAAGTGGATAAAGAAGTTGTGGTCCACATGTACAATGGAATAGCACTCAGCCATGAAATCCACGTCATAAGGCTAGTAGCAGCACGATGAGTGGATTTAGGTACGACGATTCTAAGTGAAATAAGTCACACAGAAAAAGACACTTATCATAAGATATCACTTAGAGAGGGAATGTAAAAACCGCTACACTTGAACTGAATTACAAAACAGAACAGAGTCACACGTTCAGAAAACACACTATGGCTGCTGAACGGAAAAGGTGAGGTGGGGTGATGCATAAAACAAGGGTTTCAAATTAGCTCAGATACCGTTTCATAAACCCAATATGTAGTAGACAAGACCTACTCCTTGCTCAGTGAACTGGCCTCAACTCCCCCTATTCACCGCACAAGAATATAACTAACTAGTAAGAATCTTCAAACCTATGTATTGATATCTCTCTGTAAGTGAGTCAAGGGGGTGAAAAGCGGCATAAACACAGCCGTGAAAAGCAGCTAAACCCCATTATAAAAATGAATTATTTTTCAAAACCCGTGAAACAAAGACAGTGAAAGAGAGAGCAGTTCTTACAAAATTCGTTCAGGGGCTGTGATGCAACCTGGATTGACCATATCTAGATCCACAGCTGATTGAGACATAAGGGTGGACACTCTTGGGGCTGAGAGGTTTGGTGAGGTTGCGTGAGCCAACGCACACCCTTTAAAGTAATACTGCATGGTACCCATCCCATGGGCCCCAAATCTCCAGGTTCAAGGGCATCTTCCTACGTCGAAAACATGCATGAGAAACCCAGAAGATGGTACACCGTGTGATTGGGAAAGGTTTCTAAAACGCACCTCATTTCTCATCTCCTTGTGCTCGGGTTCCCCATTCCAGCCGCTTTACTAGCCATCTCCCTCCTTGGAGAATCAGCACCTTTAACCTCCTGTTCCGTACAGGTTGCAATTTGTCCTGAGGATGAACGGGAAGAGGGGGAACCAATGAGAGACTAGCTCTAGGGGTTGGGACAGGCACAGGTCACTCTATTTTCCCATCAGGAAGAAGAATTAACCACAAGCTCAGCCTGCCCCCCAGAACCAGAAGAGGGCCTGAAGCAATCCTGCACTTTTGCGGCCAGCTCCCAAAAAAGCGACTGGAAAAATGGAGCTCAGGGGCACTGCAATTCACAAACCTGCAGAGTTATAAATGATAACTCTCGTCCACAAATATATTGACGGAAGGCAACGAAGAGGCTTTGAAAGCAAGGCAGAATTGCAGGAAACAGATTTCAGGAGGTAGATTCGAATCGCCTTGAAAGCACATGAAAAGCGGCAAAACGTGGACAATGATGCCCTTGGCCAAAAAGGGCATATGCGTTTTTTCCTGAATATATTCAGGAAAAAACGCATACGCCCTTTTTGGCCAACCAAGCAACCTGGAAAGGCAAATCAGCGCTCCAAAGAAGTCTCGCTTCCCAGCGGGCAAAAGGGCCATGCGGAAAAAAGTGTTCAAACCAGAAATGCAGGACCGGCCATGGAGAAATGGGAGCCTTGCTACGCTGATGGGCGGGATGTAAATTGCCAACAGCCACTCTGGAGAAGTGTACGGTGTGTCCAGAAACATCTCAAAAACACAGCTTGGAGAGCATAGGGCACTTCCCCTCATGGGCGTATAAATTGGGAAAACTAAAAATCAGCAAGACACAGGCACCCCAAAGTTTAGGGCTGCTCTGTTGACAAGAACCCCCACTTCATTACACCTTAAATATCCTAGGAAAGAGAAAAGTGGATAACGAAGTTGTGGTCCTCATGTACAATGGAATATCACTCAGCCATGAAATCCACGTCATAAGGCTAGTAGCAGCACGATGAGTGGATTTAGGTACGACGATTCTAAGTGAAATAAGTCACACAGAAAAAGACACTTATCATAAGATATCACTTATAGAGGGAATGTAAAAACCGCTACACTTGAACTGAATTACAAAACACAACAGAGTCACACGTTCAGAAAACACACTATGGCTGCTGAAGGGGAAAGGTGAGGTGGGGTGATGCATAAAACAAGGGTTTCAAATTAGCTCAGATACCGTTCCATAAACCCAATATGTAGTAGACAAGACCTACTCCTTGCTCAGTCAACTGGCCTCAACTCCCCCTATTCACCGCAAAAGAATATAACTGACTAGTAAGAATCTTCAAACCTATGTATTGATATCTCTCTGTAAGTGAGTCAAGGGGGTGAAAAGCGGCATAAACACAGCCGTGAAAAGCAGCTAAACCCCATTATAAAAATGAATTACTTTTCAAAACCCGTGAAACAAAGACAGTGAAAGAGAGAGAAATTCTTTCAAAATTCGTTCAGGGGCTGTGATGCAACCTGGATTGACCATATCTAGACCCACAGCTGATTGAGACATAAGGGTGGACACTCTTGGGGCTGAGAGGTTTGGTGAGTTTGCGTGAGCCAACGCAGACCCTTTAAAGTAATACTGCATGGGACCCATCCCATGGGTCCCAAATCTCCAGGTTCAAGGGCATCTTCCTACGTCGAAAACATGCATGAGAAACCCAGAAGATGGTACACCGTGTGATCGGGAAAGGTTTCTAAAACGCACCTCATTTCTCATCTCCTTGTGCTCGGGTTCGCCATTCCAGCCGCTTTACTAGCCATCTCCCTCCTTGGAGAATCAGCACCTTTAACCTCCTGTTCCGTACAGGTTGCAATTTGTCCTGAGGATGAACGGGAAGAGGGGGAACCAATGAGAGACTAGCTCTAGGGGTTGGGACAGGCACAGGTCACTCTATTTTCCCATCAGGAAGAAGAATTAACCACAAGCTCAGCCTGCCCCCCAGAACCAGAAGAGGGCCTGAAGCAATCCTGCACTTTTGCGGCCAGCTCCCAAAAAAGCAACTGGAAAAATGGAGCTCAGGGGCACTGCAATTCACAAACCTGCAGAGTTATAAATGATAACTCTCGTCCACAAATATATTGAGGGAAGGCAACGAAGAGGCTTTGAAAGCAAGGCAGAATTGCAGGAAACAGATTTCAGGAGGTAGATTCGAATCGCCTTGAAAGCACATGAAAAGCAGCAAAACGTGGACAATGATGCCCTTGCCCAAAAAGGGCGTATGCGTTTTTTCCTCAATATATTCAGTAAAAAACGCATACGCCCTTTTTGGCCAACCAAGCAACCTGGAAAGGCAAATCAGCGCTCCAAAGAAATCTCGCTTCCCAGCGGGCAAAAGGGCCATGCGGAAAAAAGTGTCCAAACCAGAAATGCAGGACCGGCCATGGAGAAATGGGAGCCTCGCTACGCTGATGGGCGGGATGTAAATTGCCAACAGCCACTCTGGAGAAGTGTACGGTGTGTCCTGAAACATCTAAAAAACACAGCTTGGAGAGCATAGGGCACTTCCACTCATGGGCGTATAAATTGGGAAAACTAAAAATCAGCAAGACACAGGCACCCCAAAGTTTAGGGCTGCTCTGTTGACAAGAACCCCCACTTCATTACACCTTAAATATCCTAGGAAAGAGAAAAGTGGATAACGAAGTTGTGGTCCTCATGTACAATGGAATATCACTCAGCCATGAAATCCACGTCATAAGGCTAGTAGCAGCACGATGAGTGGATTTAGGTACGACGATTCTAAGTGAAATAAGTCACACAGAAAAAGACACTTATCATAAGATATCACTTATAGAGGGAATGTAAAAACCGCTACACTTGAACTGAATTACAAAACACAACAGAGTCACACGTTCAGAAAGCACACTATGGCTGCTGAACGGGAAAGGTGAGGTGGGGTGATGCATAAAACAAGGGTTTCAAATTAGCTCAGATACCGTTCCATAAACCCAATATGTAAGAGACAAGACCTACTCCTTGCTCAGTGAACTGGACTCAACACCCCCTATTCACCGCACAAGAATATATCTGACTAGTAAGAATCTTCAAACCTATGTATTGATATTGCTCTGTAAGTGAGTCAAGGGGGTGTAAAGCGGAATAAACACAGCCGTGAAAAGCAGCTAAACCACATTATAAAAATAAATTACTTTTCAAAACCCGTGAAACAAAGACAGTGAAAGAGAGAGATATTCTTACAAAATTCTTTCAGGGGCTGTGATGCAACCTGGATTGACCATATCTAGACCCACAGCTGATTGAGACATAAGGGTGGACACTCTTGGGGCTGAGAGGTTTGGTGAGGTTGCGTGAGCCAACGCAGACCCTTTAAAGTAATACTACATGGGACCCATCCCATGGGTCCCAAATCTCCAGGTTCAAGGGCATCTTCCTACGTCGAAAACATGCATGAGAAACCCAGAAGATGGTACACCGTGTGATCGGGAAAGGTTTCTAAAACGCACCTCATTTCTCATCTCCTTGTGCTCGGGTTCGCCATTCCAGCCGCTTTACTAGACATCTCCCTCCTTGGAGAATCAGCACCTTTAACCTCCTGTTCCGTACAGGTTGCAATTTGTCCTGAGGATGAACGGGAATAGGGGGAACCAATGAGAGACTAGCTCTAGGGGTTGGGACAGGCACAGGTCACTCTATTTTCCCATCAGGAAGAAGAATTAACCACAAGCTCAGCCTGACTCCCAGAACCAGAAGAGGGCCTGAAGCAATCCTGCACTTTTGCGGCCAGCTCCCAAAAAAGCGACTGGAAAAATGGAGCTCAGGGGCACTGCAATTCACAAACCTGCAGAGTTATAAATGATAACTCTCGTCCACAAATATATTGACGGAAGGCAACGAAGAGGCTTTGAAAGCAAGGCAGAATTGCAGGAAACAGATTTCAGGAGGTAGATTCGAATCGCCTTGAAAGCACATGAAAAGCGGCAAAACGTGGACAATGATGCCCTTGGCCAAAAAGGGCGTATGCGTTTTTTCCTGAATATATTCAGGAAAAAACGCATACGCCCTTTTTGGCCAACCAAGCCACCTGGAAAGGCAAATCAGCGCTCCAAAGAAGTCTCGCTTCCCAGCGGGCAAAAGGGCCATGCGGAAAAAAGTGTCCAAACCAGAAATGCAGGACCGGCCATGGAGAAATGGGATCCTCGCTACGCTGATGGGCGGGATGTAAATTGCCAACAGCCACTCTGGAGAAGTGTACGGTGTGTCCTGAAACATCTAAAAAACACAGCTTGGAGAGCGTAGGGCACTTCCACTCATGGGCGTATAAATTGGGAAAACTAAAAATCAGCAAGACACAGGCACCCCAAAGTTTAGGGCTGCTCTGTTGACAAGAACCCCCACTTCATTACACCTTAAATATCCTAGGAAAGAGAAAAGTGGATAACGAAGTTGTGGTCCTCATGTACAATGGAATATCACTCAGCCATGAAATCCACGTCATAAGGCTAGTAGCAGCACGATGAGTGGATTTAGGTACGACGATTCTAAGTGAAATAAGTCACACAGAAAAAGACACTTATCATAAGATATCACTTATAGAGGGAATGTAAAAACCGCTACACTTGAACTGAATTACAAAACAGAACAGAGTCACACGTTCAGAAAACACACTATGGCTGCTGAACGGGAAAGGTGAGGTGGGGTGATGCATAAAACAAGGGTTTCAAATTAGCTCCGATACCGTTCCATAAACCCAATATGTAGTAGACAAGACCTACTCCTTGCTCAGTGAACTGGCCTCAACACCCCCTATTCACCGCACAAGAATATATCTGACTAGTAAGAATCTTCAAACCTATGTATTGATATCTCTCTGTAAGTGAGTCAAGGGGGTGTAAAGCCGCATAAACACAGCCGTGGAAAGCAGCTAAACCCCATTATAAAAATAAATTACTTTTCAAAACCCGTGAAACAAAGACAGTGAAAGAGAGAGAAATTCTTACAAAATTCGTTCAGGGGCTGTGATGCAACCTGGATTGACCATATCTAGACCCACAGCTGATTGAGACATAAGGGTGGACACTCTTGGGGCTGAGAGGTTTGGTGAGGTTGCGTGAGCCAACGCAGACCCTTTAAAGTAATACTGCATGTTACCCATCCCATGGGTCCCAAATCTCCAGGTTCAAGGGCATCTTCCTAAGTCGAAAACATGCATGAGAAACCCAGAAGATGGTACACCGTGTGATCGGGAAAGGTTTCTAAAACGCACCTCATGTCTCATCTCCTTGTGGTCGGGTTCGCCATTCCAGCCACTTTACTAGCCATCTCCCTCCTTGGAGAATCAGCCCCTTTAACCTCCTGTTCCGTACAGGTTGCAATTTGTCCTGAGGATGAACGGGAAGAGGGGGAACCAATGAGAGACTAGCTCTAGGGGTTGGGACAGGCACAGGTCACTCTATTTTCCCATCAGGAAGAAGAATTAACCACAAGCTCAGCCTGCCCCCCAGAACCAGAAGAGGGCCTGAAGCAATCCTGCACTTTTGCGGCCAGCTCCCAAAAAAGCGACTGGAAAAATGGAGCTCAGGGGCACTGCAATTCACAAACCTGCAGAGTTATAAATGATAACTCTCGTCCACAAATATATTGAGGGAAGGCAACGAAGAGGCTTTGAAAGCAAGGCAGAATTACAGGAAACAGATTTCAGGAGGTAGATTCGAATCGCCTTGAAAGCACATGAAAAGCGGCAAAACGTGGACAATGATGCCCTTGGCCAAAAAGGGCGTATGCGTTTTTTCCTGAATATATTCAGGAAAAAACGCATACGCCCTTTTTGGCCAACCAAGCCACCTGGAAAGGCAAATCAGCGCTCCAAAGAAGTCTCGCTTCCCAGCGGGCAAAAGGGCCATGTGGAAAAAAAGTGTCAAAACCAGAAATGCAGGACCGGCCATGGAGAAATGGGAGCATTGCTACGCTGATGGGCGGGATGTAAATTGCCAACAGCCACTCTGGAGAAGTGTACGGTGTGTCCAGAAACATCTAAAAAACACAGCTTGGAGAGCATAGGGCACTTCCACTCATGGGCGTATAAATTGGGAAAACTAAAAATCAGCAAGACACAGGCACCCCAAAGTTTAGGGCTGCTCTGTTGACAAGAACCCCCACTTCATTAAACCTTAAATATCCTAGGAAAGAGAAAAGTGGATAACGAAGTTGTGGTCCTCATGTACAATGGAATAGCACTCAGCCATGAAATCCACGTCATAAGGCTAGTAGCAGCACGATGAGTGGATTTAGGTCCGACGATTCTAAGTGAAATAAGTCACACAGAAAAAGACACTTATCATAAGATATCACTTATAGAGGGAATGTAAAAACCGCTACACTTGAACTGAATTACAAAACACAACAGAGTCACACGTTCAGAAAGCACACTATGGCTGCTGAACGGGAAAGGTGAGGTGGGGTGATGCATAAAACAAGGGTTTCAAATTAGCTCAGATACCGTTCCATAAACCCAATATGTAGTAGACAAGACCTACTCCTTGCTCAGTGAACTGGCCTCAACACCCCCTATTCACCGCACAAGAATATATCTGACTAGTTAGAATCTTCAAACCTATGTATTGATATCTCTCTGTAAGTGAGTCAAGGGGGTGTAAAGAGGCCTAAACACAGCCGTGAAAAGCAGCTAAACCCCATTATAAAAAGAAATTACTTTTCAAAACCCGTGAAACAAAGACAGTGAAAGAGAGAGATATTCTTACAAAATTCTTTCAGGGGCTGTGATGCAACCTGGATTGACCATATCTAGACCCACAGCTGATTGAGACATAAGGGTGGACACTCTTGGGGCTGAGAGGTTTGGTGAGGTTGCGTGAGCCAACGCAGACCCTTTAAAGTAATACTGCATGGGACCCATCCCATGGGTCCCAAATCTCCAGGTTCAAGGGCATCTTCCTTCGTCGAAAACATGCATGAGAAACCCAGAAGATGGTACACCGTGTGATCGGGAAAGGTTTCTAAAACGCACCTCATTTCTCATCTCCTTGTGCTCGGGTTCGCCATTCCAGCCGCTTTACTAGCCATCTCCCTCCTTGGAGAATCAGCACCTTTAACCTCCTGTTCCGTACAGGTTGCAATTTGTCCTGAGGATGAACGGGAAGAGGGGGAACCAATGAGAGACTAGCTCTAGGGGTTGGGACAGGCACAGGTCACTCTAGTTTCCCATCAGGAAGAAGAATTAACCACAAGCTCAGCCTGACCCCCAGAACCAGAAGAGGGCCTGAAGCAATCCTGCACTTTTGCGGCCAGCTCCCAAAAAAGCGACTGGAAAAATGGAGCTCAGGGGCACTGCAATTCACAAAC
Organism: Balaenoptera acutorostrata; assembly: GCF_949987535.1. Lineage (NCBI taxonomy): Eukaryota > Metazoa > Chordata > Mammalia > Artiodactyla > Balaenopteridae > Balaenoptera > Balaenoptera acutorostrata. The sequence continues at coordinate 11,082 of NW_026645679.1, read as the reverse complement.
CTGCAGAGTTATAAATGATAACTCTCCTCCACAAATATATTGACGGAAGGCAACGAAGAGGCTTTGAAAGCAAGGCAGAATTGCAGGAAACAGATTTCAGGAGGTAGATTCGAATCGCCTTGAAAGCACAGGAAAAGCGGCAAAACGTGGACAATGATACCCTTGGCCAAAAAGGGCGTATGCGTTTTTTCCTGAATATATTCAGGAAAAAACGCATACGCCCTTTTTGGCCAACCAAGCCACCTGGAAAGGCAAATCAGCGCTCCAAAGAAGTCTCGCTTCCCAGCGGGCAAAAGGGCCATGCGGAAAAAAGTGTCCAAACCAGAAATGCAGGACCGGCCATGGAGAAATGGGAGCCTTGTTACGCAGATGGGCGGCATGTAAATTGCCAACAGCCACTCTGGAGAAGTGTACGGTGTTTCCTGAAACATCTAAAAAACACAGCTTGGAGAGCATAGGGCACTTCCACTCATGGGCGTATAAACTGGGAAAACTAAAAATCAGCAAGACACAGGCACCCCAAATTTAGGGCTGCTCTGTTGACAAGAACCCCCACTTCATTACACCTTAAATATCCTAGGAAAGAGAAAAGTGGATAACGAAGTTGTGGTCCTCATGTACAATGGAATATTACTCAGCCATGAAATCCACGTCATAAGGCTAGTAGCAGCACGATGAGTGGATTTAGGTACGACGATTCTAAGTGAAATAAGTCACACAGAAAAAGACACTTATCATAAGATATCACTTATAGAGGGAATGTAAAAACCGCTACACTTGAACTGAATTACAAAACAGAACAGAGTCACACGTTCAGAAAACACACTATGGCTGCTGAACGGGAAAGGTGAGGTGGGGTGATGCATAAAACAAGGGTTTCAAATTAGCTCCGATACCGTTCCATAAACCCAATATGTAGTAGACAAGACCTACTCCTTGCTCAGTGAACTGGCCTCAACACCCCCTATTCACCGCACAAGAATATATCTGACTAGTTAGAATCTTCAAACCTATGTATTGATATCTTTCTGTAAGTGAGTCAAGGGGGTGTAAAGAGGCCTAAACACAGCCGTGAAAAGCAGCTAAACCCCATTATAAAAAGAAATTACTTTTCAAAACCCATGAAACAAAGACAGTGAAAGAGAGAGAAATTCTTACAAAATTCGTTCAGGGGCTGTGATGCAACCTGGACTGACCATATCTAGACCCACAGCTGATTGAGACATAAGGGTGGACACTCTTGGGGCTGAGAGGTTTGGTGAGGTTGCGTGAGCCAATGCACACCCTTTAAAGTAATACTGCATGGTACCTATCCCATGGGTCCCAAATCTCCAGGTTCAAGGGCATCTTCCTACGTCGAAAACATGCATGAGAAACCCAGAAGATGGTACACCGTGTGATCGGGAAAGGTTTCTAAAACGCACCTCATTTCTCATCTCCTTGTGCTCGGGTTCGCCATTCCAGCCGCTTTACTAGCCATCTCCCTCCTTGGAGAATCAGCACCTTTAACCTCCTGTTCCGTACAGGTTGCAATTTGTCCTGAGGATGAACGGGAAGAGGGGGAACCAATGAGAGACTAGCTCTAGGGGTTGGGACAGGCACAGGTCACTCTATTTTCCCATCAGGAAGAAGAATTAACCACAAGCTCAGCCTGCCCCCCAGAACCAGAAGAGGGCCTGAAGCAATCCTGCACTTTTGCGGCCAGCTCCCAAAAAAGCGACTGGAAAAATGGAGCTCAGGGGCTCTGCAATTCACAAACCTGCAGAGTTATAAATGATAACTCTTGTCCACAAATATATTGAGGGAAGGCAACGAAGAGGCTTTGAAAGCAAGGCAGAATTGCAGGAAACAGATTTCAGGAGGTAGATTCGAATCGCCTTGAAAGCACATGAAAAGCGGCAAAACGTGGACAATGATGCCCTTGGCCAAAAAGGGCGTATGCGTTTTTTCCTGAATATATTCAGGAAAAAACGCATACGCCCTTTTTGGCCAACCAAGCCACCTGGAAAGGCAAATCAGCGCTCCAAAGAAGTCTCGCTTCCCAGCGGGCAAAAGGGCCATGCGGAAAAAAGTGTCCAAACCAGAAATGCAGGACCGGCCATGGAGAAATGGGAGCCTTGCTACGCTGATGGGCGGGATGTAAATTGCCAACAGCCACTCTGGAGAAGTGTACGGTGTGTCCTGAAACATCTAAAAAACACAGCTTGGAGAGCATAGGGCACTTCCACTCATGGGCGTATAAATTGGGAAAACTAAAAATCAGCAAGACACAGGCACCCCAAAGTTTAGGGCTACTCTGTTGACAAGAACCCCCACTTCATTACACCTTAAATATCCTAGGAAAGAGAAAAGTGGATAACGAAGTTGTGGTCCTCTTGTACAATGGAATATCACTCAGCCATGAAATCCACGTCATAAGGCTAGTAGCAGCACGATGAGTGGATTTAGGTCCGACGATTCTAAGTGAAATAAGTCACACAGAAAAAGACACTTATCATAAGATATCACTTATAGAGGGAATGTCAAAACCGCTACACTTGAACTGAATTACAAAACACCACAGAGTCACACGTTCAGAAAACACACTATGGCTGCTGAAAGGGAAAGGTGAGGTGGGGTGATGCATAAAACAAGGGTTTCAAATTAGCTCCGATACCGTTCCATAAACCCAATATGTAGTAGACAAGACCTACTCCTTGCTCAGTGAACTGGCCTCAACACCCCCTATTCACCGCACAAGAATATATCTGACTAGTAAGAATCTTCAAACCTATGTATTGATATCTCTCTGTAAGTGAGTCAAGGGGGTGTAAAGCGGCATAAACACAGACGTGGAAAGCAGCTAAACCCCATTATAAAAATAAATTACTTTTCAAAACCCGTGAAACAAAGACAGTGAAAGAGAGAGAAATTCTTACAAAATTCGTTCAGGGGCTGTGATGCAACCTGGATTAACCATATCTAGACCCACAGCTGATTGAGACATAAGGGTGGACACTCTTGGGGCTGAGAGGTTTGGTGAGGTTGCGTGAGCCAACGCAGACCCTTTAAAGTAATACTGCATGGTACCCATCCCATGGGTCCCAAATATCCAGGTTCAAGGGCATCTTCCTAAGTCGAAAACATGCATGAGAAACCCAGAAGATGGTACACCGTGTGATCGGGAAAGGTTTCTAAAACGCACCTCATGTCTCATCTCCTTGTGCTCGGGTTCGCCATTCCAGCCGCTTTACTAGCCATCTCCCTCCTTGGAGAATCAGCCCCTTTAACCTCCTGTTCCGTACAGGTTGCAATATGTCCTGAGGATGAACGGGAAGAGGGGGAACCAATGAGAGACTAGCTCTAGGGGTTGGGACAGGCACAGGTCACTCTATTTTCCCATCAGGAAGAAGAATTAACCACAAGCTCAGCCTGCCCCCCAGAACCAGAAGAGGGCCTGAAGCAATCCTGCACTTTTGCGGCCAGCTCCCAAAAAAGCGACTGGAAAAATGGAGCTCAGGGGCACTGCAATTCACAAACCTGCAGAGTTATAAATGATAACTCTCGTCCACAAATATATTGAGGGAAGGCAACGAAGAGGCTTTGAAAGCAAGGCAGAATTGCAGGAAACAGATTTCAGGAGGTAGATTCGAATCGCCTTGAAAGCACATGAAAAGCGGCAAAACGTGGACAATGATGCCCTTGGCCAAAAAGGGCGTATGCGTTTTTTCCTGAATATATTCAGGAAAAAACGCATACGCCCTTTTTGGCCAACCAAGCCACCTGGAAAGGCAAATCAGCGCTCCAAAGAAGTCTCGCTTCCCAGCGGGCAAAAGGGCCATGCGGAAAAAAGTGTCCAAACCAGAAATGCAGGACCGGCCATGGAGAAATGGGAGCCTCGCTACGCTGATGGGCGGGATGTAAATTGCCAACAGCCACTCTGGAGAAGTGTACGGTGTGTCCTGAAACATCTAAAAAACACAGCTTGGAGAGCATAGGGCACTTCCACTCATGGGCGTATAAATTGGGAAAACTAAAAATCAGCAAGACACAGGCACCCCAAAGTTTAGGGCTGCTCTGTTGACAAGAACCCCCACTTCATTACACCTTAAATATCCTAGGAAAGAGAAAAGTGGATAACGAAGTTGTGGTCCTCATGTACAATGGAATAGCACTCGGCCATGAAATCCACGTCATAAGGCTAGTAGCAGCACGATGAGTGGATTTAGGTACGACGATTCTAAGTGAAATAAGTCACACAGAAAAAGACACTTATCATAAGATATCACTTATAGAGGGAATGTAAAAACCGCTACACTTGAACTGATTTACAAAACAGAACAGAGTCACACGTTCAGAAAACACACTACGGCTGCTGAACGGGAAAGGTGAGGTGGGGTGATGCATAAAACAAGGGTTTCAAATTAGCTCAGATACCGTTTCATAAACCCAATATGTAGTAGACAAGACCTACTCCTTGCTCAGTGAACTGGCCTCAACTCCCCCTATTCACCGCAAAAGAATATAACTGACTATAAGTATCTTCAAACCTATGTATTGATATCTCTCTGTAAGTGAGTCAAGGGGGTGAAAAGCGGCGTAAACACAGCCGTGAAAAGCAGCTAAACCCCATTATAAAAATGAATTACTTTTCAAAACCCGTGAAACAAAGACAGTGAAAGAGAGAGAAATTCTTACAAAATTCGTTCAGGGGCTGTGATGCAACCTGGATTGACCATATCTAGACCCACAGCTGATTGAGACATAAGGGTGGACACTCTTGGGGCTGAGAGTCTGGTGAGGTTGCGTGAGCCAACGCAGACCTTTGAAAGTAATACTGCATGGTACCCATCCCATGGGTCCCAAATCTCCAGGTTCAAGGGCATCTTCCTACGTCGAAAACATGCATGAGAAACCCAGAAGATGGTACACCGTGTGATCGGGAAAGGTTTCTAAAAGGCACCTCATTTCTCATCTCCTTGTGCTTGGGTTCGCCATTCCAGCCGCTTTACTAGCCATCTCCCTCCTTGGAGAATCAGCACCTTTAACCTCCTGTTCCGTACAGGTTGCAATTTGTCCTGAGGATGAACGGGAAGAGGGGGAACCAATGAGAGACTAGCTCTAGGGGTTGGGACAGGCACAGGTCACTCTATTTTCCCATCAGGAAGGAGAATTAACCACAAGCTCAGCCTGCCCCCCAGAACCAGAAGAGGGCCTGAAGCAATCCTGCACTTTTGCGGCCAGCTCCCAGAAAAGCGACTGGAAAAATGGAGCTCAGGGGCCCTGCAATTCACAAACCGGCAGAGTTATAAATGATAACTCTCGTCCACAAATATATTGAGGGAAGGCAACGAAGAGGCTTTGAAAGCAAGGCAGAATTGCAGGAAACAGATTTCAGGAGGTAGATTCGAATCGCCTTGAAAGCACATGAAAAGCGGCAAAACGTGGACAATGATGCCCTTGGCCAAAAAGGGCGTATGCGTTTTTTCCTGAATATATTCAGGAAAAAACGCATACGCCCTTTTTGGCCAACCAAGCAACCTGGAAAGGCAAATCAGCGCTCCAAAGAAGTCTCGCTTCCCAGCGGGCAAAAGGGCCATGCGGAAAAAAGTGTCCAAACCAGAAATGCAGGACCGGCCATGGAGAAATGGGAGCCTTGCTACGCTGAGGGGCGGGATGTAAATTGCCAACAGCCACTCTGGAGAAGTGTACGGTGTGTCCTGAAACATCTAAAAAACACAGCTTGGAGATCATAGGGCACTTCCACTCATGGGCGTATAAATTGGGAAAACTAAAAATCAGCAAGACACAGGCACCCCAAAGTTTAGGGCTGCTCTGTTGACAAAAACCCCCACTTCATTACACCTTAAATATCCTAGGAAAGAGAAAAGTGGATAACGAAGTTGTGGTCCTCATGTACAATGGAATAGCACTCAGCCATGAAATCCACGTCATAAGGCTAGTAGCAGCACGATGAGTGGATTTAGGTACGACGATTCTAAGTGAAATATTTCACACAGAAAAAGACACTTATCATAAGATATCACTTATAGAGGGAATGTAAAAACCGCTACAATTGAACTGATTTACAAAACAGAACAGAGTCACACGTTCAGAAAACACACTATGGCTGCTGAACGGGAAAGGTGAGGTGGGGTGATGCATAAAACAAGGGTTTCAAATTAGCTCAGATACCGTTTCATAAACCCAATATGTAGTAGACAAGACCTACTCCTTGCTCAGTGAACTGGCCTCAACTCCCCCTATTCACCACACAAGAATATAACTGATTAGTAAGAATCTTCAAACCTATGTATTGATATCTCTCTGTAAGTGAGTCAAGGGGGTGAAAAGCGGCATAAACACAGCCGTGAAAAGCAGCTAAACCCCATTATAAAAATGAATTACTTTTCAAAACCCGTGAAACAAAGACAGTGAAAGAGAGAGAAATTCTTACAAAATTCGTTCAGGGGCTGTGATGCAACCTGGATTGATCATATCTAGATCCACAGCTGATTGAGACATAAGGGTGGACACTCTTGGGGCTGAGAGGTTTGGTGAGGTTGCGTGAGCCAACGCAGACCCTTTAAAGTAATACTGCATGGTACCCATCCCATGGGTCCCAAATCTCCAGGTTCAAGGGCATCTTCCTCCGTCGAAAACGTGCATGAGAAACCCAGAAGATGGTACACCGTGTGATTGGGAAAGGTTTCTAAAACGCACCTCATTTCTCATCTCCTTGTGCTCGGGTTCGCCATTCCAGCCGCTTTACTAGCCATCTCCCTCCTTGGAGAATCAGCACCTTTAACCTCCTGTTCCGTACAGGTTGCAATTTGTCCTGAGGATGAACGGGAAGAGGGGGAACCAATGAGAGACTAGCTCTAGGGGTTGGGACAGGCACAGGTCACTCTATTTTCCCATCAGGAAGAAGAATTAACCACAAGCTCAGCCTGCCCCCCAGAACCAGAAGAGGGCCTGAAGCAATCCTGCACTTTTGCGGCCAGCTCCCAAAAAAGCGACTGGAAAAATGGAGCTCAGGGGCACTGCAATTCACAAACCTGCAGAGTTATAAATGATAACTCTCGTCCACAAATATATTGAGGGAAGGCAACGAAGAGGCTTTGAAAGCAAGGCAGAATTGCAGGAAACAGATTTCAGGAGGTAGATTCGAATCGCCTTGAAAGCACATGAAAAGCGGCAAAACGGGGACAATGATGCCCTTGGCCAAAAAGGGCGTATGCGTTTTTTCCTGAACATATTCAGGAAAAAACGCATACGCCCTTTTTGGCCAACCAAGCCACCTGGAAAGGCAAATCAGCGCTCCAAAGAAGTCTCGCTTCCCAGCGGGCAAAAGGGCCATGCGGAAAAAAGTGTCCAAACCAGAAATGCAGGACCGGCCATGGAGAAATGGGAGCCTTGTTACGCAGATGGGCGGGATGTAAATTGCCAACAGCCACTCTGGAGAAGTGTACGGTGTGTCCTGAAACATCTAAAAAACACAGCTTGGAGAGCATAGGGCACTTCCACTCATGGGCGTATAAATTGGGAAAACTAAAAATCAGCAAGACACAGGCACCCCAAAGTTTAGGGCTGCTCTGTTGACAAGAACCCCCACTTCATTACACCTTAAATATCCTAGGAAAGAGAAAAGTGGATAAAGAAGTTGTGGTCCTTATGTACAATGGAATATCACTCAGCCATGAAATCCACGTCATAAGGCTAGTAGCAGCACGATGAGTGGATTTAGGTCCGACGATTCGAAGTGAAATAAGTCACACAGAAAAAGACACTTATCATAAGATATCACTTATAGAGGGAATGTAAAAACCGCTACACTTGAACTGAATTACAAAACAGAACAGAGTCACACGTTCAGAAAACACACTATGGCTGCTGAACGGGAAAGGTGAGGTGGGGTGATGCATAAAACAAGGGTTTCAAATTAGCTCAGATACCGTTCCATAAACCCAATATGTAGTAGACAAGACCTACTCCTGGCTCAGTGAACTGGCCTCAACACCCTCTATTCACCGCACAAGAATATATCTGACTAGTAAGAATCTTCAAACCTATGTATTGATATCTCTCTGTAAGTGAGTCAAGGGGGTGTAAAGCCGCATAAACACAGCCGTGGAAAGCAGCTAAACCCCATTATAAAAATAAATTACTTTTCAAAACCCGTGAAACAAAGACAGTGAAAGAGAGAGAAATTCTTACAAAATTCGTTCAGGGGCTGTGATGCAACCTGGATTGACCATATCTAGACCCACAGCTGATTGAGACATAAGGGTGGACACTCTTGGGGCTGAGAGGTTTGGTGAGGTTGCGTGAGCCAACGCACACCCTTTAAAGTAATACTGCATGGTACCCATCCCATGGGTCCAAAATCCCCAGGTTCAAGGGCGTCTTCCTACGTCGAAAACATGCATGAGAAACCCAGAAGATGGTACACCGTGTGATCGGGAAAGGTTTCTAAAAGGCACCTTATTTCTCATCTCCTTGTGCTCGGGTTCGCCATTCCAGCCGCTTTACTAGCCATCTCCCTCCTTGGAGAATCAGCACCTTTAACCTCCTGTTCCGTACAGGTTGCAATTTGTCCTGAGGATGAACGGGAAGAGGGGGAACCAATGAGAGACTAGCTCTAGGGGTTGGGACAGGCACAGGTCACTCTAATTTCCCATCAGGAAGAAGAATTAACCACAAGCTCAGCCTGACCCCCAGAACCAGAAGAGGGCCTGAAGCAATCCTGCACTTTTGCGGCCAGCTCCCAGAAAAGCGACTGGAAAAATGGAGCTCAGGGGCCCTGCAATTCACAAACCTGCAGAGTTATAAATGATAACTCTCGTCCACAAATATATTGAGGGAAAGCAACGAAGACGCTTTGAAAGCAAGACAGAATTGCAGGAAACAGATTTCAGGAGGTAGATTCGAATCGCCTTGAAAGCACATGAAAAGCGGCAAAACGTGGACAATGATGCCCTTGGCCAAAAAGGGCGTATGCGTTTTTTCCTGAATATATTCAGGAAAAAACGCATACGCCCTTTTTGGCCAACCAAGCCACCTGGAAAGGCAAATCAGCGCTCCAAAGAAGTCTCGCTTCCCAGCGGGCAAAAGGGCCATGCGGAAAAAAGTGTCCAAACCAGAAATGCAGGACCGGCCATGGAGAACTGGGAGCCTTGCTACGCTGACGGGCGGGATGTAAATTGCCAACAGCCACTCTGGAGAAGTGTACGGTGTGTCCTGAAACATCTAAAAAAAACAGCTTGGAGAGCATAGGGCACTTCCACTCATGGGCGTATAAATTGGGAAAACTAAAAATCAGCAAGACACAGGCACCCCAAAGTTTAGGGCTGCTCTGTTGACAAGAACCCCCACTTCATTACACCTTAAATATCCTAGGAAAGAGAAAAGTGGATAACGAAGTTGTGGTCCTCATGTACAATGGAATATCACTCAGCCATGAAATCCACGTCATAAGGCTAGTAGCAGCACGATGAGTGGATTTAGGTACGACGATTCTAAGTGAAATAAGTCACACAGAAAAAGACACTTATCATAAGATATCACTTATAGAGGGAATGTCAAAACCGTTACACTTGAACTGAATTACAAAACAGAACAGAGTCACACGTTCAGAAAACACACTATGGCTGCTGAACGGGAAAGGTGAGGTGGGGTGATGCATAAAACAAGGGTTTCAAATTAGCTCAGATACCATTCCATAAACCCAATATGTAGTAGACAAGACCTACTCCTTGCTCAGTGAACTGGCCTCAACACCCCCTATTCACCGCAAAAGAATATAACTGACTAGTAAGAATCTTCAAACCTATGTATTGATATCTCTCTGTAAGTGAGTCAAGGGGGTGAAAAGCGGCATAAACACAGCCGTGAAAAGCAGCTAAACCCCATTATAAAAATGAATTACTTTTCAAAACCCGTCAAACAAAGACAGTGAAAGAGAGAGAAATTCTTACAAAATTCGTTCAGGGGCTGTGATGCAACCTGGATTGACCATATCTAGATCCACAGCTGATTGAGACATAAGGGTGGACACTCTTGGGGCTGAGAGGTTTGGTGATGTTGCGTGAGCCAACGCAGACACTTTAAAGTAATACTGCATGGTACCCATCCCATGGGTCCCAAATCTCCAGGTTCAAGGGCATCTTCCTACGTCGAAAACATGCATGAGAAACCCAGAAGATGGTACACCGTGTGATTGGGAAAGGTTTCTAAAACGCACCTCATTTCTCATCTCCTTGTGCTCGGGTTCGCCATTCCAGCCGCTTTACTAGCCATCTCCCTCCTTGGAGAATCAGCACCTTTAACCTCCTGTTCCGTACAGGTTGCAATTTGTCCTGAGGATGAACGGGAAGAGGGGGAACCAATGAGAGACTAGCTCTAGGGGTTGGGACAGGCACAGGTCACTCTATTTTCCCATCAGGAAGAAGAATTAACCACAAGCTCAGCCTGCCCCCCAGAACCAGAAGAGGGCCTGAAGCAATCCTGCACTTTTGCGGCCAGCTCCCAAAAAAGCGACTGGAAAAATGGAGCTCAGGGGCACTGCAATTCACAAACCTGCAGAGTTATAAATGATAACTCTCGTCCACAAATATATTGAGGGAAGGCAACGAAGAGGCTTTGAAAGCAAGGCAGAATTGCAGGAAACAGATTTCAGGAGGTAGATTCGAATCGCCTTGAAAGCACATGAAAAGCGGCAAAACGTGGACAATGATGCCCTTGGCCAAAAAGGGCGTATGCGTTTTTTCCTGAATATATTCAGGAAGAAACGCATACGCCCTTTTTGGCCAACCAAGCAACCTGGAAAGGCAAATCAGCGCTCCAAAGAAGTCTCGCTTCCCAGCGGGCAAAAGGGCCATGCGGAAAAAAGTGTCCAAACCAGAAATGCAGGACCGGCCATGGAGAAATGGGAGCCTTGCTACGCTGACGGGCGGGATGTAAATTTCCAACAGCCACTCTGGAGAAGTGTACGGTGTGTCCTGAAACATCTAAAAAACACAGCTTGGAGAGCATAGGGCACTTCCACTCATGGGCGTATAAATTGGGAAAACTAAAAATCAGCAAGACACAGGCACCCCAAAG